>NC_073727.1:85165145-85520979 GCF_023634155.1 Falco peregrinus
GCTAGGCATTATAGGAAAACACTCCCAGGGAAAAAAATTCGTATTTGCCATGAGAAAACTGAAACATTGTCTCTTGTATCAGATGAACTTTGGGATATTAAATGGCTGAATGTCCTACGTTACAGAAGTAAACGCTTCCCCCAAGAAAGAAGAGTGCAAATGTTTGCATTATTCATATATCATCCAACTATATGGCCATATACACGTGGTATATTTATTTAATGCATGCTTTGCAGTAATACAATTGTTGCATACTGCTGGATAAGGTCACTAATAGAGATTTAATAGGTACACAGTATAAAACTCAGACTTCTGATTTGCCATCTTTTTTATCTCAAGCTATAAATAATAATTATAAGAAACATCTGTGTCCCAATTACTCTTGAAGGAGTTTATTAAGCAGATCTTCACATTTTAAAAAGCTGTCCTGATAGCCTGCTTGCTTCACACGGGGGAAAAAAGGGGGAGGGGGGGAAGAAAAAAGGAAAAAAAAGAGAAAGGGAAAAGGGCAGCTCTCATGCCAAAATAAATCAATTAGCTCATGGATTAAATGTGTCTTCAGAAACCCATAAAGATGGGGAGTAATGTTCTCCCTTTTCTTGGAGAAAGTTTTAGGACACAGATGCTGTTTCTTGAAGTGTAGATATTACTTGGTCTTTGGCGGCAGTTGTTGCTGGCACTCTTTGAATGTGGACTGGTAGATTCAGGATTTAACAGCATCTAGGAACTATGATGTGTTATTTCCCATTTTTCACAAATGAAGAGTACCTATTACAGGCAATGGAGCTAAAGCTAGGTAATTTACTCTCTTTTTTCTTTCACTGATCCATTTTTTTAAACTGCCATTTCTTACCCCCTAGAACCAAATAACAGAATAGAAATCATAAATAGGAAGCTAACCATGAAAAGCATTGCCAGGAAGCTTTGCCTAAATGTTGAAAACAAAGACAGAAGATACAAAACTAAAAAAAAACCAACAACAACCCACCAAAAACCCAAACAACCAAAATATGAATAGTATGGTAGGATAGTTAACATTTTCTTTTATTTTAGACATATTTTGAATTATAAAATGCCTGGATAGTAAGCTTTCCATTGAAAGTATGTTTTCTGATTTGATTTATTTTCTCGTCTTCTTACCATTATTATCATCAGATAGATGCAATACTTGTTCTTACAAGTTGTCCGTTACTGTTAGTGTTATTTGCATGATTCTGTGTTTTATTATTGTGACTGAATTGCTTGAAGGCTTATTAAGTTTATTGTAATATTGAAGACAATTTTATTGCATTACATTTGTTTCAGAATTCAAATGCTATTAATTTGGAAGGAGATTTCTATGCAGTCATCCCATCCCCCTCATGAAATCAGTAGTCTTAAGCAGTTCCAGCATTTTTTTTCTGATAATTCTTTACAGTCACTGGTCTGAGTAACAAAAAGACTTTGATAAGATACAATAAGATGAATCTTGCAAAGCAAAAGGAATGAGTTTTGCTGATTTTGGTGGAGATATCACAAATGTCATCATGATTGAATGAATCTTCTAACACAAACCAGCTGATTTTATAGACAAAAGTCCTGATCCTCACTTTGATAAATCTTTTCTTATTTGAATGAAGATTGCAATATTAGACCCACATGGAACTTGGTCAGAGGCCAACAATGGGGAAAGGGAACAGAATTTTTTTTCCCCATCGATGTGCTGGGAATGGAGACATTAGTTTGTGATTAGAAATCTGACTCTATTGTTGTGCAGATTTACTCTAGCTATTGTCCTAGAAGAGCAAAAAAGGGCAAGTGAGGTAAAACCCCTTTTCCCTTAATAAGAATTACTTGTCCCCCATGCTCACGAGATTCCTATGTTCTTGTTTACTCCAGTGACCTGTTGTTTGTGAATGGCCGTATGCCTACATTTGCACAAAGACGGTAGCAATAGGAACACATCCGAATGTGCACATCGCAGTCCTGTAGACTCCTCGGGGAGGATGGGAATCTGGCTCAGACGCTGCCATCAAAATGTGTTTGTGTATGGCAGTTTGTGGTAGGCACACAAAAAGTATCCTGGTGCTCTCTGCAAGGAGGGGAATGCTCAGCTGCAAGATGGTGAGACTTCCACTCTTGCACCTCAAAAGGTCCCTCTCAGCCATGGGGTGAATTTCTTCTGCCTTTAGCAGCATTCTGGATCAAACTTGAACAAGACAAAATGCAATTAACTGTTCTGAGATTTAAGTGCCAAGTATTAAATATTGTGCAAGACTGTCAGCCCACAAGCATTCTCTGCTATACGGAGAGCTAGGAGAAATAGCTCAGCTCATGACATTTCTGAGGAAATGTGAATTTTTCAGTTCTTCTTCTCCCATGGAACCAAAACTAGGAGTAGATTCTACACTGTATCTGTTCCCAAAATTTAGCTCTCCGAGTTAAATGGGCTCTTGATCTGCATTGTGACAACTTCCACTGACAAAGAGCAATTGAATATGTTTGATCCATGACCTTACAGGTGTTGCAGTCATTACTCATGTTGGACTATTAATCATATAAGTCATGTACACATGGAAATACCACCAGATATCTTTACTGACTATACTGTCCCATGAAGACCGCAAATAGGCTTTTTGGTAGTTTGTCAAAGCCTATCAGTATGGTGGAATTATTGTTGAACTCCATCCAAATTGCCAGATTTGGACTTTAGAAAGCATGCTGCACTCATTAACAGGCAGTTAATTAATAGCGGTGGTGAATTTGTCGAAAAGCTACTGATGTTTAATAAGTCTTTTGTCTCTTGCTCCTATGATGTCGTGAATTAGCAGAAGCTCAGTACATCAGATTCAGGCAGCAGTGCATTGCACATTTCTTACTAAATGGCTACCGTTGAAATGGGATCTATCTTTATCAAGCAAGAACACTTCTGTGCTTCAAACTCCGTTGCAGGATTAGCATTTACCACTGTGTTTTCAGATGTGTGCTGTAAAGAAACACATCCTTTGGTGCATATGAAGTCCAAACAGGGGAAATAAACTATGTTCTGTGGAGCAGCTAGGGTGAAGGCTGCATTTAGTGCCATCCAAAAGAAAAGTTAATTGGGTCAAACTACTCTCTGGCTTATTCTCAGGCAGCTTAGTAACCACTCCGTCATGTTCCTTCTCCGTCCCCACTCCCGAAGCTTCATTATAACCAAACTGTTAAGAACATTTCACTGCCCCACTTGAAAGAATATGGATGCACCTGCACGAGGGACAGGTTTAGCGTTGTATGGATATTAAACATGAATTCTGAGCTGTCCTCAAGGAAGGACAGGTACACAAATACACACATGCAAACACCCTGGGGAGCAAAAAGGAAAATTTTACATCATTATTCCTTACCTCCCTACTACCTGGACTCACAGGAAGTTCACAAGGATTCGGCTCTTACGATTTTGAGTATTTATTTCTGCTACTTATGTACAGTCTAAATTTTAAGTCATCCCTTTGACCATATTTACTTCCTAAAGAAGCTTTTGGAAATGGTGTGATTGTTAAAACTTAATTCTTTTGCAGAATGAACAAGGTTCGAATATGCAAGAAAGCTTCTGGGCCAGGAATGTTAACAAATTATAGAGCTGTTGGCTGGTTAAGCTAGTCTGTTTTTCAAGCTGCCTTCCTATAATTGCTTGACTCCATACATGTTTATATAAAGTTTTCATGCAAGATGACAACAGCTTCTAGCTTTCTGTAGATCAACACAAAGCCAGGAAGTTTATTTTGCCCTCCATATGTGGTGCTGATCTCCCTTCCTCTTCAGTTTTGGCTCTGCTTAATATTACAAGAACTAAAACTTTTCCTGATATTACTGTTTAAGCTAAAGAATAGCTGTACTTCCAACAAAATTATTATGAGCAGATAAAAAAGAGGGAAGGTGGCAGTCATGAAGGGCAATAAAAGCCTGCTACAAGATCTTTGTACCAAAAGGTGATCTACATTATCAAAGTCCCTGAGAACTGTGCTTTATGGTTTAATATATTTAACAAAATTTATATATATATATAAATATTTATATTCTAGGCTTTTGTTAGTCTCTATGCAACCTTAACAGTAATAGAGTTTTATGTTTTAATTTCCTTAAAGGAAAGTCTTCTTTGGAGCCCATGAATGTTTCAGTGTTTTGGAAAGATCTAAATACCTGTCAAGTATCTATTGAGACCTATGATTTTTTTTTTTCATCCACTCAGCAATCATTTCATGCATTATTTTGAGAAACAGGACTGTATGTACTGTAAACAATACAGAAAAAAAAAAATCTATGTATTATCTGATAAGCTGAAATAGTTCTGTCTGTTGGTTAATTATCCAAATACTAAAGAAAAGTTAGGCTAATGATTTCCAGACAGTTGTTATGCCATATCATGTTAAAGCAGCTGTTAACCATATGCACTACTGTAGTTCTGCTTATATTAACGATTATGAAATTTTCCTTGGGGAAAAATGCTCACGTGCTTGCAGAGAACCTCTCTGCCCTCTTTTTAAATGAAATAAGTTGGTTATTCTTAGAGCATGGCAAATAATTTGTAGCAAATCACTTGGTGATTTTCTCCTGCTTGTGAATAGAGGCTGTGTTTTTCCAAAGCCACCATGCACCCAAGGAGCTGAAGTCTCACCAGAAGTTTGGGCTATGTTTGTAGCTTGCAGCAGAGCAGGGGGGAGTGCTGGGAGAGCCCTCCAAAACCGGCGATGGTGTGTGTAACCATACCGGTACAGCGCTGACTCTGGTGGCCACATGGCTTCGGGATGCAAGATCGCATTTTTTCGTGGCACTGCAATCTGCTGCACGGACCGGTCAGCTTGCCTGAAGCCAATATAGCAATCCCTGACACTGCTCTTTTACAGAGGAATATGGGCCTGCGGTGGAATAGGGTTTCATCTGACCTTTTTCTTTTTGTCTTTTTGCAAGTCAGACAGAGTGATCTGTGAATTCCTAGGGGCTTATGGCAGCGAATATTACAGTGATAACCACCAGATTTATGGAGAGAGGCACTCTCTTTTATTAGGTTGACTAATATAGTTGGAAAAAAGAGACAAGCATTTGGGTCAAAAACCCTTTTTCAGGTCCAAGATAGAAGCATGTCTTAAGGACAGCTTGTATGAATGACAGCTTGTTTGTTATTGGTTTTTTTGTGTGGGTTTTTTTCCCCCCAGTTAGAGCATAAGAGATACCGTGTTTCCTTTATAAGCATTGCTTCATTTTTCTTAAAACTTCAAAACTACAGCATGATGTACATCTATTACCAGTTTACTGAGTATTTACCATTATTCTTATCAAACTTGCAGAATAATTTAGCATCTTGGGTTGCCCTAAGGAAGGGTATCTCTATTGAATGAGACTCCATTGACACTTGTTTTAGGAATATTTGTCTGAATTTCTTACAGCAGCCTTTGTATCCTCAGTTGCATTTGCCTTCTGTGAGTATGCAAACACATGTTCACAGAAATAATGAACTTTAAGATGAAAATGGTTTTATTGGATAATGATCACAGAAACATTTTCTCATAAAGTACCTATCATGGTCACAGTGTGAAAGATTCCCATTTCTTCTCTCTGCCTCCCAGTCCCAGAGCTCGGAAGAAGACTGTTGTACAGGGATATTACCTGTAAGACATGTTCCTTCTAGTCCATGTGGGTAAATCCTGGGTGTTGCACACCAAAAAGCCATGGTGGATGGAGATCAGAGGAGGGCACTGATTGCTGTCAAAGGTCTACACTTACAGCTTAGAAGTAATGGTTGAAGGAATTCAGATTTTTTAGTCTGCAGAAAAATAAAAAGGAATTGTGATAATAGCCTTCAGATACATGGGGGTAGCAGCAAGAAGAATGAAAAAAACATTCCTCTGCCCTTTATACATAAAAAATGAGCTAATTTAAACAAGGAATAATTTTCTTAGGTACCAGAACAGTAAGAGTATTGTCTCTATTGTCATAAATAAGCAAGCATTGAAATAGATGGTCTAGGGAAACTGTGAAGCCAAATCATGAAAGGTACCCAAGAACAGGTTAGAAAAGCACATGGTAGGAATAGTGTACATATGCCCTACCATGGAAGAGATGAATCAGCTGGATAACTTCTTCATGTCCCTTACAGATCTTTTTTCTCTGATCTTATGATTGATAACTATATGATGGCAAAAAAAATGCACAGGAAAGATGTCCTCCAAAATCCTTTAGCTCTCTTCAGACTGAGTGCTTGACAGTGAATCAACAAAGGATTTTTTCCCTGAAAAATTGTCAACATTTTTGAGCTGAGACCTGACTGTCATGATATAGCGATGTTATACTAGCACTACTTGGCTACCCTCACAATGATATGTAACTTAATTTGATGAGTGTATTATTACATTATAATATTAGCAGATTGCTGAACAGAATGAGCCCACTGACTCGGTGCAGAGAAATGTCCAGATTATAGGAGCTTTCACTGTGTCCTGGTAGGAATTTCTGAGCCCAAACAATCCCCCTCAGCAACCCAACCACTTGCTCAAATGTCTGTTCCTGCTTGTGACAGATATGAAAAATCACATTTTTCAAAGAGACCAAACTTGCTCAGGCAATGACAAACAATTTGAAAATAACTGCTCTGACCGGGTGTCTGACTTGTTGACAGAAAGGAAATGTTCAAGTGTGCAATGAGCAAGAGAGATGAAAGCCTTTCCCTGGTGCTCTTCTTCCACTGAAGCCCTTGATCCGACCTGTGGCCTCACCAGATGACCTGTGAGGGGAAAACAGAGAGAGTATAAGAAAATAGTTTCTACTAAGGCTGCTTTTCTGAAGGAAAGTCTGCCACAGATGCTGCACATTGCCTGCTAAAAATCTGTAAAAAGTTAGTGAAGTGGTCTGGAAAATCAGGTAATTTTGCTTTTTTTTGGATACAGCAAAAATCTGTATTAATATTTATACTTCATATTTATGCATTTTTCTCTTTATACATTTGGAACTACCCAGGCCAAAAACTGCAGAGCTGGGAGAGGTGTGCACAGCTCCCTTGCGCCCATCCAGTGCCCCTTTCCATGGTGTCCCACAGAGTCCTGTGGCTCTAAGGCCAAGCATTTTGCTTCTGACTCCTCAGCTTTTCTTGCTAGGTAGGAACCCTGGGCAGCCTGACTCTTGGCCTAAGCTCCTGGCATAGATATCACCTTGCATGTGAAGTATTTCATACTTATGAAGGGCTGGAAGTGTACAGGGACACTGACCGCTTCTCCCAATGAACACTTAGAGTGTTAAGCACAATGATACTGCTGGCTTGACTCAGAGCTGTATCCCTGAAAAATAACTTCCAGAACTGTATCCACATGTCTGTTGATCCATTAGTCTTGTTCGTCTCAAAACTAGGCAGAGGGGTCCTTTTCAGATGTTTCCCATGGGAAAGAGCTTCACATGGCCAGATTATTTGGAGATACTGCTTTAAATGACCTTGATCCTGCAAAAGGATTTTTTTTTTTAATCCATTATGATACCTTTCTCATATTGTAATCCAAAAGAAGGTGCATTCCAATCCTTTTCATCCTGTCCTCCGAACTCTTTACCAGTGCAATGGCCTGCTATGGCTGCAGCACAGTTCTGGCTGGAATAAGTCTTAATTAGCTGCCAATGATGTCATGTCCATGTCTGTGTTAAAGGCACAGGTCTAAGTGTTCCTCCTTATTTAATGTACTGTAGAAATTCCATTTTGGGACAGCATTAAGACGCTTCAGAGCCAATCTTGTATTTCTCCCGTAGTTGAGACGCTTGGCCTTCAGCCTTCTGACTTCTGACACTACCCCAGTTGTGCTATAATGGTCCAGAAATACACTGCCTGTTGTGTTTTATGGCTTATGTGAAAACTGTCCAATTCCTTGTCAGTTGACAAGGGAGGAGCGTTGCATTGAAGGATTGCACAGCAGTGTGTCTGGGAGCGATGTTATTTCACACCAGCAGCAATCTTTCAGTGTTTGCGCGGCAGCCCAGTAGAGCCTTGGTGCTCTTGCCATACAGCAGAGAGCAAACCCCATTGTAGTCACTCTCTCTGCCAGAGAGACTAACGCATGTTGCCAAATATCTCCCCTCAACACATTTATTGAACATTAAACCAGCAGAATAGCATTGAATGAAGTCCAGTAATTTTATAGGATATATTTTAGTCACTAGACTTTGAAGACTAGTCCAATGTTAATTATAAAGTTTCTGTGTCTGGATAACATATTGTTAACAGTTATTTTGTAAGTGCTAATGGCAAGATGGAAGATTTCCAATAGTTTTATTGAGGAAGTGGCAATTAAAATGTTGAGCACTGCAACATACATACAAAATAAAAATAATCCTGCATACACAGCACTTTATGTCTAAAATAAAAGAAAAAAAAAAGAAACCCGAAAAAACAGGGATGAATATTTTCTTTTGAAATAAATGCAACCATTTTATTTCTAAGAAGTTTCGCTTTTGGAAAAAACCAAACAAACATTGATTTACTTGCCAAATTCAAATGTCACGAGTCTTGAACAAGTTTGACATTGTTTAAAAGCACATCGTGAAACTATTAGAAAGCTAAGACAAGTTGCTATGTTATGTTTTTCCACACACAAAGAGCAACAATGTGTTCTCAGTTTGAGTAACTTCTTTTAGATTAAGGGAAACATAACAAAAAAGAACAAAAGCAAAGTGTTCACAAGAGTGTGTGGAAGTGTCTACACAGGGCAATTTTTAATGTGTGGGTGGGAAGAGGATCTCTGCAAGTGCTACCATGGGGTCAGCTGGGCACACCAATGCTCCTGCCATGGTGCTGCTGTGTGCAGTCAGGAAAAATAAGGCTTTGTATCGCCCATCAATTAGCAGGCTCAACACTGATCCTGCTTTGAAGAGCAAATGGCTGTCACCTGCTGAAAGGAGCCCTGGTGGGGTCTATAGTGGAGACAGGAGCTCAGGAGCACCTGGGTCGACTTTTAGCATGAAGTTGGTCAGTGTGAGGTGCATAATCCGTGCAAGCTGAGCAGGAGCCGGGAGCTCCAGCCACTTGAGTGGGTTTGGGTTTGCCTGCAACATACCTGTTTTAATCTAAACCTGCTGCAGTGGACAGGTTTTAAGGCCCTTCCTTAACACTTTTCCAGACAGCTCTGTTTCCAGACAGCTTGGTGAGGTTGGATTTCACATCCTTTTCTGGCTGAGTGGATGTTGAGCTTGCAGCCTTGGGGACCCGAAAGCTGCTTTGGGCTCCCTGGGCATGTCCCCAGCTCCCTTGGCAGTGCTGGAGCAGGTAACAGCCTTGGAAACCGCAGGTATCTGGGGAGGGTGAGGAGATGCATTTCCTAACTTTCCAGGCCCTCCAGAGCCCTGAGCATTGTTTGGCCGCAGAAGAGACACCCTGAATTTCCCTCTCCTTCCCTCCCTCCTCCTTTCTCCCCGCTTAGTGGTCCTGACCTGATCTTGGTGGGTGGCTGGCACTGTCTTCCCGGTTGGGAGTTTTCTCCCTGTTTCCAGTTCAATGACTCCCTTGTTGAGAAAAGATGGATCATGGGTTTTATTTAGCATTTTGAAAGACAGATTAATTTTAGGCTAGCATCTGATGAAAACCTCTGTGGAACAAATGCCAGCTTTGGGCACATGACTGAAGCACGTTATTCTGCTGTTTCTGTGTAGCCCCAGGAAACTGAGTGAGGCATCTCCAAGGGGCATGTCAGCCCATCTGAGATCTGTATCATCTCTGGAGAGACTTTTGTGCTCCACTGCCTACAGGGAAGTATGTTCCTAGCCCACCTGCAACTTATGTTTCCTGAGGTTCAGTGTGGAAAACCTGGACCGTCAGTCCTGAAGGCTGCTTGCTTGCTTGCTCAAAGCAACAAACCTATGATGTGAAGGTGCATTCGCATAGCAAGAGGTGTTTTGGTGAAGCAAACAGTAATATAAAACACGAATGAAGTGGATAAGAATCCAAGACTGAATGTTACCTGACTGTTGTTCCTATCTTTTCCCTTGTATTTCCACAAGAGGAAAAAAAAATAGAAAAAGCAAGGAGTCATTGCACTTGACCTTTTTTTGGTTTGCTTTTCCTCTCTTTTCCCCTTTTTGCATGGTCAGAAAAGCCAGTAAGGGGATTCTAACCAGCCTGAGCACCCATGCACCATGCATGGTTCTCCAGCGTGACCCTACAGCTGTATGGCAGAGCACAAGGACTGGGGTTTGGGGCTTTCTGGTCCCTGGGCAAGCTGTAGCAGAGGGCATTCAGCTCCTCCTAAAGCTGAAAGCTGTGATGCATCAGTGATGTCTGGCTGGACACAGAGGAAAGATGTTAATGTAGACCTAAAGGAGTCCAATCCCACTGATCTCCTGTGAGAGCCCAGGTTTTTTTCAATGAGCTTTTAGAAAAATATTTCCTCTCATCTGCAGTGCAAGGCTGTCCAAACGCAGCTATAGAACAGTGAGAGCTGAGCATCTCTGAACATAGGGAAGTTTGATCACGCCTTGCACAATGGCTGAGGTGTACCTCTCAACCAGCAGGAGTCAACACTTCAGCCCACAGTCCCCTTTCTCTTTTCTCAGGGAATGTGCCCTTCCACAAGCGTAAGCCTTCTGGCAGCAGCAGGTTGCCTGTCTCAGTTACAATTTCCAGGCCCTTCCAGAGTAGTGTACGGCTTCCAGCAGATCCATGGTATGAGACCCATCACGCATTCGAATGGACCTCAGCTCTCTGCCTTGAAGACACTAACCTATCTGATTTTAGACATCAAACATTGTCTAAGAGGAGCGCCCCAGGCTCGCTCACAGCAGAGGGATAGGCTGCTCCATAGTGAGGGGGTCCTGCCACCTCTCATGGCCACCTCCTCCAGGGGAAGGTGGCCAGCTTTTGCTCCTAATGGCTCTCAACCCAACCTGAGCTACAATGGACATGCAACCCCTGCTTCTGCTGCTGCTGTTGTGGGGAGCTGCAGGAGCATCACCTGCCAAACAAATGCTGAAGAACAGCCTTTAGCACCAGTTTTAGCATCAGGTTTTATAAGCATCGTTCAGACTGCTTGGGCCCTGAACTGGGCAAAGAGCAGCTGTACTGGGAGAAACAGCTGGGGTGCCCTCAAAGAGCATGCTTCAGCTAGCTGCTGGTCTGCAGAAAGGGACCAGCAGGTATTAGCAGTTATATGGAAAATCCGGTAGAGATAAAATAGCACTTTTGAGATGTTCAGCTGTAAAACTTGCCACAGACCCTTTTCTAAATCAATCCAAGCCTTATGTATAACTTGATAAAAGATTTATTAGGTGAGGGATAATAAATATGTAGAAAAGAAAGGTATGGAAAATAAAAAGTAATATACCTGTAAATGATCTGCTATACTGAGCTGAACTAAACAAAAGCTTGCCTGGGACAAGTTGCTCCATACGGGTTATTTATTAAAAAAAGAAAGGAAAAAATATAATGATCCCATGTAAGGTCTATGGTAGAGAGCAGCAGTTTCTGACCACTGATGGTCTGCCTCTCCAGCTGTTCCTCCAGGGTCTCTGGTAGCTTACAAGTGGCTTACATTGAGGCACTAGGTGTCGACGTTCGTGCTGTTGTCCACAACAAGTCACAATCATTCTGCAGCTCAAGATCAAAAGGCGTGAGGCAGCAGACTGATCAGGAAACACAGATCAGCCAGGTCAATGCTGGATGCTTTCTGTGAGTGGTTAAATGATCCATCTGGTAACTAACGGGACCTTGACACTGTGAATTACTGTTATTAAGAAAGTTAGGAACACCTGGAGAGAGCACTGAAAACTTCCCAGGAAAATGTTATACTGGTACTTTTGGTGTGGCCTCAGCACTGATTTAAAGGCAATGTGCTTGAGAGCATCCTTGCAGTACGCTCTGAAAACTGTGCTAGGACTGAAGTGGTGCAAGAAGAGGGAGACTCCCGCAGCAAAAATTCCTATTCACAGATAGACTTCTCTGCTGCTGATGTCGGCATTTTCTACTGAGTGATACTGTCAGTAGAGAATCTTCTCCAGAAAAAGCCAGCAGTTACAAACATTTATTTTCATTATTCCATCACCTAAAAATGTCAACAGTGCTTTCTATGCCATCTCTCTTTGTAAAGACATATCTATTCTGTAGGGAGAGCAGTGAAAACACTTGTCACCAAGTAAATGTTCATGTGTGTGACCATTCATGTCATTATATTTTATTATAACGATTCTCTTCAAAGATAGCATATAATATCTAATAGTTTGGTTAGAAAACAGTGTGTCATTCCCGATTTGCCTCTGCTCATGGACAAAAGGTTGAGGGTTTTGGGGGTTTTGTTGTGGTGCTTTTTTTTTTTTTTTCCATTGGACTCCAGCCTAAAATGAAACAGCACTAGAACAGAGGTCAAGAACTTGGAGAAACTAATTCAAGGGGAACCAGGTACAGCTTGATTCAATATCAATATTTCATATGTTCTGAGATTGTGGTTCAAACTACAAGATAGCAGAACACCATTTTTATAGCTTTCCATCTGTGAGAAGTTATTTCTCAAAGCACTCTGTATGAACAATCTAACAGATATTCATTTTTGAGATCATATATTCTGCTAAGTGGGATCTTTTTGATGCACAATCTGGCTGTGATAGTAATTTTAAAACTAGAGAGAGAGTCTTAGAGCCAGATCCATAAAAATAAATGTCTTCCACACAAAGTTATTTTCCATGATGCATTAACTCCTCCTTTTCCAGGCATTTGCAGGAAAGTAATATACTCAATATTATATACTAGTGGAGCAAAGAAAGAATGAATCAATGCAAGAATCATAAGGAGATGATAAAGCTTATATTTAAGTAATAAAATACACATACCTTTTCTTTTACAATATTTTCTTGTTTATTTCAGGACATAAATACTTTGAGTTTCAGAACAGTCAAAACTTTGATGACACAGCAGTAATAGCATTTTGCATTGATGCTCTTGTAATTATGATGCAGTTGTAGCATATCACTTACCTGGTGTTTAAGGCACTTTGGATCCAGTATCCAGGACCCATCTAAAACCAGCTGTCTTGACAGGCTCGGCTGGATACGGAACCTTGTTTTCTGTGGCCAACAGGGCACTAGCATGGCTAGTGTCCAATGCCACTATCTTTGATTTCCTAATCCAGATGTACTGGAACTGATTTAGAGAAGGGACGAGTGCTGGTGGCCTTGGTTGCCAATCTGTAGCCAGACTTGCCATGTGCCTTTGGACACATGGTTCTTAACCCACACTACCAGCACACCCCTGGTTTCATCTTACCATCCTTTTGCTGTGGTAACAAGAAATCACCAATGAATTTGCAGAAGCCACAGTGCTAACCCACCCAGTTATGTCAATCACTCATGTCGGGGCTAAATTTGAAGCTCTGTGTCTGGTGTTATGCAGAAGAACAGGGGACTTGTGGATGAAAAAGCTTTTTCTGGTCTTATAACCCATGACCCTTTTGAATTACAGCAACAGAATTTTATGGAGGTGTTAGCATCTGTTACGTTCTCTATCACCCTGCATTTGTGACATTTCTACGAGCTTCTGAAGCATGGTGCGGTGGCACGTGAGCTTCTAACCAAGGCTGCCTTGTCCTTGTGCGTGTGGATGACTGACCAGGAAATCCTCACTCTTGCTGTCCCACTAGCCTTGTCCCTTACAGTTTTGCTTGATCCACCTCTGAGTGCTTTAAGTATATTCTACGGCTAAGAGATGAGAACCAGCAAGTAAATGCCAGAGGTTAAATCCTGACTTTATGAAAGGTGTTGGGAGTTCTGCCATTGTTTCTTGTGGAATCAGGCTTTTAGCTCAAATTGAGCAGGTAGAGAAATCCAGGTTTCCTCACATATTTCTTTTACTTTTTTATATCCCCCCCGCCCCCTCCCCCCAGCTGCAATCCAAGTATAAAGAGACCAGCTTCCATATACAACCAGAATTTTTGGAAGTGCCTCTAGCTCATCATAGCAGTAGCAGTAGCTCAGACCAAGCTGCTGAATATCAGGAATTACCAGACATTTCTAATGTGTAAGTATCAACCAGTTCCATGGTAGATACGTAATAAATCAAACGTTTCTGAAAAAGCCAGGATTACCACATGTGCTCTGTACGGACAGTTGTCCAATGTGTCATGCCACGCACCAGCCTTACGGTGCACACGTGGCTGACGAGCTGGAAGGAGTTGCCAGATACCCCCCACTCCATAGTCAGGAGTATGTGGCAACCCCACTTAATGTAGATGGCTCTGCTGAAACAGGGTGACTTTGATGCTTTTTCTGGGTGAAGAAATTATTATCAGAGTGGTTCAGAAAGAGATCTTCGTCATTTGGGGTGTTTTGTGAGGTTATAGGCATCCACCAGGGAATGCTTGCATTTCCTCCTTTGGGGTTTAATAAGGAAACATATTTGTGTATCAAAAAAAAGTGAAGGCTTTTTTATTTTTGCTTCTAAAGAAGGAAATATCTAACTCGCTCACTAAAGCCAAATCAAGCTAAGACACAATTCCATTTATCTGCTCTGGAGCTTTCTTTATCAACCTCTGTAGTGTCTCAGAGTCTTCCAGTATGAAAGGACAGTGCCTAATTAATTTTGTGGTGTATTTTGCTGTTTTTCTTCCCTTGCTGCAGGAATAGGTCTTGGCTCAAATATCAATAGACAGATGTCAGTCACCCATCCCTGTTCTCATGCTCCATGAACCTGAATATTCACACATCCAAATTTTGAAAGAGAAGACGTCTTACAACATGTTCTAAAGGCAGCCAGTCTCTGCTTATCCTTAACCTCCTGCAGTAAACTACTTCCACAGCAGGATCTCTTGACTACAAAGGCTATTCCTTCCACTGTTTTGAGTTTTGGTAGCTGTATAGACCTGGAATAGTGCAGCTGTCTTAATGGTTCTTGGGCAATTTAAAATAAAAGCAAAATAGCAACAGTATAAGCTGATAGCAAATAATATAGCAAGTAGCCAATAGTAAAAGCAATAGTGAGTGAAAGGATCAGGTCACAGGAAGGAAGCCCTTATGATGGCTGATATTATTACAGGAGAAAGCTGCTGTAGTCTTCAGGACCTAGAAGCTCCCCATTGCTCTTGTGTTAAACCCCAGGTTTGAAGGCTGATGGCTGTTATTCAAAGAAAAAAATCATGATATGGACATACATGAGATATAACAGGGGTTGTCTGACGTCGTATTCCAATATTCATTCTTTTTCTATCTAAACACGGAGAGGGGTCTGAGGGGGTGCCTGCTGCATGCAAACATGCTGTAAAAATGGCAGCGGTTTGAGTGCAGGGTGTGAGGGGGAACTGAACATGGGCATGGCATTAAGCCCCAAATCACCTTTATAATTTAAAGCTATGAGATCAGCAGAGCTCTTTGGAGGTACACCTCGATCAGACAGCTCCACAGATGGTCTGACCCCCCTTAAAGCCAAGGCAATGAAGGTTGAGTGGGATCAGGGGGCTTAAGGAAGAGGCTTCCCCTGAAATTGGCCCAAGAATGGAAGCACTACCGGGTGCTAGGGCCTCTCCTCAGCAGAAGGAAAAGATACATCGTGAAATGCATTGCGGGATCTCTCCCTGTCCAGAAGATCAGACAGCTGGGGTGAATCAGCACAAGTCAGTTTAGATCCAACTGTGAAACCCTTCATATAGGTCTCTATTACAGGAATCCTCTGAAACTTCAAGTCTGGAGAGTCCGCTTTCACCAGCCTAAGAACAGAAATGAGCCAGGACTGAGCAGCAGCATGGTGAAAGAGGCTCTGTAGATCTCAGGGAAAAAACAGAGAAGATAAAGGGTGTGTTTTGCACAAGCAAAGGGTGTTTCACACAAGCACTCAGCTTTGCCTCTGATGCCCCGTTACTTAATGCAAATGTTTCAGAGGTTTGGAATGGCACTGCAAGTGCAATGTGTGGATGCACTGACATTTTCCAATGGGGCATATTAAAAATGGAAAGAAATTAGAAACTCATATGTGGCTTGTAACTTCAAACGTTTCAACAGGATAAATATATGCAGAGTGCTTAACAATGCTGTGCAATGTTTTTTTGAAATATATACTCCCTAATGTACTTGTAAGCAGGGGGAGTTCAAACAGCAATCAGCCAAAACTGAATAGGTACACTCCATCAGAATAGATTTTCCTTATAGTTGCCCTCAAAGCAGCATCATTTCTCATACTACTTGAAGCTGATTTAAGTGTTGGGTCTGTGCCAATTATTTGTTAAGCCTTCTGTCTTTATTTTATAGCTTATATGATACAACTGACCAACTCACGGAAACATCTGTTGCACACAAAGGCAAAAAGTACTAGGATCCTACTAATGATGTGATGGCCACTTTGTCCCTTTTCTGCCAGCATTTCCTCTGAGGGTGGCCTCAAATGCAGCTTACACTGCATCTGGATTGTTGTGTAGTTCATTTTGTAGAGGTGGGAATTTATTGCTTATTTAATCAAAGACGATCTTTGTTAGCTAAGTGTACAATTAAAATCATGGTATTTGGTGTAGATCTGGGTGGCTTATAGCACCAGTTTCTCACTTCTAAGCACAGAGTTAAAGTTCAGCCAGAGGTCGTGCATAATATGAGTTTTCAGGGATTTTAGTGTAGTCCCCACTGGAGCGTTATCTACAACACAAACAACTATACATCATTTGGCAATTCAGGACAAAATTTGATTAGGAGACACCCTATTCTAGCTAATTTTAACATACTGAAGAGTGTGCTCCCTTTGCACAGCAGTTGTTTCTGGCAAGCCCTAAAATTGTTGATGAAGAAGAGGAGATTTGCCATACTATCTAGCCTTCAAAGCATATCAAATTTGGTATTTCTCTTAACAAATCTATAACATGGTGTTTCACCTAAAAGATTATATTGAAAGGTGACTGACCCTGTGCCAAGGAGATCTGAATCTCTCTCTCAGAAACAATTCTTTGCCTTTCATTATGTATTACAGGTTTTATTTAACAACACTGCCTAATGCCTTCAGTGTTATATTCTCTAAACAACTCGTAGTGAACAACAGCATTTTATGGAACAGGGTCCCTTTCTCAGCAAAACTGCTGCACATTTTAACAGTGGGATTCACTTTGCCTAAGTCTGTGTCAGAATTAAGTGTCTAGGCTAAGCAAGCTCCTCCTACAGTAAATGGAATGGCCAAACTCACTTGAGGGACCCCCGTACCAAGTTCCTGCAAGTAGTCTCTCCTCAAGGTTGTCTCTTCACTGAAAGATTATGAGGGTTATAACCTAAAAATCTGGAAAGGAAAAGATGTCCTCATGGTTCAGATTAATCAAGTTTTATCACCATCTAAATCCATCATAAAATGCAGTTCTTCCACGAGTCAGTCAATAATTTGATTTCAGCTGGACTACCCAGAGCCTAAAATGCATAACTTCTCTAACTTTTCTTGCTGTAACTGTCTTTCTTTACTTCAAACCCAAATGACTATCAATTCTGCACACAGACAACATTGTGCTGACACCTGTAGAAGGCAGGCACTGAAATTTCTTGTGTGTCAACTTGGCATCTGAAAAAAGAAAAACCCAATTTGAAAACAGTTCAGAATTTCATTATGTCGAAGAAGACATCGCCAGGAGAAAATGTTTTTCAAAGATATACATTCCAGTCAACAAAATCTCTTAAACTATAAAAATTCAGACAGAAAATTTTCCTTTTCAAGGACTTACGTGTGGAAAAATAGAAGTCTGTGGAGCATTACGCTGTGGTGAACTTCCCCCAGTTTCAGGTTGTGAAGGAGCTTTCTGCTGAGCAAAGTTCAAGAGACTAATTTAAGCAGCCTTCAACTTCATTTCTGTGAGCAAAGGTGGGATGAAGATAGTGCTTGGGCAAGTCTAGTTGTAAAGGGGCAGACAGATAGCTTTCAGCCACATTCAGTTTCTGCACCTCTCCTCACCTGTTTGGTAAGTATGAGCTATATGTCAGCTTTCTAATGATATCCTCAAGTGTTTTCAATTGGATGTCAAAGCCTTGCGACCCACGAAGCCCTGCAGAACTGCAGTGCCTCTTCCTTCAGCGCCCACTGCTGCAAACATGGCAGTCAAAGACTTCATCCTTCAGCAAAACATTCCCATGTTTTTTTCCATGTTGTTGTCCTATGTATTTTCCTCAACTTGCTTCATTTTTTACCTTCCAAGTCCTCCTAAATTTCAGTCTTCTGCTTTATGGCAGTTTGTAGCATACATGGAATCATCAGCTTTGTTGTCAGCTATTTATATGGTGTCTTTTATTTTGATGTGGAACCTTATCCCACAGCTTCTTGTTTTAAATAGCCTATCATTCATTAAATTAGATAAGACTTAAATTTCATTCAGTTTGTCATTAGAAGTTGTTAGTCTTTTTCTGTTGGTTGTTACCTGATCTCTGCCAGAATACAAACGACTTTTTGTTTCCCCAGGATTTGGATCTCAGTGTCTTCTTTTCTGTCTCCTCTAATTCTGTCTGCATATATTCTCTTATTAAAAATACATAAGTATATGTGTAGATGAACTGCCTAAGATGTTCATGTGATGGCATGTTATGCCTACCTGCATGTCATTCTCAACATCTACCTGTACCTGTCAATTGATAGAGTCTCCACAACTGTCAGTCCCCCTAGAAGAGCAGACCAACTTCAAAGGAATTCAAGAGATGTTTGGATGTCCCAGAGAGACAAAGTGTCTTAAACCGTTGTAAATACAGGCACCTAAACAGAGAAGTAAGATCTTATTTAGTACATCCACCGAGACACACATAAACAGATATCAGCCTGTGGTGGCCATGTGTTGGCTGATCCACCAGCCCTGGACCTGCCACAATACCTGCTGCCACCTCACTAGGAAAACAAGTAGATGTGGGAGGGCTATTGAATGACAGATGTTTGAGAATGCTGGAAAAGCTATTAAGGTGCATAGGGCAAAACTTTGTGGGAAATCAGGTCTGTTTATCTCTACTTTCAAGGAACAAACTGTTTACTGTAAGTGGCTCTTCTGAAGAGTTGTTATTTACTGCTTTGTGCTTCCCTGACTGTCTCCTTGGTTTTATGTGATATTGTCCTCACACCTCATCTCCGTTTGACTGCTATTTAATTTCCCACTTATTTAGTCATATAAAGTCATCTATGTTAAAAATAGATGTGGATGAAGTTTTGTTTCCTTTTTGATGTAAGAGAGGGGGAAAAAATCCCGGCTTACAACAGAACCAGACCAGTTTACCAAAGGTGCCCACCCATTCCCAGCCAGCCTGGGAACATTTTATTCAAACAAGCCCTTCCTACATTTCACAAAGCCAATTCCTTCATGATGAGGTTTTACTAAACCACTAAAGAAAAAAACACCTCCCTTCCACTGGTTTACTCATCTCTACCAGTATAAAATTGAATTTTACACATTGAGAAAACGGAGGGGGTTTTTTCTTTTTCCTGCAGCCAAGGTACAGAAGGCACATGATTGGCTGCTGTCACTGAATCTTATACAGCATTATAATATAAAGCTTCATTACATTCAGGTGACTGACCAGCACAAGAGAGCACTCTGAGGTAACTTCTGATTTGGGTTGGTGGTCAACACAGTGAACCAAGCCTTGGGTCAGATGGTTTGTCTACCTTGTAACAACAAATCTGCTATCCCAGAACTACACTTCACCACATTGACACATTAGGGAAACCTTTTTAGAAAAGAAGTTGTAGGATAAGGAGAAGAAAAGAGAGGCAGGAGTACATTTCAATGTTATTTCAAAAGAGAGGAGAGTGGGTATTGATAATCATTTGCAAAGGATACAGCAAAAACTTCATAGCAGAAACATCCACTTGAAACAGAGACTGGAAGTCAGCCAACCCCCCTAACCTGTTGACGACAAATCATAGTTGCATAAGACATCCCCCAAATCATAGTAGAAACTAAACAGGGGAGTGAGCAGAGCAGATGTTTGGAGGTCATTAACAGGAGCTCAGTTTTCCTTGCCTGGTGGCTACCTCTAGAGATAACTGATTCCCAGAAATTTCCTTGACCTCCAAACATCTGCTCTCTTCTCCTGTTTTCTTCACATCCGTACTGCAGAGCGTCTCATGCAGTCATAAACTTTTCAGTCCTTTCTAATACCATATTTGTATCTCACTCTCCTAAAGCACGAAGGGAAGTATTTAACAGGTCTGGACCTATCATCGTCCATGGTAGGACCTTCATGTTCATTGCGGTTGATGCTAAACCGTATTACTTGGTGCTTTTATTTTCCTTTTGTCTGCATGCTGCGAGTGTGCACATAAACTATACAAATAAGCTAATTTGTTCTTTTGATTTGAACCCTTAGACGCTTCCCTTATGGTCTATATATTGCCATTTTACAGTATTTCTCTGTCTGCTGCTCTTTATCAAGTCCTCAGTCTCCATGAGAAATAGACATGCCTGAGACAGCTTTATTACCTCATAAAACACGGGGAGCAATCATATTTCCAAGTATGATTGCTACTGCTTTTCCTTCCTCTAATGGTCAAGCATATCTAGTGAAAGTTGTTGTGTACAATGTGCTCTGGTGCTGATCAGCAGTCCATTATCTATAGCCATTTAAAATGTTTCCCTGTGGGACAATAATAGTCAGTCATTCTTCCTTTTTGGATGAGTGGTACCATATTTGCTCTTTTCTTTCTCAAAATTTCCCATACTTCCCAATTTTCCTGGAAATCTAAAATAGATTACATGTGCTGCAATAAGCTTCCTTGCTAATCCCCCACATATCCCTCAACACTCATGTCTAGCAGATAGCAAGTTCCTTCTGTGATCACATATTCTAAGCATCTCTCACTTGCTAACAAGTTTCTAGAGCAAATATTTGCTCTATATTATCTAGTTTACTAGGTTGGGGTTTTTTTGACCTTTTTACTGAAGTGTTTTGTTAATCTCTTTCTCAGAAAGCTCTTGGCATCCCAGACAGTTTGGAGTCATTGTTCCCTGTTCCTCTGCTCACACCCTTGCCAGAACGAGGTGGTTTTGGATTAAGGAACTGATTTTGCAGCACAGCAATCGATAGACCTGCAGCTAGAAAGGGACCAAATTCCCTTTTCATGACTTGGATCCATGGGCCAACCTTGGCAGTTTGGGATTTAGAACTGAAGAGGACCTCGGAGTTAGAGCCTGCAATCCTTACATAGGAGCCTAACTCAGAGACTGTTGAGAGAGGTCAGCAGTCAGCAGCCACCTCCAGCCTTCAGACTGTTTTGTGGTTTCTTCCCTCCTCTCTCACCTTGTTGTTGTCCCTGGGAGTTTTCTTTATGACTGCATTTTCTTTTACTTGCTATTCCTTAATACTGTAAAATGATCACATGCCTTCTTTTATTATCTCTGCTGAAATCGCATCAACCCTCTCTCTGCCCTACCGCCCTCTGTATCTCAGTCCCTGCCCTCATTTCTGCTTGCTTCTCGGGATGATCATGGTTCAGGTCAGCTGGGCTGACACTGAGGAGGAAAGCTCTTCCTGAAGGAACTAGTGTGGGCTTTGGAGACTCAAGGTTTGACCCTGCACTCCACCCAGATCTTCCTGTGGGCAAGTCAGAGGGTCCACCTTTGCGCTGCCAGCCACTCTTACAGGGCCACACACATGCAGCTGTCCTCCTGGAGGAGAAACAACAGGCTGGAGCCTAATCCAGACTGTTTTGAACTCTTTGGATGCCCTGGACCTGGACAGACCAAGTGTTGTTAGGGTCAGACCCTGCCCCTTCCTGCTTGCTAGGGAAGTAATCCCTTCCTCCCAGGTCCTGACTTTGCTATTTCCTGACCAGCAAATAGCAAAGCCCTCACTCCCTTCAGGATCCAGCTCACGCCCCCTATCCCCACGCTCAAGTGGATTACTGCAGTTTATGTGTCTTGAGCTAAATGCGTAGGTGATGCACAGGCTCCAGTTGGCACAGGAAGAAGGCACCTGCCATATCTATGGCTCAGACTACCATATACACCTCACTCTACATTCAAATCCTTTTGGTGGCTTCCCATCATCTTCCAGAAGCAGTCTGAGGACACAATCCTGATTTCTGAAAAAATTAATGGCTCAAGTCCCAGCTACATCAAAGACTGGGTTTTGATCTGTAAATGACTGTGAAAGCTGCACTCCTCTGGGACAACGGACTTTCAGACTTGCTGACAAAAGTGTAAAAATATCCAGTAGCCAGGAGACAAAGTCAACCTGACCTGAGTGAGAAGCAATTTCCTACCTATGAGGGTAATTAAACACGGGAGCACTTTGCCACAGAAGACTGCCAACTTCAATAAGCTTAGGTATGCTTCTGAAAAGTGTGACTCTCTGGCACCTCTGACAATACGATGGGTTGGGTCTAGGTTTGCAAAGGGAAGGAGGAGGCTGGCCTGCATGATCCTGACAGTCTTTGCTGGTTTTGGACTGCGGGAGCTGATGGGTTCCTCTGGTCATGCCATTCTTCCATGGTCACTGTAAGGAGGAGGAATAGTCTCACAACACTTGCCTTTCTTCGTTAAGACAACAATTTAAATGAATCTTATGGTTTTGACCAGCAAATAGCACAAGACTGCCTGATAAGGTTATGATCTGGATGAAACATGGGAATGCTGTGATTTTGTTTTTGCTTTCCTCTGAAGCAATGAAGGGTCTGGCCTCTCACTGTAGTGACCTTGACTTGTGCCATCCTGTCTGAGTTAGCCTCAACTAGACAGCAACAGCACAGAGCCTAGGAAAGGTTTTGGGAAACTGGGTAAATACTTGGTTAGCACAGGCAGAGTTCACAGCTAGTAAGAGACGTGCCGGGACAGGACAGATCAGCACACTGAGCTGGTGCAGCAATCCTTTGGGAAAAGCTTAGCTGCTCACTTGCAGGTTCAAGCTCCTCTGTGCACTTGGGAGAGGAAGGGATTTTCCTTTCCATTGGATTGGTAGTGACTCTAGAGATATTTTGTCTTTTTTCTTTGTGGCACTCGTTTGCCTACTGGAATAATTTGGCCATACCCTGCTTAGTCATGTCTCCACTGTGTGGGGACCTCCTGGCTGATTTTGTTCTCTGCCTGCAGTGATGTCTCAAAGCCTGAAGTGCGTCAGTCTTTGAGCAAGACACGTGCAGTTATCTGAATGGCTTGGAGCAAAGTGAGTCATCACACGGTTTCTTCTGCCTCATGTTTTATGGAAACAAGAAAGCTATGGATAAGTCATGATTAAGAATTGAAGAATACATTTTTTAATCGAAGTTTGGGGCCACCATATGTCCAGTGGTTTTTTTAGGGTTGGGTTTTGTGTGGACATGTCCTCTTTCTCTGTCCTGGTAGTTCAGGGCAGTATTTAGTGAAGAGATGTTTTGGCCAGTCTGCATTTTGAGGTGTTATCTATGAGGACAGGCAGGTGGAGGCTGACTGTGCTGCACAGCAGGACACTGGCTGTAGGTGCTGGTGACCTGTGTGAGTGGTAGGGAGCTGAGGGCATGGACCTCAAATGCTCTGAGTGTGAGAGGGGCCAGGGAAACAAGATAAAGCAACGACTACATTTGATGTGCTGAACTATGAGGCTAGCAGAGAGAAGTCAGAGAAAGAGGAATGACTGGAGGGCATGGGAGGGAGCAGAGAACTGAAAGGACATGGAGGAGTCTTGTTAATCAGAGGGAATCTGATGCAGTGTCTGGAGCAAGGTGGGAATAGATGTGGGAGGACTGAGGAGGCTTTGGACTGAAGGGCCTCAGGGTTTTGAAGTCCTTCAGGGCTTTTGGGAGGGGAATGGAAATTAAGAATTTGGGTTTCATGCTGTGGACAGCCATGGAAAATTTATCCATCTGGGAATTACTAGGAAAGGCCCTCTTTAGGGTGTACAGGCACACACAGAAAACCTTTTCCCACCCCGTGCCAGTTACTATGTGCTTTGTGCACATGACAACTGCTCCGTCCTCTTCACTATGTTCAGGCTGGGAGGACCCAGACTCTGTTGGTCTTCATGTAACACTGGAAACTAAAATTAGAATTTGGACTCTTCCATCTGTTCCCAAACTCCCAACAAAACCCACACACCAATCAAGAAGCAGCTGTCATACAGACACAGCAATTCCTGAAGACCCCTTTGGATGAGATTTCTGATGCTGGAAAACAAGGAAATATGTCCTGAAAAGTGAATGAAGCTACGTTAACTGTAGCTCTTAATTTTTATATCACTGTAGCTACAGTGATATTTTTCTGGTTTAGCCACTGTCATTTTTAACCCTCTTTGTCCACTCTGGTCACTTCTTGCTGACTTCTCTCTCTACAACATCCCACATTTTGTCCTCTCATTCAGAGTATCCAAGATCCCATCATCTTCTCTTTATTGTAGCAACTTCTACCTTACCTCCTTTCTTGCATATAAAAATACAATCTCAAGAACTGATCTAGTTTGTTATCAAGGTGGATGCAGGCCTTACGCTTTGTTTCTGAGTTAAAAGCTGTATAACGTAGGTCTTGTTCTGCTTATACAGACCATCATCTTCAGCCAGTCAGTGCTTAGTCATATCTGATTTATTTTCTTCATCTTCTCATTCATACGTGCATCTCACTGTTTCAGTACGAGGAAAAGTCTGCCTTCAACTTCTCCTCTATATATCCTTCACATGCCTTCCATGGGATCCATCAGCTTCAGTCCTTTCTAAATTACGGTATTGTTTTTATTCCTGCTAGGACAAGCTCAAGCCAGAGTAACTAGTAATACTTCCCTCTGATGGTTACATTCTGCATTATTGATGTATATTGCTTTACTTGCCCGTTGGTATTGCAATTAACTCTTTATGCCAAGCACATGATCCTCTCTGGGTAAACAAATAGTCCCAGAATACATGGGGGAACTCAAAGCCCTCATTAAAAAAATGAAATGGTAGTTTTCAAAAGAATGAACCCAGCTAATTAAGTCCTGCAAAATTAAATTTTCTGAGCGAAGTTCTCCAGCCCATTCATTTTTAAAATCGCAGTACTTTATGTTATAAAATGCCTTAAGTCTTTGAATTTTCCCTTTGGCCACCATTAGGTCATATTTCAAATTCCTGGCACTCTTATTTAAGTCTTCAATAAGTTAAATTGTTATTAGGCATATTTTGAGTCTGTAATACTTTCCCCAAGTATACAATGAACATAAATCAAATATTCATCATATAATCATGATTCAAATATAAAATGTTCCAGACATGTTTAGGACAAATGTAGATAATTAATTAAGGGAGCTGGAGGATTAGAAGTGAGATGTAAAGGGTGGCAAAATCATGAGCCTTTTTTATCAGTTTTATCAGAACCCCACAGAATTCACCATGTTTCAGTAACCTCTCCTTGCTTTTTGGCTTAGCACTTTTTTCCAGACATCTTTGGTCTTCGTTACAGGGTATTTTTTTGCCGGTGCTAGGGTTATGATTATGTGTATGCACCTATGTCCATGTCATAGGTGCTTTCATTTGTTAAAAACTGTTGGATTTATTCAGTGTTATTAAATATGTTCTTAGCGACATTAAGACTTGATGAACTATTTCAAAATAAGACTTGGCTTCTTCAAAATTTCCTTGCAATACACTCTAACTTGAAATAGCTTTCCACAAAATGAGGTAGAACATGGAAGGAAACCACTAATACACTTCTGGACATCAAGAGAGATAGTTTTTCTTTTCCTTCAACTAGAAAACTGGAAAACTGGAGCAAGCATACGCCAAAGCCTCCAAAATCTTCAAAATTATGCAAAAGAGCTTTTAATAGCATCTGGCAAATAGAAAGCAGAACTGCAAGAGAAAGTTTAAGCTGGCCTATTTGTCATGATCTTTCCTTCTTCCTCAGATGTCCTGCAAAATATCACCTCTACCAGTGAAGTGTCCTTTACATCTAGTGAAACAGATGGCAGTGCCATGGGGTGCAATATAATGTCTTGAAAACTGCAGTGGAACTGGATTTGTGCCATAACTATGACTAGTATTTCACTGTCAGCCCCAAAGAAAAACTAAGTTCAAAGTAAAGAACAGAAACAAGCATCTCAATAATTTTAGTCTGCTTTGGCTCCTCAGCCCATTGCTTAGCATGGGAAATCATTTTCATCAGTGGTTTCGTGATCAATATGTGCTGATATGCACAAAAGACAAATAAATGGGAGCTATCTGTACACATTTTTCATATGGTAGCACCTTTTTGGGTTGAAAGTTCAGCTGGTGTACTTGGTACCATTCCTTGTGTTGCCATATACCATTCTTCAAATGTATATGAGGGTTTGTGTTCCCGGCCTATTGCATGTTTCAAGAAGTTTGTTTTCCTGACTAGTCTTGTACAGCAACATGCCACCACAAAAAAATCTATAAACCTGCAGCAGATGTAGCTGGATAGCTGCTCAATGATAGCAGATTCCTGGACCACTCATCTTCAGTGAGCCTGGCTTGGTTCCCCTGACACTGATCAGTCCCAACAGTGCACCTCAACACTGAAGAACTAATTGAAGACGGAGGTGACACTGCAATGGAGCAGCTTCTCTTACCTAAGGCAATGTTGCTTGTACTATTACTCTGTTCATGCAGGAGTTTCCCAAGTGAAGGCAGACTTATTTCAGTTGTCCTTCCTACACAAAGGTAAGGGACAGTTGCCCTGATTTGTAACCACAATGCACGGGGACTCTGGGTCTCCAAGGATACCAGGGATGTGTTCCCTTTTGAACAGTACTTGTCCCCCTCCACCACAGCTGTATCCTGTAGGATATGTATACAATCCAGTGCAAAGCCACTGCCATCATCACTGGAACACCACATGGAGAAGAAAAGAAAAATAAATTCATCCTCTACATCCCAGCAATTCAGATTATGACCACAAAGTGGTTATTTCTATTACTTTTTCTCAGTTTAACATAAGTACCACGACTACCACCACAAACACACCAGCAGCGCTTGTGAGCAAAGCAAAAAGTGTGGCTGTACTCCAAAGGACACATTTCCAGCAAACACACCCAGCTGAGAGTATTTGAAACCAGCTGGAATGTCTGGTTAGTGTTCAGATCACCTCACAGGGTGTCATGCGTGGCTTCTTCATTGCATACAATAGTAGAAACACGTCCAAAGTACGTAGGAACTTAACTCACATTACTGCCATGCCACTTACTGCCTTAATTTGCATGGAATTTCTTTGATCAGGTCAAGTATGGCAGGTACCAGGTGTTTCCATCCACTTTATTTATTCTACAAAATTCTGGATCCCCTCCCTCCCCCCCGAATTCAGCAGGATGATGGCTTCTCTCTTCAGATTTTCCTTCCTGGTGCTGGGGAGCTGGGACTGCTCAGCTGTGCCTACAAGCATAAAGTAAAAGAGCAGAGTAGGTGGGAGCCCTCAGCATCTGTGGGAGCACTCAGGCTTCATGCAGATATTGCAGGACCAAAGCAGTCCTCTTCTCCACCCTGCTTCAGTTGCTGTTTCCACACATCTTTCACTCAGCCCCAGAGCTTTTTGTTTCACATTCTTGAGGATACATGAGGGGACACAGTGACATAGAGTGATTAGTGTGAACTTTGGGGTAAGGAATGAAATGGGACCTCCATTGGCCCGTGCACACCCACCTTTTCCACTGGCTCTGTGACTGTGGATCTTGGTGCGGTTGCAGTGTTTGCATGCTTAAGAGCTACATGAAACTGGGAGGGCTGGAAAGCTCTCAGAGCACTCTATCAAGTATTTAATCTCTCTGGTATCTTCGAGCAGCCTTCACTTGTGCTTACTTACAGGGAACATAACAATGTTCTGTGGTTTCACCCATCAAGGAACTTCAGGATCCTGGCTTGTATACACAGATCTATACTAAATCAGTTTAGCCTGCTAGGTATTTAAATACATACATATCGAAATACACATATAAAGCTATATTTACACTCCCAGGTATATATTCACTATCTATTAAATATGTGCTGAAAATATATTTAATGGACATTTATTTTGAACGTTTGATAAACAAAGTCAAATTACCCAATTTCTGCACTGGAAAGGAGGGGGAAAAAAAAAAAAGGCAGACAGAACAGGCAACTTGGCTACATTCACCTATGGAAAAACTTTAATATTCCCCTAGATTTCAGGGCCAGATGGAACCAGTCATGATCCTCCAGGCTGATTTCCTGGGAAATGTGAACATTATGCTTATAACTACAGGTCAAACTATTGTGTATGAACACAGCAAAGCAGGAGGACCATTCCTTGTATTGCCAGGAGGAAGGAGATAGGCTCATCTCAGGTGAGTCATGGAGAAGAGGTAATAAAAGCCCACATGCTAACTGCGTTACTCAGAAAACAAGCAGAACCACATAAGCTGGCAGAGGTTTGCTCTGTGCATGCTCCAAGCTCCAAATGACCAGCACAGGAGCAGCCAGCACATCTTAAAGCCATCTTTCCCTACAATACTATGGGTATAGCTCCCCAGATAAGCCAAGTAGGCAAAAAGCAAAAGTATGTAGGACTTTGACAAATTCAAGCTTAATGAGATAAAGACAGATCCAGTGAAGAAAATGAAAAGAAGCAAAACAACCCAAACAACAGTTTTGAAAAGGGAATGGTAGATAATTTATTTTCATTCTGTTTGAGAAAAATGATAATGTTATGGGCTAGATTGAAGCACAGAGGTTACAGTAGACTTACATTGGATTCCCTGGTTATTGGAGTACCTAGAGGTGGACTTTACCTGGCTTGTAATGGCCAGTAAAGTAGTTTAAGCTTTAGGGAACTCCTGGGTGCCTGGGTGGTGGAGACCATGTGCCTGTTGGGGAGCACAAAAGCAGCAGGAAGATGCAGAGCAGAGCAATTGTGCACTTGCTGACTCCTGTGCCAGTGGGATGTCAAGGAGGTACCTTACACCAGGGCTGCACAGCTGGAGGCCACCCCACCTCCCCACCACACAGCACCCAACTGCAGTCTGGCCATGGGATACATCCAGGAGACACCTCTGACGTGTTTCTGCATGCTGGCATCTGTGCAGTGTGGTGCTGGTACCAGCCTGGGTGAGTCAGTGACAACCTCCCCAGCAGGGCATCACCTCTTCATGCCCAAAAACTTCCCTGTGAAGCCGTCAGGTTGGACAGCATTCGTGGTGAAGGCAATAAAAACTGTGGGTATACTTGCTTGTCGGGCATATATGGGAGGTGGTTACTTACTCAGCTTATATATGAGTGAAATTTGGTGACCTGAATTACCTTCAACTGTATCCCAGGATGGATGGCCCATCTACTGGGCTTTCTTCTTTCTTCCTCTGCAAAACCACATCCCTCAGCTGTCCTGAAATGGTGTTTTCAGTTCTTTTGGGGAGGAAGGGTGAAGGGATGAATAAACTGCAACGGGTGAAGGGATGAATAAACTGCAACCCATACCTGGGTAACACCTCTAAAAGTGAGCTTTGATCATATTCTTAAAGAGAAAAAACACTGTATTTTTGGTGCATCTAAGCAAGGTGATTTCCACCAAAGCCAGCAGGATACTTCTTTTCTACTGAGAAAACGTCAAGTTTCAACTCTAAGTGCCATCAGTCCATGTCTAAATACTGCTTATGCAAAGACTAAACATAGGGTAAGCTGAGGATAAATATTCCATGTTCAGGGAATAGGAGGAGTTTATGGGTTTTTTTAGTACTAGTTCATTAAGAAAAAGTGGAGTACAAGAGAAGTATGTTATAAAGCAGTCAGGGAATTGGAAGTGAGGTAAGCGAAAGGCACGTGATACTTTCAATTTACTGCCTTGTTCTGCAGAGTACCACATGGATGTCATCAGCACGTATGGATAACTTAGGCCATGGATGTGCTAATGATGGCTTATGGCATCCCTGCCTGTTCATCTCCTCTTGTCTATCACCTCCTCCTGCCTTCAGACTGTGCTGACAAAATGGTTCTTGCAGCAACGCTGTGACCCTGACCAGGCAAGGGGTCTGGATTTGCAAAATGCCATCTTTCCCTTCAAAAAAAATTTTTAAAGTTTTTTTTTTTTTTTTAAAACCATTTTCCTGACCTGTTTCACAGCCATTCCCCACAAGCAGCTGTCCTGGCAGAGCCGCAGGGGCATTGTACTGCAGCTCGGAGACTGGGAGAAGAGCAGGGGGATGGAGTGAGATGCAGAAATATCTCCGGCCATTATTGCCACCAGGGACAGGACGCTGCAGAGCTGCAGCCTTATGTCCTGCTTCTAGCTTGGCTCAGACTCACAGCAGGACTCTGGGAAAGTTACTTGGCATCCCTGCACCTCAGCACCTCAATTTCTTACATTGTAAAATAGTTCCCATGGTTACCCAATCTGGTGAAGATACGAGCTGCACACGAAGCGTTCTCTGTGAATGCATGTAGTATGTTGTACACACATGCTCTTACAAACATACGTGCACATATGACTCCTTTCCTATGGACATTTTTTGTGTCAGAAATAGGCTTATGGCCAGAAGCGAACAGGACTACTTCTCTGGGAATATTGTGCAGTTGCTAATTTCACTACCGGAACTGTGTTGCTGCACAATCTGGCTTCCTTCCACAACTGCCTCTATTGAAAATAAAGGGAACTGATGAGCCTATGGATAATGGTAAACATATGGAACGCAGGCAGTGCTATACATTAAAAGCCAGAACATATTAAAAGGTATTTTAGTTGTTGGCAGCATAAGATCAGTGTAGGAAACATCATCTAACAGAGAAATCTCATACCAATAAGTTTCATACTCTGACAGCATTTGGCATTTTTCTTTCACTTCACAAAAAATAAAATAAAAAATGACTAATTCAAAGCGAGGGCCAAACCGTTAAGTTTCAAATTAGTTTGTCATAACTGAAAAAATACTGGATCTTTGGTTTTGTTTATGTTGGAAAGTGCTTTCATTTCAGACTAGGTCACTTGATTTTCTTTTGAGTGTACACGAGACCTTTGACTCCTTGGAGGACACAGGAGACGAATTGAGTAATGTGATGTCATTGCCTCATTGCCTTGTGGAGTTCTCATAACACTAAATATATTAGTCACTCGCCTTGCCAGTACCAAGAGGGTAGAAAAAAAAAATCCAGCAAGATGATGGTATTATGTAGATGGACAGCAATAATTGTTCCCCTCTGATATACGCTACTTTCTCTCCATTATTTTCATCATTTTTTGTGAAGCCTGTGAAGCCTATATTTCAGCTAGGTGATATTTTTCACCTGAACATTTGTCTTCTCCTTGCTGTTTACATTTTCTATGCAAAATCACTGAAATGTTCTACTCGGTGACAAATTATATCCATTAAGTTCAATAGCTCAAAAACTTGACTTTTACTTTTTACCAGAACTGGAGATTGTTCAGTCTCAGGTAGATGCGAGAGGCTAGATATTTGGGAAAAGTGTGTTGTTAGTTGCTGCTGGGTTTTTCTCTCGGTGAGTGGGAGAGATAGGAACGAAGGAATGGTTATACTTAGCAAATACTTGTTCACACAGTTAAGTGACCATCCTTTTTTTCCAGGAGCACGGAAAGCTGCATGATTTCTGTTTTTCCTTACGAAGTATAAGTGTCAGATCCTTGCTCCAGTGAAATGCAATGTTGGATTTCATACAGGCTCCATGTTGTTCACACCAAATACGTATCTGTTGGGTAATGACAGCATATTCTCACATGGGATGGTGATAGATAGACAGATGCAGAACTTTCTTTCAGTTTTCATAGCTAACATTCAGAAAAAGGACTAATTTTCAGTACTGATATTGGGATTACTTCAAGGAGGTTTTGTGAGTGACTTTTGCTCCTGCTTTTAATTTTCTTGTACAAGAGTTATTTTCAGTTTTGTCACTTGTAATACAGAATTAGTAATGGAGATTGTGGAAAGTGTGCTGGGATTCTTCTGCTAGCACAGAAAATATTGTTAAAAACTCAGAGATTTATCGCAATGTGTGGATGTCTAAAGACATTATCTAAAAGTACATTTTTAAATAATAATTTTATTTTTTATAATTTTATATTCTTATATAAATATAAAATTATAATAAATAAATAAATATTTGTTTAATAATGTTAATAATAACATTAGCCATCTGTTAATTCTAAAATCAACCTGATATGTCACAAATTTTTTAGGAATGCTTGAGGGAAAGAAAACCCATATGCAAACTTGTTCACTGAATAGATTATGGTTATAAGATTCCAGTTTATGACAGGCTTAAAAGTTAAATAAAAGGTTGGTCAGCCCTTCTCAAAATCTCTACCATATAAATCAGCTTGAAGCATTGCTTGGGTTTTACTAAGTGACTAGTGGAAAAATATCTTCCAAAAAACCATACCATTGAAAGCCTCATACCAGCTCTCTCAGTACTTCAGTGTCTGTGCTTGAAGTGAGAAGTGACAGGGTTTAACCCAGCTATGACTGCACTCAGAGGTATGTGTTGCTCAGAACAGCCAATTCTTAGAGGCTAAACTCCTTCAGATGGAGTTAGTGGCCCTCTCCACCCAAAACCAGAAAGCAGAACAAGCCTCCCCACCCTTATGGCCCTGCTATTGAAGCTGAAGTCATGCAGACAACATTATGTGTTCATGGGAAAGATAATGCCCATAAGTAATTGGTCATGAAACAGATGGGATTAGATTAAAGCAGAAGGTGGGAAATCCTGTATCCCTCAGGACCAAGCAGCTCCTCCTCCCTTTTCTGCAAATCCTAAAACCTCGTTGTTTTTTTTTAACAATAACTGTATTCATTGTAGCATACTCACTCTACAACTGTATTCATTGTAGCATACTCACTCTACATAACCCTTATATATTTTACATGCTGCGATGTTAAATCTCTCCAAAATAAAACAGAGGGTTAACAGAAGGGCATTAACATAGGGCCAATAATTTTGTATAGTCTGTAAAGTAATGTTAATGTCTGTGCTGAGCAGTGCCAGCTCTCTCAAACTCTCAACCGTATGTTAGATGTGCCAGTGTCTTAGCCATGTTTGTGGCTGGACTCCCTCCAGTCAGCCAATATCTCTGTTGTACTGGGAAACTTAGAACTGGACCTGCCACTCCAGATGTGTCTCACAAGGACTGAGTAGAGGGCAACAGATCATCTCCTTCGGCTGCTGATAAAGCTCTACCCCATCCAGCCCACTATGCTGTTGGGCTGCTTTGCTGCAAGGGAATATTGCTGGCTTACGTTGCTGGCACACTGGTATCCCACAGGACCTCCAGATCTTTTTCTGCAAAGCAGCTTTCCAGTTGACCCCCAGCTTCTCCTGGTGCATGGGGTTGTTCTTCCACAGGGCCAGGATCTGCATTTTCTCCAGCCTGCTGAGGTTCTTCTGGATGACAGCACAACCCTCTGGTCTATCAGCTGCTCCTCACAGTTTTGTAATTTCAGCAAACTTGTTGACGGGATGCTTTGTCCCATCAGTCAGGTCAAGAAACTGTACTGGCCCTAGTATCAACACTTAGCGGCCTCCAGCTGGACTCTGTGTCACTGTTCACCAGCCCCCTGAGCTAGGCAATTCAGAGAGTTTTCGATCCACCTCACCATCCAATTAGGCAGGCTGTACTTCATCCTGCCTGTCAGTGAGGATATTATGAAAGGCAGTGTCAAAAGCCTTTTCACTATCAAGATAAATCACGTTCACTGCTCTCCACTGCTCTCTCCTCATCCATCAGACTAACCATATCATCATAGAAGACTGTCAGATTGGTCAAGTATGATTTGTCCATTGTATGGTTATGCTAACTATTCCCAATAACCCTTTTGTTGTTAATATTTTTTGAAACATTTCCAGATTGTTTGCTCCATCGTTTCCCTGGGGTATAGGTAAGGCTGACTACCCCCACTTCTCACATCCTCTTTTTTCCCTTTCTTGAAGATAGCAGTGACATATACTTTATTCCATTCCTCAGGAATCTCTCCAATTTGCTATAGTATTTCAATGATGATCAAGAGTGACAATGACATTGGCCAGCTCCCTCAGCACTCGTGTGTGCATCCCATTGGGCACCGTGGACTTGTGTATGTCGATTTGTTCATTAATCTGATCTTCCTCTGCCGAGGAGATTTGTCTTACTTATCTGGAAATTTATCCCTTAAAAATGCTCTATCTGAGATCACAGAATATGAGCCCAGGCCTTTGACTGGTAATTTAAATAAAGTTCTTCAATTCATGTTCGAGGAAGAAATGTAAGAACATGTGGCTATATGATGCATAACATGTGCTGCAATCTACTGATTTTTATCCAGGAATATTGCTTTCAAAACTTACATCATGCCATGAAAAGACTAAAAAGAGATAGCATTGCCTACCTCTGCCTTGTGTTTGAAAAGACTTGAGCAAAAGGTTCTGCTTTGCTGCCCAGCATCTCCCTCTGTTCTTTTTAGCTATCCACCTTGAGCTGAGGTGTTTACCAAGGAACTTTATGCTTGTAGTCCAGGCTTAACCTGCAGAGCCAGCTGTGGAAAGTCAGCCTTGAGCCTTACCAATTCATTCCTGCCATTCTACTCAGATGTAATTTTGATGTTGTTATGAGGTGTGCTCCGCCCTGGGAGTCTGCAGGGAACACTGTTGGTTTCACCCTAGCCTGCAGGCTAATATCTCCTGTGAATCTTCCCTGGCATGTGATCTTTTCAATTAACACTAGCATTGTACAGATGATACCCATCCTCCAAGATTATTGTTTGGTGCAATCTGCTCACATGGCTAACAAGGGGTAGATGCCACGAGCAGAGGAAATGCTTCAAAGACATTTAGCACAGATCCAGGCAGCTATTTAGGCTTCTTAGCTCCCACAGAAATCAAACAGGAGTTAGGAACATAGATATCTCTAAACCTGGTGTCCCAATGCGTCAAAGGTCCTGCTCTCAAAGCTCCCATAGTCTTGGTGCCCTTCACACTTGCCTGCTATTAGATTCAGAAACAACCATTATTGGCAGAAGAACTTATTCCAGCCCATCGGCTTTGACCTACCTGTAGTGAGCCACATAGCTATGAACAGATGAATCACTGAGATTGCTAAGTAATGAAATCACTGACTTTAGAGAGAGACTCCACATGGCTCAGAAAGCAAACGGCCCATTTCAGATTGCCAGGACCATATCATCCAGGTGCCCTGTTCCATATGTTGCTGGTTCCCAGCTGAATGCCAGGCCCAATGCCTCACTCCTGATTTTTAAATCCCCCTGCAGAACCAGCCAAAGCTATTAAAAGGGCTGTTTCATTCATATTTTCTGCTTTATTAAGTTGGCTGAGTGTGGGAGTGATTCATCTTCCATTTAAACACGCTCATCCCTCTGCAATTCATCTAGAAAAAGGTATAGTATGAATGAAGGAAAGGGCCTCCAAGGACGAGATGGTTTTGTTGGGCTGATGGGACCCCCGGCCTCACGTTCTGCACGTCTTGAGAGCAGGGCTGGGGAGCAGTTTGGCCAGGGCAGTGTCTGGCCCCCCAGACTGTAGTCCATTCAGCGTTCCCAGACTCCCTTCCTGGAGTCGTGTTCGTGGGCTGCACTAGAAGTTTTTCTGATTCCATATAGCAAAACAGCAGATGTGAGTGGTTGTACAACAGTCTGTGGACTACAGCTCAGCCTTTGAGTCTTGCTCATTTTGTTAGCTTTGAGCTGTGTTTTACTGCATATTTCCATGGTGACGGGAAAGTGTTTTATCTTCTCATTCCCAAAGCAAAACCAGGATCTACATCCCATAATGTGTTTTGTTTGGGTGATGGGATAGGGGTCACCAGCCAGTTTTTGGTTGAGGAGGTCATGGGCCAGCTTTGTTGCACAAGTATACATTTAGATTCAGAGTTATTTGACTGAGGTCTGTGGCATTTCACCACTGTAATAATGCAAAATCTGACCTCTTATGTCCTCTTCACAGGGCACGGTGACAGTGCTCTGCTCCCTGGTCATGGGTGTATGTTGCTTTTTGAGCTGAGAGGAGGACACTTGCGTAAGGATCCTGTGGCTCAAGAACTCTTCTCCACCTCTGACTCCTGCACGGCCTACAAGGTGAGCACTACTAGCGGAAGCGATTGCCACGGGGAGTTATGGTTCATATCATGGAGGGATCTAAGCTCATGGCTAAAAGCAGTGCTACGAGAGAAAATGCTTGCCTGCCTTCCAACGTACGAGATGAAGAGGAATGTCTGACTTACAGAAAATGAAAAAGGCTCAAATGTCAATAAGCAGCAAGACAAAAATCAGACAGCAGCTTTACACCCATGCTGGTTATTTTATTTCGGTGAAACTTTTTTCTTAGAAGAGACAGCTCTAGAGATCAAGACAAAGAAGCAAGTTTCCTCAGAAAGAAGCAATTTTTGTCTGAGGAGTCCTGTCTCTCCCAAAGGTGAAAGCTATAGCCATAGACTTAGAAAGTCAAACAGACTGGCTGGGAAACACAGTGAGAGCTGGGCCAAGGCTCACCCCAAAGCCTCCTGTATTACCCTGGGGAGAATACCTATGCCCTGAATCAAAATTGGGTGGAAAAATTAATTTTAACTGTGTGCATGCATCCCAGATACTTTAACAGGGGCTCAAAGCACAAGGATAATAATATCCTGCTGGGAGTTTTCTACCTAAATCAGGTCCTTCAACCTCCATGTCAATTTTCTTCAGCCATTATACGAATTTGAAGACCTGAATCCCAGACCCTTTCTTTAAAGTGGCCAGTGGAGATGTATTCAAAGAATGAGCTGCTAGATAGAGTATTTCAAACTGATACAAGAAATTCACCTTTGTCTTTTAAGGCAGTTTATTCCCACATTTTACTGTTGTTCACAGCCATTCTGTCTTGCCTCTTCACCCATTAGCACTACTCCAATGAATGTTTTTTTCTGTTGTGCCAGCATTTATGACCATGGATTGAACATTTCTTCCCATCAGTTGATGCATAAAAACATAATTAATGAGAGTTTGGGTATTAATCTTACTGAAAAAAATGGAGACCCATCATGTGAACTGTTGCAAAGTAGAATGTACTTCCTCCTTTTCCCTGTTCAAGAAGCAAACATAGAAGTAGAAGACAGAAAAAAAGATCCCATTTTCAGACAGGTCTGTCCATCCCACAAGGGAGTATGTAGGAGGAAACACAGCTATGTTTTAAGAGGTTTGCAAGAAAGCTGGCAATATTGGAAACTGATATAGGTGTAGAGATAATACACAGCAATGAATTAAAAGTAAACATGTTAATATTTTTATCAAGTTTAGGTAAATCAGATATTCTTAGTTTCCCAAATTATCAGTCTGTTCCCTTCTGTGGGACATTTACTGGAAACAGATATCAGTTCTTTCTAAGAAATACCCTGTAACAAACTGCTAGAGCAGACATAATCTAGAAAAAAATTTTGGATGATTTTTGTCTTATCCTTGGATAGAGGATGAATGCTGTGGTTGTTTAAAAATAATCTCAAAATAAATAAGTTGTATGGGAAAAGGTTCTCATGTCAATGCTTGTTTCCAGGCCAACACAAATTCAGAGACATTGTTTTTATCATATAAACAAGATATCTTAGATCTATGCTCACAATTCTTCCTTTTTATACCCATTTATTGAAAAAAAAGGACAATTAGAGCAACAAGTTACTTTTGTTTCAGAGAAATTTAACACAAGTGAAGCAGTGTCTTGGAGTCAAATCAGTAAATCACTGCTATGACCACGATGCTCGGTGTCTGAGGTTTATTCTGAATAATACAAAACATCAGCTGACATTGAAGGCTTGAGTTAAGAGACTTCAGTTTACGACTAGCTTTCCTGATTGATTCAGAGGGGGCCCATTTTGACACTCCAACTTTCTGGAAAGTTGAGCCTTTCCACACTGAAGATCTAATCATTTTTCAAAATGTTGATTTTTATTGGACTAGCATGACATTCACTGGTGAAGCCTGAAAACTTTCACCGGAGTCTTCTACAAGGAAAAAGAACATATGAATGTTCTCTGTTGCCTCAGCATAACTATCTCAATTGTACTGGACTTACTTGAGTTCCACCTTCTCTGGTGTCCCAGCAGCAAAGATGGAAATTTTTAATTTTTCTGCCACGTACTCTCTTTTGCAGTTCTTTTACCTTCTTGAATGCTAGGATGGGGAGAGATGGAGTTTATAGCACATTTCAATGTTACTAGCTTCGGTCTGTTTCAGAACAAGCATGGGGAAGGGGAGCAGAGGGCTTTCAGAAGAAGGTCCACCAGGAAGTCTGCTACTCTCACTCCTTTGCTTCTGCATTTCTGAGCTGATACCAGAATGAAAGGAGAATGGCACTCAACATTAGACCTATGCCAATAAGAGCTTCATAAATCAATAACACCTAACAGGGTGATACAGCTTCACACACAATTCATCCCCAGGAAAAAAAGTCATGTAAAATAGTATCAAATGAGTGAGGGCCAGTCTCAAGCACAGGAAAGAGCTTATTGTGACTTCCAGGTTGAATATGACAGAAGGTCATAAATAGCCTTGCTTCTGCTGCCTCTGTTGCCTATACCACAGCCCTTTAAGGCCAAGCTGGCTGCATAAGGAGGTAAATACTGCTGGAAGGGAATGTAAATATTGTAACTCCCCGTCCTTTACTTCCCCTGGCAGCAGGCAATACCATGAGCTAATTCTCTGGAGCTCTCCTCCTGCTTCTCTGTCCTAGGACTAGTCCTTTTCCTTCCCACACCCACCCCACATCATTTCACTGACTCAGGTGGATGGTTTTTGCTTGGACAATCCCCTATCCACAGGGCAATAGCAATCCAGCGACATTTGCACTGCCAGAAAACTGAGCTGCCTTTGCACCCAAGAGTTTCAGTCTGTGTCCAGCTTTACAACAACTGAAATGTTCATGAGAGCAACGTGGCTTCATTTATGACTTTTCTACCACCTCCCAGTTGTAATAGGGTCATAGATTAGTTTAGTCTGGAAGAAATTTCTGGATATCACATGGTCCGAACCAGATCACTGAGTTTTGAGTATATTCAAGAGCATACTGGGCAACCTTTTGAAACATTTTACCACCCTCAGTGTGGGAAAATCCTGCTAATATCTAATGGGAATTTTCCATATTGCAACTTGTGCCTATTGCCTCTTAGCCTTTTGCTGCGTACTGCTGAGACAAATCTGGCTCTGCCTTCTCTTTGTCCTCCCATAAATAGTTGCAGACCACCTTCATCTTCTCTTCTTAAGCCTGACACACCTAGAGCTGTCAGCTTCTCCTCGTAATGCTTAGTAACATCACCCTTGGTAATTCATTCCCTGATTGTCTAAGGGATTGTTATGGTTTGGAGAACAAGAGGCAGAAGACCAATGGAGGGAAAAGTTTTCTTTCCTCTTTTGGGGTTTGATTGATTTTAAAAAAATACATAATTCTTATTGGTTTAGGCAGGAGAAGGAAATCATAGTTTTATTCTTCAAGCCAGTTTGTCTTACATAGGTGCATTTTATGCTGTCCTTTCCTGTGGCAGTTATATGTCTTGTTGCAAAGCAAGTTGGTGAGCTGACCTTGTGTTAACACTTATTTCTGGAATCCACTGAGGATGGAGCAGAAGCTGTTTGTAAGTACAATACAAATCCCAGCAAACTGCAAGCACAAATTTCAGAGGTGCATGTTTCACCTTAGGAAAGGGCTTTTGCAAAGGGCAGCACAAATCTTTCAATGTTGTCTGAAAAAAGAAAAAAAGAGTAAAAATAAAAAGAATAAGATATGAATAGAAACCTTAAGGACTTTAACTGACATTGTGATGTATAAGAAAAGTTGAAATTATCCGTAACACACGTTTTTTTACTGGAAAATATTTCAAGATTAAGAAATATCAGCATCCCTTCCTTCTCCATTTCTACAGAGGCCAGGCTGCAAGAATGAAAGGGTGCAAAGCTGAGAGGTGTAATGGGTGTTTGACTCCAGAAGCAGGGCTGTAATCACTCTTGGAGGAGCTGGGAGCGGAGGAGGTCGCTGTGGCAGGGTGGACCAGAAGGAGGCAGCAGCCAGGTGGCAATAGCTGGGCAAATAATTTCATGGTGCAGCTGCTCTGGATGGAGGAAAATGGCTTCTGACAAAGAAACCTTCTCAAGTTTCCTTTTTTCTTCCTGAGAGTGAAGAATGGAGAAAAAGCCAGAACGGGCAGGGTCCGAGTGAGCAGGGCAGAAGCACTGCACGGGGAGTAACACTGGCAGTAGCCCTGAGACCACCAGTGGGACTGGTGGCGGAAGATGATTTCAGCTGCATAGATGGGGCAGTGTCTGCCTCTGCTACAAAGTGGAATGATAAACTGAGAAAAGGAGTACTGTACATGGGAACATACACCATATATATACACACAGAGTGTACACATGGGGTTTTTTTTATGTTCTGTCACATTAAAGCCAAATGTTGCTGCAACATCCTGGGTGCCCAATACTGGGACCTGCAGCTGCTTTTTATGCACAGCTTCTGCCAGTAGAGACTTGATGGTGACCAGAAACAACAGATGGTGTGCTGTGCATTAGATCAGCTTTGGTCACGCTCAGGGAGTCTTAGGCCCACTTGCATCACCTCTACTAATGTGCAAACCAGGAGTAAGCTGGCCCTAACCTGTGCTCCAGGCACTATGTGAGACCTCCTTCTGGAGGGTACTTTATACGTACACACAGGGGGCACTTGAACTGAATCTTCTTTAGTTTTATATGACTGATTTGTACCAGTTTAGCTTCAGTTTGCTCCGCTCTTTGCAAGGGTGTAAGAAAGTCTAGCGTGGTGTAAGGACACCAGAATCTCTCACAGTGTAAATTATGGGTGGGTGCAGCTGGCACTGTCTTCACCTCGGTTTTGAATATAGCTTCTTCAGTTAGCTATTGGAAACAGCGTTTTGCCTAAGCTTGTCTGGCAGGCCTTACGTCCAAGCCCCTCTCCTCTTGCAGATGCTGCTAAAGTTTCCAGGTTCAGAACATTCTGAGAAGCATGTCCATCCGGGAGGAAATCTTGCATCTCCTTGGGGCTGCTTTTCAAAGGCTTTCACCACAGCCGGATGTAAAACCTTATATGTGAAAATAAAGCTAGGGTGTCCCAATTTCTTTTATTTTGAACATCAAAATGAATTAAGCATTGCACTCTGCAGGTGTCCACAAGTTCACAGAAATATAACTTTCCCATGAAAATGCAGTGGAATTAAAAAGCCAAATAAACCCACCCCAGCAACCTGTCCTTCACCTCTACCAGTTGCAAGCTTTAAAACCTGCAAAACAGAGCGGGGCCTTTGCAGGGTTCACACTGAGAAGTTGTTGAAAAGTGTAACCAAGCGTGACTAATGACCGTATGGCGCGGGGTATTTGTATGGATTCTGTTTGCAAGCATCAAGCGTGTGAAACCAGATCGTTTGAGGAGAGCATAAGCAGCACGCACAGGAAGGCAGACAGAATAAAGGGCTGAAGCTGTTGAGGGCAATTAGAGCAACACATCAAGTGCCTCCTGACACTGGGTGGCTGCTGGGTTGCATCCAGTGGGAGGGAGCATGCAATGTTCACCTGCAGGGTTCATTAGAAAACTAGTAGTAGGAAGCAGATAATGAATACCAGGGTATTCATGCTATCTGTAAATTAGAAAATTACCGTTGGGCAGTAAGCTGCATTGTGAGAGTTATTTATCCCATTGGAAGATAACGTAACTCATCAAAAAGTATTCAGCGTGCGTTGCTCGTTGCTCCAATCTTCCCTAAGCACTATGCACCGTAAAATGTAAATTCCAGAGACTGGGCAGGCTTTCATGCACTGGGCGGCTGTGCGATCACCTCACATCTGGTTGGAGCCAGTGAGAAGAGAGGTGCTCAGCTACTGATGCGGGCTGAGCTCAGTTGCAGGGGCATCTTCAGAGAGCTGCCAGAAGGAAACTGTGAGGGTCTTGCTCCTGTCTATAGTATGGGTATGGCCTTCATCAACCCTACATCTACATGACTCTCAGGCTGTGATGCACTCATCTTTCTGTGCTTCCCTGAGGATGGGACCTCCATGGTTTCCAGGGCCACCTGTCACTGCGGGTACTGAAGCCAGCAGGGAGAGGAGGGAGCAAGGAATGGCTCGCTGGGGAGGCCCGTCTCTCTCTGGCAATGGAGGTGCTGGGATGAACAGTTCATAGACAACCCCTGCCCAAAGTGTTGGCTCTCAGCCTCGCAGGGAAGCTGAGCTTGGCTCTGCCTGGTGCTGCAAGCCCCACATCTCCTTCCTTTCCCTGTCCAGTGCTGCCTTCAAAAAATGCTATCTGAGGGAGTTTCAAGAGCAACTGGAGGCTCTCCAGAAGTGCCTGTAGTCTCACAGCTGGGTCAGACTTGCAGTTTCGTGAAACCCCTTGGCTGAGAAGGGCTCAGCCTCCCCCCAAGCCTATGCCACAGTGTGCAGGGCTCCACTGGGGAAGAGGAGGGATGATTTTTCCGTCTTCTTCCTTCTTCATGCAGTTTTCCACCCCACGGATGCTGGATCTCCAGCATCAGCGTAATTCTGCCTTAAAATCTGAAGCAGGGAGAGGAGAATTCTGCACAGTGAGAACAGGAGGGACAGCATTTTGCATGGTGGTAGCTGGATGGGTGCACAGCTATGCGAGCACTGGCTCGCCCTGCCCTCCCTGGTAGGTGTGCAGCCCACCGGGCACAAGCTTGCCTCCCTCCCTCCATCCCTCCTGCTGCCATCCGGCACTGTGGCTAACGGTGCTCTGGGGAGGATGGATTGCTCCCCATTCCCACTACTTGTCAACAGAAGTGTCCAGCTAAAGAAATACAAGGCTTTTTTTTTTTTTTTTTTTTTTTTTTTTTTTTTTTTTTTTCCCCGTGGCAACTTTAGACAAGAAGGGTCAGAAGTGCTCTGGGATTATGAAAAAAAAAAAAAAAGATTTCCAGTTAAACCCTCTTTTCAATATTTTGCCTGTTATCAATGACAGGTATTGGCCAAAGGCTCTACGTATTCATACAGAATTATCAATGGTGAATACAAATCTGGCTGCCTCAGAAGTGTTATTTTACTGGACTGGAGTATGCACCCACCAGCATGTCCAAGTGTCTCTTAGAGTTTCCTTTGCTGCCATTTACCCTCCTGTCCTATTCAAAATTTCTAAGTGCGGTAACCTTACAGGAAGGGGAGGACAGGCCTGGGTCCATTTTTAGGCTGAATGTGATACCTCTGAATCTATTACAGCGACCGCAGTAAGGCAGTACGCAGCACTGGCTCTTCCCAGAATTTGAAATCCAGTTCCTGCTGCCTTCCCACATTGCCAACTGGGAGAGAGCAATGTCCATGCTGGGGGGATGAGGGGAAAGGTGGTACGCATTGCCTGTCAAAGGCCTTGAGTCCAAAGGCACCATGGTATCACCACAGATACTAAACACCCAGATCTAGAACTGGGTGGTTGAGGTGCCCTTAGTACACCCATGGTCCCAACCCAGGATATGTGGAATAATCTGTGTAATTATATTCCCCTTAGTGCTTCAGAGAAGTCCCAGTGACTGTAATACATGCTAACTTAATCTTAGCCACAGAAAAATGTGTTTCTAATTTACAAATTCGGCAATTTTTCAATAAAAGTTGTTGCACTTTGTCTGATCTATTCTCAAAATACGGAAGTGCTTGAAGCATGACCACCTGCAATAACAGATTACTGTTCCCTAAAATATTGCCATACACCTACAATGTGGAGGCGTAAAGCTTCTCTAAAAAAGATCTTTGTTATTTTTTCTAAAAGAAAGAAATGATCCCAAGGTAAAGCTGGTTTTCAGCAGCCTCTCTGCTCCCCAATGCAACTGGCATCAAAGTCTAATGAAAACCTGTTTGCGGACACTGGATCCAATCCAAGGTACACTATTGGCATATTCTAGACCCCTTGGGACATGACTCATATAAAAAACACAAGGCTGTCATCAGATGGCTGGTGGCTCAAATAAATCAAATTTACTTTGAAAATTGAGGCATACCAAAATTTTATTAGGTGAAACTTTGGCATTTCTTATAGCCAACTTGCACATATATATTTTTATTACTTACAGCAGTTTAAAAGTATGCTACCAATCATATGCAAAACAAGACGCGATTGCAAATGTACATTTTTTACTGGGTGGCAGAAGGAACTGTGTTGTTTTCTTTTAAAAGCCCTGAATAGTGCTGCATGTTTGTTAAAGGTGGCACAGCAGAACGGGCCTCTCTGTTTATTTTCCTGTGAGTGGCTGGGCGCACATCCTCCGTTTGTGGTCTCAAGCCCTAACTTCAAAGACCAGCTTCTCTTACAGAATAATTGCTCTCTAAAGCTATCAGCTGCAACACAAAAATGACATATAATGTTTGCAACACACGTTTACAAGAAACAGACATAAATGCTGCTGAAGTCCCTCGATGGTCCAGGAGGAACCTGATCTTTGGGCTTGAAGGGGCTGCTCCTGCGGCAGCCCATGTGCAGGGGCAGAGCGCGGCGCTGCCACAGCCAGCACAGCAGCTGCTCCTGGCGCAGGTGGATGGGGCTGCACAGGGTCCCCCTTCCTGTGCCCACACCCACAGAGGCTCACACCGGTCTTGCTTACATGCAAAAGATGCTACCAAATGTAGCAAAACAAAGGTCAGATTCCTCTAATCCTCCAGCACATTAATTAAAATCAAGGCAAAGGCCATATTTTGGAGGTGAGTGCATGCTTTTGGGCCCAATGACAGAAGCCAAATGCATGAATTAAAAGAAAATGCATTCATTTTTAAAAAATCTCTCAGTAGGTCGGGGAACCAAGCTCACTGACATTTCTAAACTTCTTCTATCTGAATGCGTGGCAAGATAGCCTCTGCTTTAAGTAATTTGTTATTTTTTACTTTTTTATTTAATAATAGAAGGACTAAAAGGCTGCAGATTTGGTCTAGTTTTGCCTCAAACTACAACGAAAGTCTATGGGAATATATTCAGATAGAGGCTGAGAAGCATGCTGGCTCTGTTCCAAAATAACTTAATTCACTGTGCAAACACAAAGAAAGGGAAAATAATGGCGCTGTAGATAAAAACCACAAGACTGCTGTATCTGACAGTGCGCTGTTTTGGGACAGAGAGATTCTTGGCCAAATGCTGACACCCCCGACACAGAAAAATGAGCCGCTGAGGTTCTCAGCAGCTGGTTCCCGGGGAGCACTGCAGCCTGGTGCTGCGTCCTGCTGGGGCATCGCAGCTTCTTCCTTAGAGGAGCTCACCCACCGAGGCAGGTGCTTCTCAGCGTGGTGAGTTTCTTCCTGGAAAAGCACAAAGTGTAAATCAAACCACAATTTGGTCTTGAATACGAAACCCCATGAACCTTTATAAATGTAATATTGGGTTGTAAAGAGGCGCATTTGTAAGGAAGTGGGAAAGCACAGCCTTGGTGGTGTGGTCTGAGCCCTTCCAGGAGTGCTAGACAGAGGGTGAAATTCTTACAGACCCTCATGATCGTTGCAAGTCTCTTTCCTTGAAGTGAAAGTCATAAAAGGCCCTTTTATTTCCACGAGAAGCGAAATGTAAGGGCTGATCTGCTGCCTCCATTCTGGTGGACCAACTGAATGGCTCTTCTGCACATCAGGAAACTTCTCCGTTTTCCATTTTGGCAGCCACAGAAACGTTGTCTGAAGTGGACAAAAGTTATCTCTGACATACAGCATGTACAGTGAATTTAAAAACCACATGTTCATGAAGCAACACCCTCACTTCACATATTCCTAATACAATGGGCTCTGAAGGTTTTTCCAGTGGAAATGTGAGGTGAGGCCTGATCCAAAGCATTTGAAGAAACAATTCCTTTCATATTAGTGGACTTTCTCGTTAGCCCTTAATTCCATATGTTGCTGGGTGTGTTTGTTTAGTCTGTGGCCGGACATAATGGCACTCCGTAGACTTGAGAAATTTCTGCAGAATTCAGACTTCTTCCCTTATCATGAAGGAATAGACACATACTTCCTCTTGAAATAACAGAAAACCGAGTCATTAAGAGAGACATCAGCGGTATTTAGTCACTGAAATGCAGTGTTGTGGCTAAAAATGTATCCCCATAGATATTTGATCCATTTCCAGGGGGGTGAAAAAAAATAAAAGTAACAAAAATCATATGAACTCACAAGTGAAGGAGAAATAAATTCTGGTAGCTTGTGGTTCTCTTGAGATAATTTCTTGTCACTTCAATGCAGTGCTTGAATATTTTCCAGTATTAGTGTTCTCTATCTCATTGTTTTGGCTGCTGTACATATTTCCACGATTTTCTTCCCCCTAAATAAAACAAAAAAAATCATCAGGTCATAAAATATTTCTACAATTTAATTAAAAAATAATATTTACTGTCTGCACAATTTAAATTTGGCCTACTTTCGCATACGCATCATGATGCAGACTTTAATTACATGATCACATAGTATTTTTCCCCACAGGATTGCAATCTTTTCCTTTGCAGGATAACCTTCTTTCCAAGTGCCTAATTTTTGATTGATTGACTCTGAGACTGGGAAAAGAACTGCAGCTGAGAAAGGGAAGTTTCTCCTTGTTACCTAACTACCGCAGGATCTGTTCCTCAGATTTCACCTTCTAGCCATGACTTCCTTTCCAGCCGACATCCAGTTCCCCCTCCTAAATCCTCTTCTGATCTATCCCTCCTTCCTTGTTTCCATCTCTCAGGCCGTGCCTCCTTGCCTAAGTAGTCCCACATTTCCTTTCCACTTGCCAGTGATCCTACAGGAAACATCTTGCTGCCATAACGTGGCTCTTTCCTTTCCACCCAGCTTTGCTTTCGTCCCGCACTAGGTTCAGATCAGAGGGCTTCCTCCTCCTCTTCCAAAGGGCTTCCCCGGCGGGTGGCAGCAGGAGCACTGGAGGGGCTGAGCTGGGACACCCTCATCTCCTGAGTGTTGACACCTGTGCAGGCTGAGAGCGACCTGAGTGTGCTCAGCAGTGCCGCACTCTTCCAATCGATGCAGTAGAAAGTTCTTGCTATGGGAACAGCCTCTTTCCCAAAGCTTAGCCAGTCTGGGCAGGCATTCACAGGAGCAGAACTAACCCTGGTGGAAAGGTCACATGAGAAAGGATGAGTCCTCCAGTGAGGTTGTACTTGAGCTTCCTTTTTAAATAGAAAAGGTCACCAGTTTCTTCAAGAGAGGCAAAGGTGTCTGGTTTTTTCCTAGTCTGGTCTTGGATATGTATATAGATATGGATATGGCCATAAATTTTCTTTTGCCATAGTAGTTGTTCAACTGTTTATCAGAAGATTCACCCAACCACAGGTGACCATTGGGAACGTTCAAACCATAATTTTGCAGAGTTGTTAGCAATTGAAAACAGGATCTTCTATCAGGATGTGTCAACAATCTTAGCAGATGGTAGTACGTGTAGCCCTGCAATATCACCCTAAACCCCACCCCACATATAGAGTAATTCTGCCTCTCAGCACCAGCTCAAAACTCAACCTTACCTTCAGTCTGCTGTGGCAGTGATATATGCCAAACTGTGCCACATGCAACCATGAAGCCACCAGGAGACACTGTCAGCAATTTCACTCAAGGGTGAAGACTTCTAACACCCTAGTGAGGAGATGATGGGGCAGTACCAGAGACAATCCCTACCTCCCGACTCAGCCTAGACATGAGGAAGTCCCTCACTAAAACAGCACAGGTGAACCCTGCATCCCCAATCTTCGAACAATCAGCTTTCAGCACCTGTGCTATTGTGGGAGTATTGTTTGGAGGGAGCACTGCCTTATCTATATTCTTTTTCGTCATTTCGAACTTCTCTTTGACATGAATTAAAAGCAAATGTTTCAGAAAGCTGCATTTATGTTAAGGTCTCCCAATAATACTTGCATTAATAAGCTTCTTGTACAGGGCATGGCATGTTCAACTGGACCTTGAAAATTCAAGCTGGAGGATGCAAATTTCACAGAAAAGAATAGAAAATTAGTAGGACTGAAATGTTCATCTGCAGTTGGAGGCTGGGTCCACAAGGACCTCCAGCTCTGCAGAAGACCTGTCACAGTCTTGGGTTATTAGTCTAATTAAAGAGAAGCTGGAGGCTTTGCAAAAGCCATTTCTTTTCTGCATACGTAGCTGTTTTATGAACCAGACTTACTTCCTCAGTGCTAAATTGCATTTCAGAATGCGTCCTTGCTAAATAGAGTGAAATGGATTTCCATTTTTCATGACCGAACCACATTTCGGCTGAGGGGGAGGCAGGAGTCCCAGTACCATTTCCTGAAGTCAACAGCAGACCTGCCATTAATTTCAGTGTCCCAGGATTTAAGCAAAGAGATAACAGACCCTCAAATGGTTTTAAGTTCTTTGAAATGTTAGTCCGAAATGAAGCATATGCCATTCAGTTAAGATGCACATTTACACAGCTGAGGATGACAAGTCTAGTTTGACTGAAGACCGGAGGAGAGAACGATGCCTCCTCCTACATGATCTGCCCCCTGAAGAAAACATCTGCCTGCATGTTTAACCAGGAATGTGAACTGCTAATGTAATCTGACCTTTAGACAAAGGGAAGAAGATCGCTCCAACGTACAAATGCAGAGGAGGCTAATATGCTACATACTGTTGACTGTTTTCTGCACGTGTGAAATATATGCTGCACACAATGAAAATACATAAAAGACTGAAGAACACGATTGCTTAGTGAGTCAGGGCTTCCAGGCATCTAAGAGAAAATATGAGAGTTTAGGTTCAGCATGGTGCAATTCTTGGAAATTATCAGAAGTGGATCCATTGATGTCTTTATAGTAATAACCATGTGTATCAGGGCTGTGAAATCTTGTTTCACAACCAAATTCATGCAAGCTCTAATTTAGGCTAAGGCTCAGCACTTTCTATGCACAATAACATTTTGAGGGAAAGGCTTTTTGTATCACCGATTTGAGATTAAAGTGCTTTCTAGGATCTGGCTGATTAAACGTAATACACAGCACCTGCAATGTGAGAGATGCTCAATCTGCAATGTGGCAGATGTCTCAAGCTTTTTGTCTGTGGAAAGAGCAGAAAGGAGGAGAGAACAAGGAGACTGGAGAGGACCCCTGTTCTTTGGGTAGGTGGTGTCAGGAAAGCTGTAAATTTAGTTACTTTTCTACTGCTTAGTAGCCAAGCTGCAACTTGAGGCACTTGAGGGATGCACAGTCCCTCCCATTGCATATTCCAGCAATGGCTACACAGAAAACCATGAAAATGGCTACACATGAAAAACCACGGGGCCAAGTAGAAGGCTTAACCCCTGTGACTGAAGAGCACGGTTTCCTACAGTGACAAGATCCACCTTTTCCACCGTGAGGACCGACTGCCTCAGTAATGGCTCACGCAAAGGGGATGTTCTTTCAGACTTCGCTGAGTAATGAGAGTTTATTCATTACAGATATGACATCCAAGAGACTGACTCATGAATGATCTGAATCTGAGCCATTTAAAATTTCTGAGAGCAGCTGAGACACTTGGTTTCAGAAGGGTAACTGAAGAAAAGCTGTCAGTTCACTGGAGCCTTAAAGCTCTGTTAAAAGCAACTGTCAGCAGCCCATATCAGTAGTCTTGGTAGGTCTGCCAGGGCCTTCTTGCTTGATAGCACCAGCACTTCATGGGACACTCACAATGTTGCTGTAATAGACCCTCTGGACATGTTTGGTCCTCCCACAGCCACAAGCTACTGAGTCATCCCATAACTGGCTGATGGTCAAGATTTTCTGCTCATCTGTTCATGAGCCACTTATCCTGGATTTATTTTTTTTTGCATACAGCTAGCATGGATTGTTTCAGCACTGCAACGTATGACTGTAACTTCTGTACTATTAAATTCTGCCCAACTTCTGTTGCAGTGGTCATCAACTCCTCATTGCAATCCTTCTGCATGTTGAAAATGCCTCCTCTCTGCCACCCTCCATCTGCAGGACCTGCAACCTCTTGCCTTGCTGGGAGCAGCAGATGGGGGCAATCTGCCTAGTTCAGGCTGCCTGTGCTGCCTGTGCTGCCTGCACTGCCTGCGCCATCTGAGGGAGGTGCAGCCTTGTCCCAGGGCCAGGACTGATGCCTGCGGGGGAAAGCTCCGAGGGGCGTACCCTGATGGGCTGGCTCTACCACTATGAGAGCAGTGGCTCCCACAGTACCAAACCATACACCCACTCGCAAAGGTGGATGTTAGCTTCTCATTTCTCAAGTATTTAGCATATTCTGTAATTTTCTTTACATTCACTGTAGCAGCAGTCAATGCAGGAAGGATTTCCTCTCTGCATGTTTCAGCAGTGCTGAAGTCACATCCAGATACGCTTTTGAGCAATCCCTCATGGCATTATTGCAGTTACAAGCAGCAGACTGTGAAATGAGCTTTGTATTAAGATTTGTTCCTTTAATTGTAAAGAAGTCCCAGCGCTGCTTAATTGAGTGTAGAGCTGCTGCAGTGTTCTCCAAGGACTCCAAAAGGCGATTTGGGGTCCTTCGCTCTTTGCCTTGTGAGAAGGCAGTTGCTCTTCTTTGTGTCACTTTTTGCAGTGTCTTGCTTGTGCCTGAACGTGCTTTGAAGATTATTTGTCACAAGAGGAGAGGGAAAAAAAGCATAGTCCAAGTGCCGCCTGTGCTGTCTGCTCACCACCAGTTTATCTGTTGTAAAGATTACCAGATGTTGTCAAAGCTCCCTGGCATTTTAGCAGTTGTCTTCATTGCTGGAGCAATTTGTAGCACAGAAGGGATCAAGTCAGCTTCATTCAGTCACTGGTTTTTTAATGCCTTCGTTTTGCATTTCCCTTAGAGCATCATTAAACTCTTATAAATTAACAGTGTTCTGTTAATTTCATTAATCCAGCCACATATTCAGAAATTGCTTTTTCTATTTTTTTATGATTCAGTTTATAAAAAGAGAAAGGCTCCATGCTCTCTGGTGACTTTTGGGACAGGCGATTTTGCAGAATTTCCACAATCCCGGCAAATGCTTTGTCTGGGGGTTTAATAGGAGCTGTTAAACTACACAGCAGGTTATACCTTTTAGCATCTATTACACTCAGTAAAACCGGCACATTTTTCCCATCAGTTACACTCCCCGTGATTATACACTGCTCCAGTCTCACTATAGGTGGGCCAGGCCTCCACTGAGCAATTAAACAAGTCATTTTCCCGCCAACAGCCTGCCATTTTAATGCTTTTCAAAGCACGCACATGCACACACTCACGCGGGCACACACGCACAGCCGCCCAACCGCTCGGCTCGCTGCTCACCGCCCACTGGGCTTTGCAGTCTCTCTGGCACGGGATTAGGGTTGCGCCTTCAAAGTCAGCAGCTGGAGCTTTTATGCCTGGCCCAGCACCCGCACCATAAAGGCAGTGCACGCAGGAGCTGCTTGCTCGCTGCATGCTGCACAGGAGCAATCTGAGCTTACACTTTTGCACCGGCCAACGTGGAGAAGGCGGCAGTAAAGCCGCTACTGCACCACAGACGGACACTGTGCCGGAGTGTCCGTGGGAAATGCTGATGCAGTAGGAGACCATGCAGTAGCCCGTTTTGAGCACGGTGTGTGCATGCTGCTGCTGCAGCAGAATTTGAATGATTCCTGGGGTACGGTTGGTGGCCGGGGGTGGTTTAGGGGGTTCCTGCCCTGCCCCTCCATCCTGCAGGGAGCAGGAGGAGTAGTTCACCCATGAAGAGCAATTGGTCTTTCAAGATAACTATTCTGAAGATGTAGAACTGGGATTTTTCAGCAAATCCCACGGCACAAGAAATACAAACTGCAGCGAACATCCTCTCTGAGGACATCCCAAGGAATTAAAGAAAAAAGCTCTTTTTACTTTATTTGAGCTGTGCTTGGGAATGGCTTGGCAGAACAGTAGTTAGCCCGTGCTGAAAGCCCATGCCTGTGTTCCAACCTTGTTTATTTTGCTAGGGTAGGCATGGTCCTAATTTTTCTATTGATGCCACTGGGATGACCAAGAGGTTTTTTGCAACTTTGACGCACGAAGTTTTGCATCCAGCTCAAATGGACTTCCGACTGCCTGCTGCTACATATAAATGTAGCTGATAGGAAAATAAATTACTGATTTAAAAAATTTGGGAATGTCAAGCTATAATGCACCCACTGACAGTACGCGCCCCTCTTTTCACGGATCAGGCAGCTATTCGATCTTGCAGCTCACTTCTTTTTACAGAGAAAGGCATTTTCTAAGTTTTTCTTTTTTAAACCTCAGTGACATGTAGTTACCACTGCAGACCAGCCTGGCAGGAGGCAATGCTACAGCTTTGTATGAAGAGCATACAGGAAAGTCCTTGGAGCTGGTGTTCAGCAGGACACCCTGCACTGAGTAGTCATGAACTGTGCAGATTGTCCTTTCTGGAGGGAAAACTGACTTTTTAAAGGCTGGGTTTTTGCAAAGGAATTGTGGCAGTTAGACTCTCATGATTCCCCACGCTGAGAACTTTCATCAGCTACCATAAAAATAAGAGGAATTGGCACATGGGATTTCTGTGTCCTGCAAAAGGCACAGAACATGGAGCCTAAAAGGCTAGTGCTAAGTGCCACCGAAATTTCTCCTTTCATCTCTTGGACACAATAAAGACAGTGAAAGTATTTTCATTTTTGCCTCTGGGCCCACACCTGCAAAATGAAGGACCTTCCTGATTTCCCATTAGCTTCAGTGAGATTTGAAGCTGGTTAGCAAAGAGGAATCTTGCACTTGTCAGAAAGCACCTAAAGAGCAGAGGGGATCCTTTATGCAAGAACCTGATGAGAGCAAGACATTTAAAGTGTTTTAGCATGCTGAGATACAATGGAAAATACATTTATGAAACAATAGATCTAGCAAATTGGAGACGTCCTTCTGATTTTTTTCTCTTTTCTCCGCAGTTTCATTAGTTTCTGTTAAAACCTTTAACAGATGCCTAATTGACACAGTCAGAAATAAATTTCCAATCATGTATCACTTTAATCATCCAATGGTCTTTTCAGATCTCTCATGGATACCCCTTTCACTGAGATAAATTATTTGCTGTGTTTCAAGCTCCTCCGCTTGAATTCTGCTTATCTTTTCATGACTTTTCCCATAGGAAGATTTTGTAAGAAACTTCGGAGGGGAGAGGAGACAAGGAGACAGGACAGGACTTCACGCTGTTTCAGCCACAAAGGTACATTTTTCAGAACATTTCATTTGAAAGTTGAAGTCTGAGGGCAACGCTTTGCATTTTAATGAATTAGCACTCGAACTCTGACCTAATGGGAAGTGTTTCATGATACATGTTACTTGGGCTTTTGTGCCTGTGAGAACATCCTGTTCTCAGCTGCATGTCCCAGAGCCATATTTGCGAGAGGGGCCTCTGACTGTACATGCTTTTTTCTTGGTGCTTTGTTTTACATACATAAAGTTAATTTCCAGCTTTAGTGGAGACAGTGTAAACTTTATTAATGATTTCTTTATAAAAAAGCAAAAAGCTTGGCTTTTTTTTTTTTTTTTTTCAAAAAAGTCATCAATAAAAATGTAATCAATGACAGTACAGCTAGGATTTTGCCCAAGGTATTGGACTTTTCTTTTTCAAAATTATGAAATCTCTCAGCCCCTGCAATACTTTAATGAAAGCCAAAATGCTCAGCATCTCTGAAAAATCAGCTTGCAGAAGCCTAAAATTCTATAAAACACCCCCAAAGAAACGGTACCTCTTTAATATATGTTCTGTGTGTCATCTGCCTTCTAACGAAGGTTGATCCTGCAAAACATTGTACACTTGAATTTGAGGAGCACAACAACGCCCCTATAGATAGTCATGCTGTAAGGCACACTGCAGGACACCTTTAACAAACCACGTGCCTATAATTGCAGTAACGCTTCTTTCAGTCACGTTGTCATGCCTTTAAAATGCTAACCTCTAGGGACAGGTTGAAGAAAAAGTCTTGTCAAAAGCTGTTTGGACAGTTTTTTCCCCCTCTCTTCTAAAATAATTTAAGCTCTTTTGAAGGTGATGGTGTCATCAATCACATTCACAGTTCTGGTCACTGGGGGATGTCTGGATCAACATTTCTCTAACACTTTAAGCCAGAGACCACTGTCCATGTTGTCCCCACCTCCCTAAACATTTTCCTTGGGTTGTCATCTGCCCCCATCACCAAATATTCCATTGGAAATACTATATAGATCCTTTGGTTTCTCAGATCATCCTGGTCACAGTGCTCACCCAATCATTCATGGATCCATGCAGTTCTTTTATGGAAGCATTACTCTAAATGCCTCTAATTTATATTATGTATCTTAATGATCAATAAAACAAAAATGCATGTTCAAGTGTCCACTTTGTACTTGGCAGCAGTTGAAGGATTTGGGATCCAAAGAGAGTGAATGTTGTCTTTCTTCTGGTCTGGAATGGTCTGGGGTTTTCTAGTCTATCTTGGCTGAGAACAGGCTCTTAGAAGTGGGATAGTGTGATCCCAGTATCCACTCCACAGCATTGCTGCTGGAGAGCAGGGAAGGCTCTAGGGACAGAAGTCTATTTTCCATGGCAAGGTGATAGTATCAGCTAAGCTGCATGCTGGTTAAATATTTTTAGCTAGCAACAGGTATAAAAAAAAAAAAAGAAATTAAAGGAAAGGAAAGGGAATGTAACAATAAAGGAATAAGTCTTTCCAAATTCTTACCACACCTGGTACGTAGCATGTATTTTTGCAGATGATAACATTTAGCCTTTATGACAGCATTATACATATACATCGGGGTTTGCCTTTTTAAGAAAGGGATGTTAACAGCCTTGAATAAAATTGGGACAAGCAGTGTAAACAGGATGGCATATAAAGTGTGATACAGTATACAGAGGGCAAAGTATGTTTGAAGGTTAGCTTATTAATAAAACATGGCTGGCCTTGATTTAGTTTATAAGAAACTTAAGACATTTATCAACATCTGTCTGAACCCATTTCCAGTCTCTTTGGACTCTGTTGTGGATAAGCTGATTAATAAAAGATGATGCCTTAGGAAGGAAACTTAGATCTTTGCAAGCAATGACAAAAGAAAAATTCAGTGCTTAATCTACATATGAAAGGAAACTGTGAAAGTAAACTAGTTTACCACTACATCCCAGGATGCCAATCTCTTATAACATTTCATCTGACTTAGTTTTGGCTGGAGTCTGGAAAAGTAAGAAAGAATTCGAAAAATTAAGTGTGGAATTAATTTACAAGAAAGATCCTAGTGCTCACTTATGGAGACTCTGAAATCTAATCCCATTCCCTTGTGGCTTCCTCCCCTCAGTGTTTTTAACTTTGCAGCTTTCCATGTTTGTTTTTCATTTGTCTCCTTGATCCTTTAGTCTTTCCTTTCCCTTAGGCTAGAATAAAGTTCTAATATTAAACAAGTGCCACACTTTGCCTATTGATAGTTGTTGCCCAATAAAACGTTGCCCTCAGAAGCCAATTAGCGAAATATGTTTCTTGTAATAACCAGTAATTTGTTTAATTTTCATGTATTCTTGCCTGATAGTCAGCCAAGGGGATGCACATGCATAGCTCCTGCGCCTGGGGTACGGAGACAGCCCAGCGGCTCCCTGCGCAGGCACTGCCAGCAGCAGCGCTGCCCGGCTTCGGCGCTGGGGCACGTGCAGGCTGTGGCAGCAGCACAAACATGGACCGCGGCCTTTCCAGCGTGGCAAGCAGCCTGGCCATAGCTGTACGTGCCCCGCCTGGGCTAACACATCTGGGACGTCTCTGCGGGTGTGCTGTGCTGGGAGCTGAGCACTTTTTCTGCATGGAACTGCGACACTCTGCAGGGCTCATTTAGAGCCGAAGCTGGGCTTCTCACTGCAGGGTATGAACAGCCCCCCAAAAGGCACTGAGGATCCATATCTAATCCTTAGGTATCACTGGCATTCAAGGAACCTCCTCCTAACTCCACAGGGTCGCAAGTTTCTTCTGTCATGCATGGCAGCTTCTTCTTTCGGCATGTCAGTGTTTGGCACCACGTCCCCTCACCGTAGCCAAGAGTGGGAAGGAAAGGCTTGGCTTCAGACACCACTCCGCTGACTATTTCAATATTTTATGCAAAGCAAAATAGCTCTAATATGAGAAAATGAGGGGCTGCATCTACTCCAACATAACTAAGTCAGAGACTCTTTTCTGATCCTGAGGCCAATAGTCACTGCAAGGATCATGTCCATACAGATCACTACCTTTTCCCCCCCAAACAGGGTGGCTGCAGCTGCCCTGCCTTCTGGGAATCGTCTCTGACCTGTGATAACCTTCAGACAGGAGTGGAAAAATCCCAGACTGAAACTCTTTTGACATATGGTTCACTATTTTGACATATGGGTGAGGAAGCCAAGCATCACCATCCTTAACACTTCACGGCCTGGAGCACACTCCTCTGAGTGGTGGGCATTTGAACTCATGTTTCACATCCCACAGGTTGCTGTGGCAACCAGCAAAACACTGAGGAAAGGGAAACACGTTTAGTGGCTCCTCATTCAGCTCTGAAAAAGATGCTGAGCTTGTCAGGGATAGCAGTAGCTTGAACTAAACAGGCCAATGAAATGAACAAAACCTATAGGCTTTCCACAAGAAAAGGATGTAGGTGCCAACCCAATGGGAATATTGCACATGGTGAAAGCTGAGGGGGGAGTGACATTTCCCTGCAGCCCAGAGAGAGCCCACAAATGTCAGAGAAGGGGCAGATGCATCACCTCTGCATTTCATTCTCACTGCAAATCTTGCCCTAAGAGTGGTTTGTAATGAGACATTCTCCTATCTATCTATATAAACTTTTAAACAGATTACACAAAGTTGCAGAACAGATCCAGATTTTCTTGAGGTCTGGGATGGCAAACTGAGAGATTCAAATTTAGATCCTTTTTCCTTGCCAGCCAAGAACTGAAGACTGATGCATGCTTCTGCAGTGTGGGAGATAAGCTTCTGAAAGCACATTTATAAGGAAATCTCTCTGGATGCCATTTCATCCTTGGAAAGAAAAGTTTGTTCCTTGGGGTAGTTTTAAACGATACTGAAAGCTATTTTAGATTAACTTGGATTTAAACAGATTAAGCAGACAGTGTGGAAAGGACCACGCTGAGCCAGATCCTACACTGGGTTAAATTGGCATGATGCTCTCAAAGACAAAGGAGTGACAATTAATACCAGCTGAGTATCTGGCCCATTGCATTTAAAGACCATGTCAGAGACCACCTACTTTCTAACACGGCTTATAAAAATGGTTGAAGATGTTTAAAGCCTGCTATACTAGCTGGAAATTCCCAATCTGGTTTCTGCACCAATGAAGGCACCAAAACGTAGATGCTGCATCCTGCATCCTCTTGTGCTATTTAGTGCATTACTGAAAGTCTCGAAATGATGTTGATGACAATGATTTTTTAACAAGTGCTAGCATACACATGTGAGGTTTCCTATTCAAATACACAGGACCACGTACTACTGCAAAGTTTTTGAGGTTTGTCCATATAACTTAGGTTCCAGCTCATTCAGGATTCAGTTAAAAAACCTGATTTATTAAGGAACAAATGGGGTAATACAAATGCTTTTTAAAGTTGCTGTAATCACTTTTAACGTATATCACACCACATGATAAAATCCTTTGATAGCAAATACTGAGCACACGTCCATGTGCCTTTTGCTGCAGTTTTGCATTACTCTCCAGGCATATTTCCCCACAGTCTGTGGAAGCAGTGGACTTAGAATATTGGCTCTCATTCTACATTCTTACCAGTCAAGATCATTCATTGATTCCTGGATGTGAGGATCAATGGTGGTGGCCATATGGCTTTGGTATGATCTGTTGTCTTTTCCATAATGGCATTGTGGCTTTGTGTTTCCCCAGCAGTGATTAATAGGCACAGACATGCGTTATGCACATGTTGATAGGTTTAGATGAACTTTGAATTTTCATGGCTTTCTTCTCTTTTTTCTTTTTTTTTTTTTTTTCTCCCCTGTCCTTTTTCTTTTCAGGGGGATGGGGAGAGGAAGAGTGATTCTGCACTAAGAAAGTGAGAATGGGGCCTTTAATGAATATTCACTTCTTGGGGACATGTTGTGATTTGATCAGTGAGCTTAGATGACAGACAGACCCCATCTACCTGTCCAGGGATAATTTTGACACCCTCCCTCAGGAGGACTATCTAAGGACCGCTTTCAGCAGGCAACCCCATCTGGAGAAGAACAAATGCCTCCAAACGCCTCTCACTGCTAACCTTGGGAACAGGACATATAACGGCGAGCTGATCCCATACTCCCATCCGTATAAGCTCTAAAACCCAGGAGGTACCATACTAAGGGGAGCAGGTTTGCTTTCCCCATCACAGCGGATGGAGGCACACCATCTCCCAGGCCTTCTTCCTAGGGGGCACAGAAGGGGTGGATGGATAGACTTCAGCAGATGCCCTGAGCCTCTCGGATGGGAAGTGTAGGGTGAGCACCAGGGGTTGATACTCCTTGGATACCCAGAGTATACCAATAATGGGCTAACAAGACATGGCCTGTCCACTAGGCTGTGCTTGCCCACCCACCTAAAAAGCAGACAAAAAAGCTGTTTGGTTAACCCTTGTTTATTAAAGTTTGATGCAAAACGGTACAGCACTAACACAGAGTTCGGCGAAGAGGAGAATGGAACATATAACAAATGATCACAGGAGTGCTCCTGAAGTAACTGTGGCCTGTATGTTGCTATTATGGGCTCTGAAAAGGCTAACTCGTGTTGAACAAGGAACCGGGCACTTCTTCCATAGTTATTCACAACTGGGGGGGCCTGGTCTTAAGGGTCCCTTCCCATCCTGTGCAATGTTTTATTCTCCTTCCTACTTTCTGGATCAATCCAAATGGTCATAATCCATAAAAAAACCCCAAGCAATCCACAGTTTGTGTTTGTATCCCATCAAGGGTTACCAGATTCATAAAAATTACATCTGTACATCTGCCTTGAGAAATATTTATGGTGCAGGTGGTGGGCGGCTGGGAGACAACAAGGAGAAGTATCACACGTGTTTGCTTTGCTCATTTGCTCTTCCCCTCTGGTCTTCTCACACTACTAGAAGTAGGATACTGGGTTGGACAGGCTCTTCATCTCACCCGCTACAGCTGTTTTCATGTTTCTAAGTTATGGGACTTCAAGCATTTCAAAAATCCAGAAAGAAATGGCTTGTTGCCCAAGTACCATGTGGGTTTCGTTTTCATCTTCAAAAAAAAAAAGATAAAATCCAAGATGTTCACAAGAAATAGCAGAAATTTCACAAGAAAGCAGCTTCTAGAGCACATCGGATTCAAAAAAGGTTGTTGGTGCTTTGATTGTTTTCAGTACCAATGTTCAAAGTATTATATATAACTGACTGTTTTAACACTTTCCAGGTTCTTTCATCAGGAAATTTATGTTGCAGCAGATTGGACAGAAGATTGGACATCCTCTGAGGTGTTAATAGTATGTATGTTTACAAAGCCTCTCTCTCCTTTCTGATCTTCCATCATAATACCCATACCGCAATAAACACTGACAACTGTTTGGGCGGCTTGGAAAGTGTTTGTCTTTCAGCCTAAGAAAAAATGTATAGTCATCTCCTGGAATTGTAGAAATATTCTGTTCCAGGTTGGAAATTTTCAAACTTTTCACAGGTTTCAGGAAACTCCAGTAATATCAATAGAAAATGACATCTAAATTTTTACTGAATTGGAGTTTTTTGAGGCTGACACCACACAAACATTTCTAATGAGAAAACCTAAGGCGCTATGTATTTACAAATATCCTGATAGGAGTAAAGTGCAACCAGAACATTCAGCTGCCCAAAACAAGGCAAAGAGCTATGAAAAATTCGGGGGTTCTGTGGCATTATTGAATGCAGATGGTCTGTTTGGCTCAAGAGCATGGGGGTTACGATATTCATCTCCCTCTACACATTCAACTCCCAGTGACGAGATACTCTGGTAGTTGAGTTAGTGTCCATGGCAAGGCTGAAAACCTACCGCTGGGCACTCCGCAGCCAGTGGGGATGTCCCTCCTCTCCTTAATGGGCATTGAGTGGGTTGGGCCGGAGCAGGGTATCAAACTTTATCGTAATTTATAGGAAGGGAGATGGCCCAGCTGCTACCCCCTTGTGACGAAGGAGAAATTTGCTTGAGGTATGAGAACATAAGTGATTGATACACAGCAAAGGAAAAGAGAAACCTATAGACCACAGGACGACGCTAAGCAATACTTGCCTGTGAAATGTTTCCTTTGACAAAATTTGAGCTAATAGCTCAGAAAATGTCTCTTTTAACCACTTTAACAGCACATGGGGGTCTATTTTCCCTCTACGGGTTATAAGTTCTAGTAGACCTAACTACTTTTAGTGAGAGTAATGTTTAACAAGAGTATACCCTAAACACACACACACTCTGGGATCATGCTTATGCACAGGCTGCTGGATGTCTCACAGCGTCAAGGGATGAAAGGTCAAAAATGGAACTTTTTTACATTTAGCTAATTTTTTTTAAGAGGCAGTAATCTTTTCATGGACATAATGCATTCTAGTAGCTTCACAACCTCACTCCCAGCCAAAAAAAATACAAATCTTTCGTATTAAGTTGGAATTTTCAGTTTGTAGAGAATACATTGAAGACACAAAAGTTTTCTTGGAACAGTAACAGAAGACTGCAACATGGAGACCAAAGAGGCTAGCTTGGAGGAAATAGAAAAAAAAATGCAATATTTGGCACTTTCCCTGTGATATAAAGTGCATGTTATTCTCATTTAGCAGAGAGCTAACTTGAACAATAGAAATGTTTGTTAATACATTCTGCTCTGCAGTGACTGTAAAAGTATTCGCTGCATTTGCTTCTTAGATGCTGTAGCACTCTCATTTCACACCTTTCCTCAGATTTAATCTCTGCAGCATTATTTATGTGGCAATATTAGATTCAATTTACAAATTACAGCCTGCTGCAAAACGGTGCTGTTCTTTTCCCTAGAGGTACCAGCAACAGTTACATTAATCTTTTTCTAAAAAATTATTCAGGGGCTTTCAACATGCTGCCAAGAGCTCCCTCCCAGATTCCTTTGTAGTCCTGTTTTTAATTGTAAGAATATCTGCAGAAAATATAACATGTAAGGCCTGGATCCCAGTGGAGCTGCATGCTGGCAGAGGTCCTGCAGTGAGCACCAGATGGGTGGATTTGGGTTTATTTTACCTCTTCCAGCTCAGTCGTGTACGTGGATCCCGACCTGGGAAGGTGGCTCATGGCTGAGTCACTGAGGAGGTCCCGGTGGGCTCCAGCAGAAGGGGTGGCTGCAGAGGCACTGCCACTGGAAACGGGGGAAAGCCCACTGCACCGAGTGCTCTGCCCCGGTGATCTTACACCTGCATCTGCCTGCACTGCACTGCAGACAGACCCGAGGCTGCTCAAAAAAGCTGCTTTATGGGAGGTTTGCATAGACGGCGAGGTGCATGGCACTAACACCGCCGTTGGGGTACACCCGGAGTGATACGCCGTAGCTCTGGCTGGCCACACAATGAACATGCCCTAGGAATGCAACCAGGTGCTGTGGTGCCCGGTGTTGGGAAGTGTCAAGTTTGGGGGAAGTGCCACTCATACTCCAGCATTCTTCCATCCCTGTGAGCCTCACAGAGCTGCTCCTGGTCCTCCTTTGCCTGCCCCAGCTGTGGCTTGAGCTGGCCTAATGACAGCCAGCAAATCCCCAGCTTTTCTAACTGCCCCCTGGGGGCTGCTACACCAGCTGGCTGGGACCAGCTGGGACCAAGACCTTTGCATGAGCCAACAGTGAAAGGATTCCCTCTCCTGGCTGGAACTGAGATGGCCTGTTTGGGTGAGATCTCATGATCTGCTGAGCACAAAAGGTCGGCTGAGATGAAGTGATGGTCTGTCCTGCTCTTCCTAAGGCAATGGCATTCTTTGGCATCGTCATTCTTCTACTGATGTTGGGACTTTACCACCACAAACAGCAGCCTCATGGGAGCACAGAAAGCCTTGTGCTCTGGGTCAGATGGTGTGATCAGGTGCAAAAGTACTTGGTCAGCTCACAGGGAAGAAAACAGATATTTTTAATGGTTTCTTACAAGACCTTTACAGTTGGCATTGGGTCCTGACATCGTAAGAGAGTTCTGTTCAAAATCTCCTCCAGAAGATTCCCCACAGAAGGAGCTCCAAGGTGTTTGGGTGTTTTTGCCCCAGCCTGGTTCATATAAGCTCTGCCTCCTCAGAGCCTTCCCAGTCTGAGCTTTTAATCACCTCAGGCTGTACCAACCAGATGCTTCTCCCCCTATACATTGCATAGAGAAGAAGAGGGTAAACCCCATGTAAGACGAGAAATGTCTTCTACAAATATACATGAGGAATGAAAGGAACTTGTGTGAGTCCCTTACTAAATGTTGATGGTTAAACTCCTGGTAATGAGACATTATGAGACAGATGCATTCAATAAGTATTTCTGTTATGGTGGATCAAAGCTGGTGCAAGTATGAGTATCATATGATGCTGATGAAATATTTTCTGGTCTAACAGTAAACTGGGAGAACGCAAGTCAGCTCAGATCTGTTTGATTCAGCAAGGCTGGATTAAATGTCCCCAAGGCTTCTTAAGGCAGAAGCTAAGGAGCTTTCTCTAGGCAGGTAGCGAATGGTGTGCCTGTTCTCAAAAAAAGTGAAGGGAACAACACAAATAACTGCAAGCTGGCTGGCCTAGCTTTCGTTTGGGAATAGCAGATAGGAAATGGCTGATACCGAAGGCAGAGGTAAAAATCTGTGCCAATTACTATGACGTCAGGGCAGCTGGAGCTTGTCAAATCATCCCGATTTCATTCATATAGAAAACATTTCAAGATTAGAAAACTGATAAATCAATTATCTGATTGCAAATTTTTTAAAAATGGCAATTTTAAAAACATCTGCCAGATTTCAATGTGGATATTTTATCGACAATTATCAATGGGTGGAGACTTTCTGGAAGGGAAATCTCCCCTTTCTCATTTCTACCCAACATGATCTGCTTAAATCACAAATACCATATAAACGATTGTCAATACATTTTTCAGGTGACACAGACTGGGAAGTGGTAGAGATGACAGTACTCTCGTGCATGAAGGTGATCTGGCTCACTTCATAGGCTGGGTTCAATGAAATGCAGCCAAATACAGGTTCAAATTTAGAAATAAAAGTGTATAAATAATGTTTACAGGACAGGGCACCGCATCACAGGGGATCCTCACAAATAATCGACTGTCCATGAATTCTTAAAACAGTTTTGTAGTTAAAAAGGCTAACACGACCATTGGAAATACAGAGATGGGGCCTGGGAACGGGAAGGTGATATTCTGTCTGTGTAAGGCAGAAGTAGGACCACTGTTGTAGCAACCACTTGGAGAAGCCAAGGGAGGAATAGTTAAAGGATCAGGACCTTTATATAAGACACGTTTATTCCATGATTGTTTCATGATGGATTACCCCAGAAAATAACTTCCAAAAGCATTTCCATGAAACAGCAGAAGATCATGCAACGCCTCTGCTGGATCCTCCCTCAAGGCATGTTTTCTGGATTAGGTTCCAGGGGATAACAGTAGGGGTTGCAGCTTTCTGAGGCAAGTTTCATGTTGGATACCTGCCTGAGTGCTGTGACGTGCTGCCTTGGCTAATAAATTGTGACCTGTGTGGTTATACTGGTCAAATGCTTTCTCAGCCAGAGCAATTCCCAGCAAATCAGCAGGCTCCTTTCACAGTGCCCATCTGACAAGCCCTGGGTAGCACACAGATGGTTTAGATATAAAAAAGAATGCTGCATCAATGCTATATGTGTGAAATGTTTCAATTATTCCTAAAATATTTTTAACATGTTCCAGATTTATCAGGCAAAATGTTTAGGAAGTAATTGGAGTTTATTCTGTTTTTCATTTTAGTATAGTATATTATAATAAACACATGTTCAAAATACATTTTAGGTATCACCAAATATTTATAAAATGTCTATAGGTGGAAATCCCAAGGTCACTACAGTAGCTTTATTTTCCAGTTTGTTTACAGGGACATCAATCATTAAAACCTATGCCTTTTTTTCCTGTCTGCACTGTTAATCCTTTTGCACTTGCAGAGGTAATGGATAGCCTGTTGGTTTTACCTATACAGGTATGACTAAACCTTCTTTGATTGCAGACGTTGAATTTAATTCACCCTCATATTATTGCCTGGAATAATAACTTCTGATGGCATTTCCAATAGCTACATATGTCTGATACGTAGTATTTGATCATTTTACTGGCATTTACCCACCTTAATTAAAAAACTAATTAACTAAATGTCGTGGCAAGTAATGCTAGTTAAGAAATCAGAAGGAAGATGGTATCATACTCCTTGAGGTACACTCTGGGCTTTTGCAAATAGAACTGATTTTTCTATTGCATGCTTTGCTACCTGTCTTGAAAAATACTGACCAGGCTTGGAGACGCTGCCTACCAGGGAACCTCTTCCACTTGTTTTAAGACAAAAATGGGCTTTCTGCTGATCTTCTTGATGTCCCTGGAGATTTCAGGGGGAAAAAAAGCAACACGTTTTCCTAGCCTGAAGTCTGGAAAATATTACTTTTTGAAATTCCCCAGTTACTGTAAGTGAGCTCATTTCATTTTGGTTTTTGTTGATAATTATATCCAAAGTTTTAGCCAAGCAAATTTCCTTGATGCAGCAGTCTTGCATGAACTAAGACATAGCCTGGATTCTGTGCATTTCTGCAAAGACCAACATACCTGCTCCTACCCTTGCCCTGATTGTTAGGGACAGGCTTGTTTTCCTCTTCAGCTCACAGAATAGTTGTAATGGTGGTGGTACGAGAAGAGGGACATGTGGTGCTCTGAAAGCAGAGCTCTTTTCTGGTAGAGACCCCCTTCCAGTGCTGGACCAGCAAAGGAGCAGCTGGTGCCATCCACAGAAATAACTACAAACACATTGACTGAACCACAAATCCTGATTCCCAGAAAATGCCATGAGACACGAGCATAGGCACACATACTTGCCCTTTTTCCAACTCCATAGACATGTCCTTTTTCCAATTAAAAATACAAGTTTGTGTGGTTTCAACAGGTAGTTCAGTGCACAAGGGAACATTACGAAATATCAAAGCCTTGGGGTTTTTCTTCTTTGCTGCTCTCCCCCTCCTCCTCCCCTTAATAAAAATGTTAAATTTAGCTTTGTTACAGGATTAACTCCAATCCCAAGCAAAATCTAGACATTCCCAGCACTGACTTTCTCCTGCTGCTGTCTTAGTAAATACTGATGTTTCCGAATGAAAATCTATTACCTCAATTACAATTCTCATTAAAAACATACCATTTTACATATGCTGTGCTGCAATATCCTTTTCATCTCCTCTATAGATTTATTTTACATATTGACACTGCTGGAAGATCCTCATTGTCAGCCCTTCCTCTTACCTTAGTGCTTTTATCCCTCTGTACACCCCTTCTGTGGGTTCATAATCTGCAGGCTGTGAAGCAAGGAGACCTGGGGCAGCAAATGACTTGTGACACTGGAAAGATGTTACCCTTGAGGTTAAGAAAAGCCTGTGTGTCCATGATGATGTGGGAGTTCTTGTTTCTTTGCATCACTTACTCACAGACACTAATGCCAGAAGCTGTAAAATAGCATTTCAGAAGAAGGGGGTCCGTGAAACAAAACAGCAGCGCGATTTATTTATCAGTGTTAGCAATTCCAGATTCCAGCCCATGGAGCCAACAGGTGTGGTGCATATCGAAAATGTCTGCATAAAAGATAATGAGAAATTAGTGCAAAAAAGTTGGCTACACTCAGATTTTTCCACTCATTTGGTATTATAGTTTATCTGATACAATAAAGAGCATGGAGAAGCTTTATATATAGGTTTTATGCATATGCACCATGAAGCAGTATAACCAAGATCTGGTAAAGAGCGATCCAGACGTAATTCAGGAATTGAAGATCAGATAAACTTAAAGAATATAATTTTGGGAATTTTTTTTATTATCGTTTTCTACATCTATATGTATTTAGACAACCTGTTGCAGGGCCATGGATTAAAATTAATTTTAAAGAAATCTAGGACCTAAATAAAGAAAATCAGGAATTCACTCACATGAAGAAAGACTACAGTTTGAAACATGCGGATCCACACTACGTGAAAGAAAAGCTGGTTCAAGGGCTTGGCTGCTGGTTTGTGCTGGAGAATCCTGGTTTCAGTCCACCTTCAGCAAAGATTTCCAGTGGGACCTTGGAGAAGCCTTGGAGAACAGGGCTCATCTCACCCTACTGCAGCAACCAAAAGCCCAGGTGTTGAAGCTGGGGTCTGGGTCTCTGCAGTTAAATGGAAAGAGGACAGCTTACCTCAGTCAGAGACCGGACTCCTCATTTTCAGGTGGCATCAGACACGGTGAATCTGGGACTGAGAGCGCAGTTACAGAAGCAGCCAGAGCAACAGCAGTGTGGGACAAATCATCTCCAGCTCTTCTGCTGAGCACTGCAACAGAACTAAAACTAGGTAGTTTAAACCAACTTTGGTTTTCTGTATATATCAAAGTGTGAGCATGTGCATACATAGATGCACATATGTATGCATGTTTAAGTACATTGTGGGTATAGACACATCCCCATAAACGTATGTATATGCCTGTATACGTGTATATATATGCTGAGCTGATTGCTATACTGTATAGCCATATCCAGAGTCTCCCTGTACCTTGTCTATAAAACAGGGATAAGAAAACAGTGTCTTAGTTGCATTAAGTGCAGGAATGTGTTGATGGTTTTGGTCCCCTCAGGACAGAGCTACCCTGAGGTGTCACTGAGACACCTGAGCTGGATTCAAAGCCAGAACAGCCCCGATGGGGGAGACAAAGGTGGGAGCTTGTTTCTGTCCAGCCTGCTCATGATGTGGTGGGTCCAGCTGATGCCCACCACAGCCCTTTTCTGCTGGGGAAGCATTGTGCAGAGTCTGGAAAAGGCAACAGCCTAATTGTCCTCAGATCAAGGCTGCATCCAAATAGCTCTGACAATAGAGACAATTTATGTGCATAAGCATTAGTTGCATGTTTTCTAATTGCAGGATCAGGCATTTAATACAGTCTTTAATGTAATACTTCTAAACACCCATAAGTTTACTAACTGCACCCTGCTGGGACTCACATTAACACTTAGTAAATAGACTATTCAGAAAATGGCATGGTAAGAGTTACACCTCCAAGTAATATTCTATAGAGCTGCATACAAATTGTAACCACATTTTCATAAGTGATAAAATGTTTTATCCTTTTCTGAAAAATAAATGCCATAAAAGCCAAATGCAGTTCACAATAACAAAGGAAAGAATAGGATAAAGCTAGGCAGGATTAAAAAGATTTTGATTTCACATTGTCAAGTTGGACACTTATATAGAAATTGCACCCCCAAATACCTTTGTGGGTCTGGCACAAAGTGGCCTCAGCCGCAAAGTATGGACATGGAAATGGAAGAAAATTCCAAGTTGCTAACGAGTGGCTCTGCTCTAAGGACCAGCTAAGTGAAACTGGCACCACTAAGAAGTTGATGAGATTCCTGAGCTTATTCCATCTACCTTGCATACTGAAGTGATGAAAAGCCCGTCTTTTGAGGCCAGTTGTAACTACACCAGCATGAAAAGGATGTTCCAGTCCATTTCACTCACGTGGCCCCTTTCACTTGCACAACTGTGACAGAGAGCTTCGTTCCTTCTGCAAAGCCTTTATCCCTGTTAATGCGAAATAGTTTTTTTTAAAATGGGAATGTTAGGGGGAAAAAAAAGACTGTTTTTTCAAACAGAAAGCTTTGGGGAAAAAAAATGTTTTGCTGAGCAAACCACTTTAAAAGAATACCAGTGATGTAACTAAGAAAATATGGAGAGAAAGGGAAAAGTTACGAAAACTCAAATGTTCCCTCTTTTACACTCTGATATATTTCAAAGGGTTAAAAACCTCAAGCCATATAAGTAAAATACCCCAAAGCACGGCTTTGATTAAAAAGGAATTCCAAAAAGAGAAAGAAGGAACGGAAAGCTTCTTTGTGCATGTGTCCCCACTTTTGGTTGCTGCTGTATGAAAAAGAGACCTAAGCATGGTTTTCAGTTCAAGTTCAATTTTCTCAATTAGTAAGAATCTGGCTAAATCCTAGTACCACTTTGAGAGAAATCTGGACAAAGGGAAATTATTAATGTGAAACAACCTCCTAATATGATGGGAAAGCTGCTCTGTGATACCTTTTCTTCTGCGTTCTCTTCCCATCAAGACAGGGACCTTCTAGACTTTAGGTGTCCCTGCTACTACAAGTTAGAACTGTTGCATCCTTTTTTTTTTTGGTGTAAAATGTATTAATTAAACCCAGAGATACTGTTTACAGGGTCTTTTATCAAACAGTATGAAAACTACAATAAAAGAAGGGCAGAGCAGGACAACGCAGAGCAGGGTAGAGAAAAGAAGAGAAACAGAAAAATCTTTCAAGAGATCTTCCAGAAAAAAACCAAGAAATTATTGTTTCTTTGCCTAGAAAAGAGTACACATCCCCTTAGTTAGAATTATAATAGATGTACTTGGAAAGAATATAAGCATTTATACTATAAGGCATATCCACAGATAAACATTTAGACAAACAGTTTGTGAACAGTTAGTCTGTCATTTGTCTGCTTGCAAAGTTTCTTCCAGCCTCTAAAATCACCACTACTGCCGAATCAGGAGCAGCTCTGCTGGCCTGAAAGGGTGGGCCAAACCCTTTTTTTGGATGAAGCAGCTCACATATTTTGGCACATGCCTGCACTAGAAAATGACACCTAGAACTTATTAGTTTCTTCTCCTTTAATCCCTTCCTGCATCTGCCCCTAGAAGCACATAAGGAGCTCGGCAAAGTCATGCCACTTCCGTCAACGAATTGCAGTAAGGTTGAGTAGAAGTGCCTACTCCAAAACCTACTCAAAATTCATGGACAGCCTCTGTAAGCTTTGGATCATGATCTTTAAGTCGGAGCTCAGGACAATTCTTACACCATTCCTCCAAAACAGCTAGAGACCACCCACACAGCAGGTAGGAGGAGCAGCCTTACCTCATGGCTAGCCCTGTCTTTTGGCTAAAGGGGTGATTCCAATGTCACAGCCAGTGGCTTTTCAAAGCATGGTGCTCCTCAAAGCCAGCAGAACAAGAGATGAAAATATTGCTGTGAGATGCCTTTATGTATCATCTCCGCAGCATCTCTGCTGGAGTGAGTTAATGCAGCTGCTCCTCTGGGGACTCAGAAAGGGAACTAGCATCTCAGAGCTGCACCAGTAGGAAACAATTCCCAGGCCAGCCCTGCCTTTATACTGTGGGTGATCGCCAATCAATTCCAGGTGCTGCTCACGAAGTATAACGTCCCAAATTTCTCATGGCTGTGCTGATGCCATTCGGAGACTTTCCATCATTTGAACAAAGCTGGAAGTTAGCTGTGCTACAGAGAGCTGTGCTTGCACGTGGGAGCAGTCATTTTGTCACCAGCCTCAAAATGCTTTGGTGTCTGACCTACCCTCCTATTCATGATTCCTCCCATCTTTCATTCTGATTTTATATCCTCATCCCACCGGAATTCTTTTGCAAAATGTTTTACTGGCAGAGGGGTTCTGGAGTGTGGTGCCAGTGCATAAGGCAGCATCAGGCATCAGCCTGCCATTGCAGTGGGGTTTTGAAAAATGGTGGTGTGCTGCTCCTTCATGTGAAGACAGCTATTGCAGAGGGCTGCTCCTCAGCCAAGGGGGGCTTTCTCCCTGTGGTCAGTAGACACATACAGTTTTGCAGGCTCCCAAGAAGCAAGTCATGCTGCTGGAACGGGGCTTCTTTCTTCCTATATTGAGAGTGCCAGGAACCCTGACACCTCAGGGCTTCTTTACGAGGGCTTTGGGCTTAGGTGTTAGGAAGCAGCAGGCAGCACTTCTCCTCGGGACAGTACTCCTGCCAGTGTGGGTGGGCTGGCTTTGCCGTCCTTAAGAAGAAGGACAGTGGGAGGCAGGGTTCAGATTTTCCAGCCCTGTTTGACCATCGTCATCAGTGGTTAGGACCGAGCTCTTGGGCTGTGCCAGTAACGGTAAAGCACACATGGACTCAGACACTGGCATGGGATTGTCCAGCCTATGTAGCTGCTGGCACGCTCCCCACCAGGCTGTGGCTGGTGCCAGCCTACCTTCTCCCACTTAGTGCCAAGCTCTTCACACAGGACAGCCAGAGCCAGGTACAGCTCCCACTTGGCAGGCAGGGACAAAGGTGCCCTCTTTGGGGAGAAACAAGAGTACCTCTGTGTAGATGTGAGACGTGGCAGCCACCTGCTCTTAACACAAAGAAAATGCTCTGGCCGGTATGCTGGTACAACCTATGGGCGTCCAGCAGCATGTGAAGGATGGTTCCTCTTAAAAATGTACCGCAGATCGTCCCTACCATGGTGACGTGGCAGTTCAACCCGCGCTGCTTTCTGCCAGGCTCAGCAATTTTTTTAAAATATCTTTTGCCTCATCTCCAATGCTGACTGTGGAAATGTTTTCTGACAACCTGACAAGGATTACATCAAGCAGGAAAAAAATGAAGGTGATGTGAGTGCACAGAAGGAAGTATAGTCTTCCTTGCACTGTGACAATTTCTCAACTTGGAGAGAAACAGTGTTTACAATTTTCACAGGGCATTAGTCTAATTTGTCTGAAGATCTGTTCGTGATTTGTGGGAGATGTTTGTTAAAACTGATATAAAAGGTAATGCTAGGATTTAATCCTCAGGGCTTTAGCAAATAACCGCTATCTTTTAATAGGAAGTGGGTGGCATGTTGGTTGTCAACTCTAATTTCTCCTCTAGCCTGAAAACCTTCTCCATACTTTTTCTATTATCCTGTACTACTAACTTTTACAAGGCTACAGGATCTGCCTTTTGCACAGGATAAAACCAGAAGGTAGAACTTTTAACAGAGATTCACCATGTTTCAAGAGAGCATATGAGAAAGCATCAAAGCAGGGGCCAAAGTTAACATTGAAAAGATGCTCTCAGAACACCCATTGCTGCTGTGGTTTGTGCATTATGCTGTTTTCCAAGAGATCTGGATTTGATGTCTTGTCCTTTGCTTTCTGGGGCGAGGAAAACTCTGAGCCCTTTGAGAGTGGGAATGGGTATTAAATAAGGAAAGAACGGACCTACGGCAAAGATCAAAACAACAAAACAATACACAGAAAAACCAAGAGGACCAAGAAGACTCAACCCTATGGTACCTAACAATAATTTTTCAAGGCATGAGTTTGTCCAATGTGTTGTTTATTCATCTAATTTATTGTAATGATGAACAGCTTTAAAATTGGAGTAGAATGTTAATTCATACTTTATGTACAGAATAAATGGTAGGCAGCTGTGGGCCAGGGGGCTGTTGGGGGCTCTCTGGCAACACAGACTGCACAAGCAAAGGAACATAACTCAGCGTCTCTGTTAGCAATGAGAAAATATATACAGCAAATTAAGTGGTTCTTCCTACCACTTAATGAAAGCTGGGTGCATGTGACATTGCTCTTGTCGTGCAGTGATCAATTTTATGTGAGTTTGGCTGTACTTACACTGTGCTGGAGAATGCTTTCAGTGCTATTTGAATACTTTTGAATATAGGAATAGCAGTGGACTACAGGTTCTCACCAGCCCTTATCACCAGTCAGGCAATAGGCTGGCAAGTTACTTTGGAGGCACCTTGAGAAGCAGGAAAAATGAAGGCTATTCATTTCACTGTACTACTGAAATTAAATGCTGGGATGGCTCCACCAACCCTTAGAGGGTCAGCCAAGGGCAGTGTGGTCGCTCTCTGCTTTTTTTGCCCAAGAGCAGAAAGTTGGTCCGCATAGATTTTTCCACATCTCTCTGCGTGAGTGAGATAGGAGGCAGAGACATGGTTTGGTGACAACATGGTCTTGAAAGCACTGAGGGCTGCAGCTCCACAGAGGCGAGGGCCAGAGATCTGCTGTGGGCTGAAGCAACCCACACCTCACACTTACTGCTAGAGATCTGCAGTAATATCAGAGGCAGCGCAAGAAACACGGGAAAGTGGGTACCTCACTTTCCACACCAAGAAACCCACACTGCCTGCACAAAAATGGTATTAAAACCGGAGCATGTTCTCCAGTGAAATACAAACCCATATGCCTCTTGCATGAGCTCGAACATCGGTGCAAAAATGCCACTGTCCCCACACTCAGCAAAGGGACTAGCTGCAGCCATGAATCACACAGGTGAACGCGGGGGCAGGCTGAGAACGGGTGTGGGTTCAGACTGTGGTTTTACACCAGGTGTAAAAGGAGTGCTGTTTCCACAGGGCGCTGTGAAAGTTTGCCAGTCGACCGAGCCGGGTGGATTGCTTGAATGGGAGAGGGACTGAGTGTGGGGAATGCAAACCAACATCTAATAAACCTGGTGATGGGCAGGAGGTAGGATTTTAACAGAAAAAACATGTTTTAAATCTTGGATGAAGTCTTCATTCGAAAATTCATTCGGGAAACCCTGCCAGACACCGAAACAACCATAGACTCCCTGCCACTTTTTGCAAGAGGTGTTAAAATAGCTTGGTAGTGATTTCTGGATTGAACATAAATGAAGACAAATGTCCGATGCCAGTCAAACCCTGATCTCGCCTACAAATGGAACCCAACTCTAAACCCATACCCAAGAATAGACTTGTGATGACTGTCAGACTGCACCTAAACACAGAAGTGGGCCCTGATAGTGATAAACCTATCTTAAAAGTACCACCTTGATTCAGCAACAACTCAAATTCCTGGCTCTTTGGTGAGTGAAAGCCTGACTCTAACCCCAAACCTACAAATAAGTTGAAGCCTGGCCCTACCACCAGCTGTGGTGTGACTGCGGAGTAATCGACAACTCTGCCAGACCCAAACCCGCTCACAGCTAGATGGTCCATTTCAGCTACAGTGCTAAAACTGGATCAATAAACCCTTGTAATCCAGGGAAAACGCCCAGCACTGGGTTTACAGCAAGAATTAGGATTAGAGATGGAGTCCAGGACATGAGGGTGATTGATGGCTTTTGGAGAGGTCTCCTATCCGAGTGTGGGACTAACGTGATGGGGCCATGTATCTGCGTATTGAAAACAGACTGAGCTTGCTGTTCTTTTCTGAAGACAGCTGTACTATCTTGTATAACAGGTTTGGATTTGGGGTTTAAGTGGGAAGCATGTGTTATGACTGGATCTAATAACGGCTACTTAGGTTTACAACCATTACTGTATGCCTTTTACTTCAGGATTGACTGGAGATGATGTCAGGGTGGTGTATTAAAAGATCTTGGTGACAGATGTTGACTTATTAGAGTGAGCAAATTTTAATTAATTTGGGACTATACATGGCACTTGGGCTAGTGGCTAGGAAGCCTCAGAATGAGATTGAGGTTTAAGGATAAAGTTGCTATTTGGCTGCACGGACTGGCGAAGAAGACACCGCTAAGCTTGGCTTAGGGCTACGTTGCCATCCTGAGCCGTCTGTAGGCTCAGTATCACCAGTGAGTCTTGAGAAAGAGGCAGGGTTTGGGCCAGGGTTCAGGCCAAGGGCAGCTGAAGAACTGAGGCAGGTGAGTGGTACAAAAAGCAAGGACTTGTGTTAAACTTTGCCTCAGTGCTGCACAGCCAGTCGGTGTTGCCAGTTGGGACATAAAGGTCCCGGAACCTCAGCCCTGTGGTACCCGCGAGGCCAGGGGAGCTGGGCCAGGGCGGTGGTGGGACCAGCCCAGACCCTGCAGCACCAGGCTGGCCTGTAGCGGAAGGCATGCGTCCACTCTAACTGTGACAGCTACTTCTGGGGAAAAATAAAAACAAATGGAAGAGTAAAGATAAAAGGAAAATTCTGTCCAGGGCCAGCTGGAAAGTGCAGCATCAGGGTCCCAGACCACAGTCCTCCTCTGATACCCCCTCCAGAGCAGCAGCTGTTGAGGTTGAAGATGAGGATGAAGAAGATGATTTTCAACAGGCTTTTTCCCTAGTAGAACATATTTTTTATTGCGACCCACTCAAACTCCTTATGGGGTGTTTCTGTTTATGATGCCGTTAGTGATGGTTGCAGTATGCTCATCAAATGCACACTGACTGGTTGCTAAGTTTCTGCGTGTATGGATATTATTGGGCAACATTTACTGAGTATTTACTATTATTATTGCATATTATTATTGTTGCTATTATTATTATTAACTTTGCTGTGCACTATGTTTGATTTTCTCTAATCTAGACTAAAATGTACAAACCAGGAGACAAAGCAAGCGGGGGAGAGGAGGTCAATTCCCACAGCAGTGGGAGCTGCTTCCCATGAGGTCCTGTCCTGACAACACTGCCAGGATTTGCAGGTGCAGGCCCATGAAAATAACAGAAGAACAACAGCATAAAAACAATTAAAGAAAAGTACTGCCAAAGAGAATCTGGAAAACACTGCCTCATCAGCTTCAGGAAAAGGTCTTGGAGCTGCGGATCGCAGGCCCCGAGCATTACAGAGGCTAAGGCAATGGGGTACTTAATGCACTGCGCAGCATATGTGAGAGACAAGCACTGTTTTGTAGCAGGGTGACAAGTCCTGGAAATTTCTACCCCTCTCCCTGAGGGCTCTCAAGCTTTTGCAGGAACAGCCTGTCAATAAGGGACATAAACAGTGGTCCTCTGCAGCAGGCGGTGACGGTGCTTGGGATCTGCGATGGGTCAGAAACAGTTCGTTCCAGTAGATTGAGGCTTTTATGAATTGCGCCTGCCTGGTTTAGATGTAGGTGTTCCTGGCCCCAAAAGGCTTCTTCGGTACTTAGTCCTGAGCCTGGCAGGCGTCACTGCTCTGGCCAAAGGAGAGGCTGGATTTGGGCATCTCCGTCAGACTGGAATCAGTCAGTGAGTTACATCTAGGGATCGCTGGTATTTTATATCCAGGTGTGTCAGCAAGCAAAAAATAATCATTATTTTTTTTTTTTTTTCGTTTTCAAGCTGGGTGCGACACGGTATATGCATGGCTGCTTAGCTAAAAACAACACGCAAGCCTCAAACCTGCTCCTCAGGCATTTGCTGTGAAACTAGACGCGGCGATATGACAGCAAGTCAGAATGAAATGGGAAATAACCCCTTTCCCTCCTCTGAATATGATCTGTCAGACACTGTTCCCCCACACATATAATTACTGATTTCATGCTATTATTTCATTGTGTTAGAAGGATTCTTTGAAACATATAACAGATCTTTACCAGTAATTTAAACTAGCTACCAGTCTCCATCCTGGTTACTGCATATCTACTGCCAAGACACTGTTTTGGTAACAGTTAATAATCAGCTGTCTGGACTACCTCACCATAAACATTACAGGGTTTCATCACTCATGTTTTATTTAATTTCGCTTGTCATCAAGGTCTATTATTGGAGCCTTACAATTTTGTTCAAGAGAGCTGATTTTTACTACTGTTGAAAGCTCCTCTACATACTTTTTGCACTTTATTCTCCTGAGCTAGGACCCTTTTCTTTTGGTTCTCAGGTTGACATAAGATGTTTATTCAAATAAATTCATTAGATGATTGACAAGCTATAGGTGTCCCTGGTGGAATATGCTTGAGATGCCAGGGGGAAAAAGGAAAATGCATGAGGTTAGCAAGTGGCTTGGGCTAAATACAACCACCTGTCTTTGATTCTACACCCCTTGTTTACCATCCCGAAAAGGTACATCCCAGCTGAAGAAGGTGTAAATTGAAATCATCCTTCCCCACATACATCATCATTTGCTCATTGCCTTGGTTTGCAGTCTCTTGTGGCCTCCTGCACTTAGTCTGGAAGCACGCAGTGTAGGTTGAACAGGTAGTTGCCTGGAATAAAGAAAACAGTTTAAATAGCCAAAGATTAAAATGGGAGTAATGGAGGAGCCATTCCTTCAAGTGCAGCTGTTCCAGAGAGTCTCAGACAACACCACCAAGTCAGCACTTCAGCCCCTGGGATAGGCAGTGACGGCCCTACCACTCACGTGCTGGTTTTGCTCTGCTTTTCCTCTGTCCCCTGGCTCTGCTTTTCATCTCTTGCCAGGAGGAGAGGCGGTAAAGGAAAGACTAGCAGCAGGCAGAGAGTGTGCAGGCTGCACGCCTGAGGGGTGCCGGAGGAAAGGATCTGGGTTACTATGCTGAGGAATGCTTAGTGTCCATATACAGTGAACCAGCTCCAAACTGATGGAGCCCAGAAGAGGCAGTGGCTGGGCTGGCATGAGCCTCCCACGTTCCACCAGCCCCAGAGATTCATGAGTCTGATGTGTTTTGATCACAAATTCCCTTGTAGATCCGAGAATCCCCTTATCATCAAAGCTTGGTCAGACCTGGTGCTTCTTGAAAACAAGGTCAGACAAATCAACGTTTTTCTGATGGAACATGTAAAAGATTTCCCTGCGTAGGTCTACGCTTGGTAATACCCCAGTATGCAAGTTGGCGGTGAAATATATCTGAACAAAACAGACGTTTCCTTCTTTGAAGTTGACAGCAGGCACTGCAGTGGGTATGTTTTTACACACAGCCTCTCAGTACGCTGGCATGCCTAGCTCTAAGCAGCCATGCGTACACTGTGTTCAGGCGCTACCTCAGAGAGTTCTTTGCAAGACACGCAATCACATTAGTACGATCCAGAGCTAGAAAGAGTAAGGCCTGCTCAGAGAATGTATATTACCAGCTCGAGCCCATACTGTGCTATGCCATTGCTGCTATGGGGCCCAAAACCAATGGGCTTCTGGATTGCTCCGAGTGCAGGTGGAGCAGAAGCACAACCTCCTGCATTTGTCCATGTAGAAATCTCTCACCGTGCGCTCTTGAACATGTTTTGCCAAGAGAAGCCAACGTCTTTTCTCTTTATGCTGCGGTTCCTTCTGTCTGTCCTGTGATTTGTCCCTTCCCTTTTGTCCCTGAACTTTTTCAGATTCAAACCCACGGCTCCAGGCACAGTACTTGGAGTAATCACTGATTATCAATGCACAGCTTGGTGTCTCCTGTACAGCAGAACCGACTTTCTTTGCCTGTGGAATTTTCTTTTCTTGTTTTCCCTTTATTTACATCATTCACGTTCCTCTTGGATTTTTTCTCTCCAGCCACTACCTTTAACTGTCCCATATTCACAAGCAACCTTCATTCCTAAACACTTTCTCTGCATTCGATACATGTTTATTTCCGAAATTCCTTCACATCTGTCATTTGTAGTCTTACTGGGTTAGTCACGCTGCAGCACCTTTCCTTGGTCACCACAAGGCAACGGGGAACTGTAACGCAGGACACTCCCTCTCTTCTGAAGGAAGTGTCCTGGGTCAGGACACAGCTGTGTTTTGGTCGTGTGGTGCTGAACCTCCATGCTCAGGTGCTTCCCCAGGGTGGTGATGTCTTACTGGGACTGGGACACGGTGGTACCTGGATGGCATTTTGTGTGGTTCAGCAGCATTTCCCATGCCTCCTACACACCTCATTCCAGTTCCTAGGTCCTGAAGATCTAATACTAAGTTAAAGAAATAAAAAATAAGACCCTTTCTTTCTTGATAAAAGTCTGGGTAAAAATGTATGTGGAGTGACAGATCTGAAAGGTTAAAAGCGTACATCAGAGGAACATCAGCGTGACTTACAGGAAAGCTACTCTGTAAAGTTACAGGAGTAATAGCTGCAGTACGTGTGAAATCCCATCTTGTTCTCCCCGCTGCATATGGCACATGCCCCTTTCCCCCTCCCCACTCCTGGTGGATGTGTGTAGGGAAACCCAAGGAAGGTGTAGCCTGGACTCCAGGGAAGGTGTGAAAGCAACCTTGGTGAACATTGCTGCTCAGGGAAGAGAGCCTGAGCCCGTTGTCATTTGTGTCAGTCTTTTGAGAGGGTAGTCCTGCCCTCCAGGGAGGCCACAAAACCCGCCACCTATGCCAGACTTCGAGCAGGAGTATTTGCAAAGACCCCCTAGGCACTCTTCCCTTCAGGCGCTCCCAGGGCTGGGAGGGCTGGTGGGGTGCCTGGTGATTGCACCCCAGACGCCAAGGCACACGACAACACGGTCTGAATCTGATCAAAACACAGTAAAAAAGAAAACTCCTCCTGCTCTTTTGCTTATCCTGCCCAGCTTCCCCACCTGAGGCCGGTCCTTCCTTCTGAATACTGGGGGGCTTGGAGGTAGGTTGGTTGTTTTGCAGCGTATCTCCTTTTCTCCTGGGTGGAAGAAAGGTTTCCCTCAGGGGGGCACATGGGCCAAACATGCACACAGTGACCAAGACCTCTGCCAGGATTTATTTCTGCTCAGGTGGCTGAGGAGCCCCAAGCCACATCACGAGGCTGTTAAGAGGGCAGGAAAAGGGAGGGAGGGAATCTGGGGCTTTGAAGAGCCGTCTTCCTCCCTTCAGTGGCTGGACCCAAAGCTTCTCAGGGAGATGTCCTTCCTTACCTCTCAGGGGGCTTGTGCTCTCTCCCTGTCCCTCTCCCCCCTTCCCCCCAGCCCCTCCCCTGGGCCGCATGGCCCTTGGGAAGGGAAAGGCAGGAAAGAGCCCGGCAAAGGCAGGTGCAGGCAGAACAGCTGCAGGAGCAGCTGAGTCAGACATCAGAGTATTGTGCACAGTTTTCACTGGCCATATTCAGTCTTTCACTGCCGTTTGCTCCAAACCCTACCCCCCCTCCAGCTCATGGCTCTTCATCTCAGCTTCATTCCTTCTGGCCCCTGGCTCCTGCTGCCTTGTCTCTCCTCTCCTGGCTGGGCCAGCCTCCCCTGTTCCCATCCTCTCTCCCCTTGCCTGTTTTGGACACGAACTCTCCAACACTCAGAAAGCCACACAGACCCTGGAACACTGGGGTCCCTTTTCAGGGGCTGCTGTAATAACAACCACAGAATCACATTGTGCTTATATCTTTACTAGCTTATACAGGAATATACAGTGGTGTTTTACAAGGCTGTAAAAATGCATCTTAAAGGAAACAAGCAGAGGAAAACAGGAGAAGTGGGGCCAGATCAGCTGATGTAAATAAAGGCTGCATTGAATTAAATAGTGCTGTGACTACTTACAGCAGCTGCAGGACCTGACCTGTGGCCCCTTCCTCAAGCGGGGAGCTGCTGCAGCCTCCAGCCTCTGTTATGGCAGAAACCGAACCGAGCTCCCCTTGCCCACCCAATGGAGAGGGATGCTGGCAGGGAGGAGGAGGAGGAGGTGGCACCCTCCCTCCAGTCCATTCAGGAGTGAGACACAGCTGTGTTGCAGCTGCAGAGGGTGATGCTGGTGCCTGGGCTGCTGTGTTGTGCCCAGTGGCGATGGAGGGGCACATCTTCTTCTGCCCATCTCCTGTGCCTAGCCATGGACCACCTGCAGACCCTCTGGAGCCCAGGGAAAAGTCCCTGTGGCTGGACCTGAGCAGGATTCACAGCATTCACCAAGCAGTGCCATTTAAAAGGCTCCAAAAAATACTTGTGAGGTAAGGTCAAATCCAGAACTGGGCTTGGACTCCTAGATGGTGGAAAGAAAACAAGAAGAATAGAGGGGAAATCCTTTGGGAAAGGTCAAACATTGTATTTTGACATTTTCTGGTTTGAGAACAAGCTGAATTCAGTTTTGTTTTACCTGAAACACGTGTTGAACTTCCCATTCAGCCACTGAAATGATAAACCTGTGCCCCTGTAGGACTTTCTGGATTATATACCCACTCCCCAGCATGTACAGTAGAGCACATTTTGTATTTCCTGGGTCTGTTTTTTTGCAAAAATAAAAATTCCAGTAGCAATCTTTTTGGAGAGGTGGTCTCCCATTGAGGCATCAGAATGACATGTTTGCCTCTTGCAAATTGCTGTATTGAATACTTACAGAATCCAGTTATATGAATAAAACAAGATTCATTCCATAGAACTAAACTAAGAAAATATGTAAAGCTGGTTTTGTGTTGTTTTTCCAGGACTTTTCAGAAGTAAGGGAAATTTTCTCTGTAGGAGTGTGGTACTGAGGATAATCAGAAGAGCCCATGGGTAGGAAGTGTCAGCTTTACCCTCAACCAGACTGCCTCAGTTGTCTCTTGAGGCATTTGCAGATTTCAGGGTGTTCAAAATATTGCATTTTAACTGCCATTATAAATTACAAAAAATAACTGCATCCAATTTGAAGTTTGAAAAGAGGTTAGATGTCAAACAATAGGATCAGGTGGTGTTTCTTTCCACGCTGAAATAAAATGCTCGGAGAAATTCAATGATACATGTTAAAAATCTGCTTGTCAAATCTCCTCTGGAAAGTGTAGATTTCAATAGTTCTCAATTTAATTATTTTTTAAAAAGGGGTAAAAAATCCCCCAACAAACCCTTCCAGCCAGCTGTAAAGAATATGTGTAAGGCTATCTCAGCCCAGCAGTCCACTTTGTGAGATGGCTGTGAAAGGGCGATGAAAAGGTCACGTATGGAACAGCTCTTTCAGCTTGCATCTCCGGTGGCTGCTGTGGCGTCCACCTTGGCAGGGGTACAGAGGGTTTGGTTCCTCACGATGGTTCCCCAGCAGCCATTTGCACCTGCGCAGCAGGGCTGGAAAGCCCTGCCAGATCATCATGGCAGGTTTCTGCACAGATGCAAGCAACTGCTCCGGGGACAAAACAATACCGAATCAGGCCTAGAAATGTCGAGGTTTGGATTTCCAAGGGTCTTTAATTCTGGTTTCCAAGTCTGTAAACACGCAGTGATTAACCGTCTGGAAGCACTCACTGTTTCCCCCATGGCCTGAGTCTTAACAGCAGTCTTGGGGAGGAGGAGGATGGGTTAAATCCCAGCTCACCTTTTGTTGAGATCCACGAGAAATTGCTTGCCAGCGTGCATTTGAAGCAAATGTTGTGCTTTGGCTCCTCTGGTGAGCTCTGCTCTCAGCACTTGCAGGACTGCGTGCATCTGCGCTTGTGCAAGACTGCTTTCAAATGCCGTGAAGCACACCTTGCAAATGAACTGAATAGATACATCAGGGAGAAGGAAAAATATGCTAAGAAGTGATTGCTAAATAAGAAATCTGCAAGGCCCGTTTGGCATCGCAGACACTTCTCCCTGCAATTTGGCAGGGCTGCATACACATTGCACAGGTGCAAATGACTTCTCCAGGGACAAAGCACTGTGAAACTCGGCCTCTTTTCCAGCACAAGACAAGTGGGGAAATAAAACCCCTGGACCAAACCCTGCCCTCATTAACACCCCTGAATCCTACTGATTGAAGGCAAAACTCTCTCCAGAACGAATGAGACAAATCTTTACCATCTTATTTTCCTGATTCAACTAGCAGGTACTGAAGTCCAGTCTCCTCCGTGCTGATGGAGACACGTTAACTTCCCTGGAGTCATGAAGGAGACATTTGCTCCACCATGTTGCTTCTGTTCTGTGCTTCCTAGATGCTATTTAACAGCTCCGAACAGGACTCGTGGTTTACATATTCCCTTCATCTCCCCCTTAGCTAGCATGCATACTGCTCACTATGCAGTGATGGACAGTGCGGTCCTGCTGCATCCCAGCCCCCACCCTGCAGGTCGAGATGGAGTTGATTTTCCAATATCAGGGGTGTCACTGACATCCAGCAGCTCTGGAGCTTCCTCAGCTCTTGTATTTATGGTGCAGCAAATCCCAAAGCACAGCTCAATCAGGGGCATTATGGCTGGTCAGGGCATTCTTGCTGGTCTGAGCTTACAACGGAGAATACATTGCAAATAAATACCTCTATTCACTTTTCTTTTGCATGGACTACTAAAAAAGCCCATGAGGAAGCACATACCATATCATGCCAATAGGCATTTTTATTAGTTATCAGCTAAAAATTAAAAGGAAAATGTGCTAAGAGTGGCCAAATGTAAAGAACAGCACTTTTTACAAAGCCTCACCACTGCCAGTATTGTGTTTTTAGCTGGGAAAATACTGTTAAAGCAATTTGGATCAACTAATGTTTATCTAAATGTTCAAAGTGTGCAGAGGTCTTTGATAGCAGAGCAATCCCTCTGTGGCCTGGCTTTCTGACACACACCCTGCTGGCCTCTACTTTATATGCTGCAACCACTGGGACAGTATATTCTGATACAGAAGTCGTCAATAAATACATACTTTAATTAAAATAATGTCCCCTGCCCAAAAGCTGCTGATAAACATCCCGGTCTTCCCTTTCTCTGTCCTTAATGTTTTATGCTGTTTTGGGGCTTCACTGTATGTTTACTGAGATGCAAACTTGGCAGTTTTCTTCATTTTGTAGAGTAAATGTGTACAGTTGTTAGAATTTAGTGCAACTTTTTTATTACAGAAATACGGTTTTCTTACATAACTGCAAAAGAAAATTGTAGAAGGACAAGACAAAGAAGACGTTACATGCTTCATGCAACTTCCACTTTCATCTCAGCTATGTTTGCTTTTGGACTTCCCATTCTTTCAACACTCTTCTTCAAATTATTCACATGTCCCCCTCTAATGTCACTCTGCTGTGATGACCAGTTGGACAATATATAACGTGATGCATGCACACAGCACCAATGGGTTCAAACGGGACGATAATATGAGTATTATTCTACCAGCTTGATGAACTCATTTACAGCTATGGTATAGGTGGTAAAATTATCCAGCTGTAAATTCTTCTGCTCTTCTAGAGTCCTTCAGCTGATGTCATTTTTCACCAGGAATAGTATGTTATTTCTTTCTAGAGAGCTGGGCAGTGCAGGGAAGGTAGGTAGATATAATTATTAAACGCAGTGTGTGGAAGAGGGGAAAGGATGCTGAAGTCAAATATACACAAAAATTAATAGCTTTCCTGATCTGAACTCATGTTTCTCATGCTCTTTGGATTACAGTAGGGTTACCCTTCTGGTGTCTGCACCCCAGGGATTCACATCTGTGTAAATGTGGTAATAGAAAAAGGCCCTCGTGATGAATTCATGAATTGTTCTCATTGACACTAGTTGATACTTTTACTTGGACAAGTCTCCTTTGCAGGTGCACTGACCACACACTAATTGAAAGGATTATTTTCATAACTTTCTGTGCAGTCTGCAAGGCTTTCTGTGAAAAGCATAATTGTTTCAACCAGCTGCTTGGAGTTGTTTTTATTAATTTCCTTAAATCCAACAATGCTGGATCGGCATATTTGAGACTCTCCTCCAAACTGCATATGAACATAAATAAAATCAGTGCATGTGGCTCTTGTGCAGGAGGGAACTTTGTTTGCAAGTACAGCATTTCTGTGAGGAGGAAAATCACTTTTTAAATGCCCTTTTTCTCCCAGCTCCTTGCTATTTTTATCCTCATCCCCACAACAAATCTTTAATGTGCAGTATGTCTGCATGGCACCTGTTGGGATTAGCTGGGACCCGAGCAGACACATTACAAGTCCATGCATTTGCACTGCCTGAGACATCTAATCCCGAGTTTACGCTCTATGAAGCCCCAGCCGTAAAGGGTTCTTCAAGTGGTGTTATTCCCCTTTCTTGGGTGAAAGCCAGGTCTTCTACCGTGAGACTGGCCATAATATCTGAAAAAGCCTTATGGACTCAGCCCTCACTTTATATAGCAAGCCAGGGGTATTAAAAAAGAGTCCATGGCACAATTACATGGATGCCACCTTGGTGCCTCCCTCCTCCCTTGCTTGGGGAAAATGCTTGAAGTGTGGAAACTGCCCTGGGCAAGCAGAGCAAAACCAGCCCGGGAGCGTTACACAGAGACAGAGAGCAAGGATGAGGAGGTCTGTGGGGTCCAACCATCCCTTGGCCTCTCTCCTCCTCACCTCAGCTCAGCCCTCCCTGACACCTCAGGGACCAGGTGGCTTGGCCTTCATGCCAAAACCCCAAGGTCTCCCTGCAGCAGCAGAGCACAATTAGCACAGGGACGGGGAATCCAGTCCTCCCTCCTCTCCCAGGCCTTGGACGGAGAAGCCGAGGTCTCTGCTGCAGGCTGCGTTACTGCACACAGGCTGCCTGTCCCAGCCCCTCTCCCACCTCCATTCCCACCACCTTCCAGACAGGATACCATGGCCAAGCCTTTTCCTTGTCTCACCCCTTCCTTCCTTCTGGCCTCGCATGCACCCAGCCATCGAGTGGGGCTCTGAACCCCCTCTGAGGGTCCTGCTTTCCCTTGGTGATCGGAAAAGCACCATGAGCCTCTTCACTTATTTTTTTGTCTCTACCTTATATGTGCCGTATGCCATGAGGCTACGGAAATGCAGCACATGTCATGAGACCTTCAGGGGTTGTGCATCACCTCAGAGAAGGACCTAAAAACTATTAGGAAGGCGACATCACTGGACAAAAATGCAGAAAATGAGCAAAATTGTGTTTTGGTGCTGGAATATGATGCAGGAAAGTCTGAGCAGATAGAACCCAAGACTTCAAGCTTTCCTAATGCAAAACATCCACATAACTGTCAGCCTCATTGTACTTCCACAAGCTCACTAGTAACCCTTTAGGTCCTACAGGGAAGATGGCTTGGTTGAGTAAACTCTGTGACTTCCCTCTGACTGATGCTGTCTGGGTCCTGCGAGTCAGAAGAAAAAAACTGCAAATGTTTCAAAATCAGGCAACAAGTCCTGCAAAACCAAGAGGCTGTCCCAGAAATTACTGACTATTAATATGCATGTGAAAAGTAAGGTTTCCTAATTTTCTTAATTTAGACTCACAGTGGTGCGATAGATTTTTTACTTCTTCTTCTTTTGTTTTGGAAAAGATATGCTGGTTCTTAAAGAAAAATACAACAAATATTTCGGGTATTTCCAGGGAAATAGCAGGCATTGGCAATACAGCCGGTTTTGCACAATTGCCATTTCTGGACATATTTTGACATGTTCAAGCTTGTTTCCACTCTAAATCAGAACAAAACTCCAATTGATTAAATTCCATGGTATTTCATTCCAAGAAGAAAACCACCTCTTTTCAGACAGTCAAATTATTGTTCTGATAGCATTCACGTGTAATTAAATCAAGCATGTATTAGTGTGGCACAGAATCTAAACTGACATAAAACAGTTACTGGTCAAAGGAGAGAGAGACTCTCACCCAGGGAGGTTTCATTCCATCCTCAAGCAGGTGTCAGAATAGCCCCTCTAATGTCACGCTATCTCTCGTTTGAGTAGGGAACGAGGTTCTGGAGAAGCTTAAGCCAACCTATGTCTGGGCTGCCATGGTCCCACCCTCCTCCCTGGCCCTCAGAGATGTTATTCCTTCCCCTGACTTGCACAGAAAACTCTCCCCACCCTGGGCTGCAGCTGTGTCTCCATCAATCCCGGGCACTGATGGGATGTGGCAAACAGTCACTTGGGGATTTGGGGCCATCGTATTAGTAGGGTTACATTTGATTCTTCTGCAGTGCTGGTCTGATGCAAAAAGCTCTCGTGTGGACCCACAGCCTAGGATTTGTGTACACCAGTCAGGCTGTACGACCACTGCCTCTGATGCCAACCTCAGGGCAGAGACGGGGCTGGCCAGAGGTCCCAGCCTCTTTCCTTTCATCCCGGTGCTCTTTGCCTGAATCTGCATTTCTTCAGGCCACAAACAGCAAAGCCTCTGCAGAAACCTTTGCCACATTCCCACCTTCTGTTGCTCACTTGCCAGTGCTAGCAGCGAATTGCTCTCTGAGGAGCCCAGGTTGCAGCCTGTCCCAGAGCAGGCAAAGGTTTTCTTTGGCAAGGAACAACAAAGCTTGCTGCACGGGGCCCTGCACCACGCGCTGTGGCCAAGGGCTGCATTGTCCTACAGCGCAGCTGAGGAGCGTCTCTTTTGTCTAAACAGATTTAGATTTATAAATCAAATACTGCTTTATTCATGTTTACTCTCACTGTAGCTTCATCATTACTGAAAATCATACTCAACTCCAAAGTTTGCTCATAAATTTCCATGGAAAGCTACGTACTGCACGGTAAAAAACAGTGTTTGTTTTCCTAATGTATAACGCAAATAGAAGTACGATCTAATTAGAGCATGCCAATCACCTCCAAGGTAGAAAGTGCTCTGTAACACCGCTTTCTGGTTAACACCGTTACAGGTCTGATTTAAGAAATGCCAGGGGACGATGCTGCTCTTTCTTCTGCAGACCCATCCTGGTGTCACCCAAGCAAGTCCTCTAAGTGCATTCTCCAAAGGATCCTCACTTAAAGGGCCTGTTGCATCTTACCAGAGCCTCTGCTAAAGCAAGGATGGTCCTCCTTGGGGCTGGGAGTCCAACTGGAGCATGCAGGACCTGGCCCTGGCAAGGGGTCTCTGCACACACATCTGTGACTGCTCCTGTGCAAAGCTGCTCATGTGCACGGGGGCCTTCCCACGGCTATTATGTTTTGTGTGACGGTGCCTTACCTGAAGATTAGCATTTAAATGAATTTTTGCACATAAAACCATTTATAACATATAAAGCATGCTTTACTTGCCCACTAAGAACTCGCTAATAGTTAATGTTTCACATGCCACATTACTGTTACTATTTTTCCTAAACAAAAAGAATTTTGCTCTCTTGCCCTGCCTGGCATTACTAATAAATAAGAACGGTTAATGAGTGCTTTCCTGATAAGAGACAGCCCTTGTTAAACAGCCACTAACAACACTCCTTTCTGGACTGCAGCTGCATCTGCTACAGCGTGGGCTTCTTTTTATCTGTGATCCAAGCTCTGCAGCCCTTAGTGAGGTGGGACACGCTCTGCCGTCGGGTGGCACTTGGCCGGGCTAAGCAGCAATTTGCCCGTGTGTTTGTTGAAGGCTGATCCTCAGCAGGTACTATTTATTCGAGACTGGACATGGCAGGTGGTTTCAGCCCAGAAACACATTTTTGCACAGATTCCAATTAAGTGTTTATAAGCTATTAGTTACATAAAACTCAAATCCAGTGATGTTGGCAGATTTTCTGTACTTTCTCTGTGCGCTAACAACTCAGCTTAACTTTTGTTTGTTGTTGGGAGACTTTCAAGTGTGTGTTGAATATTAACATTTTAATTTGCAAGGAAATTAGTAGTTGAAAAACTATAATCCCTTACGATCATGCACACACACACACACATGTGCACACACTCAGTCTATTAAAATTACTTATGTTATTAAGTTTGTAATAAATCCTCCATGTGGAATGGCACGTGCTGAATCACTGAGGTATTTGACAAAGATCAGTTTAAAGGGTTACTCTGGGGCCTCAAATTCCATTTTTAAAAACAAGGCCCTATTGAACCTAATCAATGGGTTTTCTGTGATCCGTTCCCCCCACCCCCCAACTTTAATTAAGAGCTTTTGGGCAACTTTAAAGGTTCTCATGTAGTATTTTTAGCTATAGCTGTGAAGTGCTGTAGGAGAGCATGAAAAACATACCCATGCAGATCTGTATGCCTCCCTCTTCATGGGCGGCTGCGAACCTTTCCATTGCTTGTGGGTCACGGCTAGTGCCTGTTCCTGCGGACCCACGAGAGGAGAAGGCACGTCCAGCTGCGCCTGCTGGCAGCCGGGGGAGGTTCAGCTCCAGATTGACGTGATGAAGACCTAGGGCCAGACCTGGTACCACCAAAGCATCTCAGGACGGTGACGATGGTTTCGGCAGGTGAGAGCCCCAGCCCCGCGGGTGCAGTGCGGCTGCTGGAGGCCAGCCCGCAGGCACCAGCCTCCACCAGCTGTGGGTCTGGCAGGAGCAGATGCAGCTCTGGTGCTGAGGCAGACCTCAGTCTTCTCTTGTTCGTTTATTCTTTAAGCAGAGTTTTCTGCGCTACCTGTAAAGCAGGTGGAGAAGGGACTGGTGGTTTTGGTGGGTTGTTTGTTTTTTCCAGGATAAACTATGATAGCCATTCTTTTTAAAAATTTTTTCCTGGTGTTCTTTGAATGAGGAATGAGGCTATCCCACCAGGATGAAGAGATTTGGTCAGAATGCCAAAACTGCAATTACAGTGAATTGAAAAAAAAATAAGAAAGAAATGTATTTTATTCATTTCAGCTGTTATGTCTTAATGCAAAGAAATCACTTTGCACAGTTCTGTAACTGACACCAATTTCTAATCTCCAATACTATTAACTTCTAAATCTCTGTTATAAAGAATATTGGCAGTATACCAGAGTCTAATGCAGCTAAATGGACTTAGTCTGAGCTGGTGTTTTATTTTCTTTTTTCTGAAATGCTGAAAAAAATCGTTAGACTATTTTGTTAATTGCTGATAACATTTTGGTTAGTTGGATTTCCTCTTTTGGCCGCAATAGACACATTCCTGCAGCATGACATGACTTTGCCTTTGGGACAAACAAAAAAAAAAAAAAGAAAAAAAGAGAGACCATTTCTTGAAATGACAAAATGTATTGTTATAGGATTAGAGACAGGATACCTCCAGGATTATGCTGTATCGCTAACTCAATTTAAGAGCCCTACGAACTGAAACTAAATATTGAATAGCTGCAGGGAAAGGACATTGTTAAAGAGTAATACCTATGTGAAAACTTGATTGGTTTATCTCAGCTGGATTGCAACAGAGTTCTGATAACTCAAGCATCCACTCACACAAACTAGAAAACATCAAAACACTTATTTCCCCCTACTACTTCACTCCAATGGCACTGGAAGACCAATCCAAGTCTCAGCTGCACAGAAATATACACTAACTAACAATAACCTTGACAGAAATGTTGCTGCAGGTCAGTGGCAGGCTTTGACCGAGGCTGTCACCTTGACATCAAGACAACGTCATTCCAAGGGAACCTGCAAAGCTCTCTTCTGCTTGACTTTAGCGATGCCCTAAACCAGCGTTAGCATCAGTTCTCTGCTGCAAGATTTAATTGGAAGCTTAAACAGATAATGGTGAATTGTGCCAAGTGGGCCAGTGGAAGTAATTATTGGATTTAGATATTCTGGCATCCTGGACAGAATTTCTTAGCCATAGGAAATGAGTTATAGCAGAATATCTTTAGACCCAAAAATTATTGGCAGTGAAGAAGGGAAGAACAATGCATCCTCGGTTACATGCTGACGAGCTTTGGCTGATTTGCTGTTACCATTTTAGTCTGTGTGTGGCTATTTAAATTTTGTTCCTCAAGAGAGCTGAAGTTCTAACACAATCTAAGGCAGAGCTTGGAGAGCTTTTTTCTTTTTGTGTCCAAAGAACAGTTGGGTTCACAGAGAACTGAACAAAGGGAGAATATCAAGAAAATATGGGTTTCTTTAACTGGAGCATAGGATCCTCCACGACTAAGAGCTTCTTGTGATATTAGAATGCGTTAGAAAATCCCTTTCTGTAGCTGAACTTGCAGCCTAGCTGTACCTGTGTCTCGATATCTTCTAATAAATTCAGTGCTCATGAAAAACTCTTGACTTGGAAGCCATAGACCAAGGCCCAGATTCACCTCCCCTAATTTTAGACATTTGTATGAGATCCCTCAGCAAGGAGTGCAGACACCCAGCTCTCCTTCAGTAATCCCTGCAGAGAGACTGGCGCACCCCTTGCTTTCACAGGCTGAGCCACCTTCTGACAGAGCTTCCATTGAGCAGGAAGTATCCTTCAAGGGTCAGTAGGTACCAAACCCAAGAACCTAAAAGGGGTGCAGTGAACATGAGCCCGGGCCATCTGCAGGAGCAGATGGGCAAAGGAGAACATGTGCCAGGGGACCCAATGGCTGAGGATTTTCACCGTGGCAGTGGAGGCTACCAGCAGGGCTAGCAATGTCGGTCAAACACTGGAGATCCTTGACGTGCTTGGAAAGGAGATAAGGTTGCATCATTCATTTACCAGATGTCGCAAATATATCTCAGATGGTAATTTTCTACTGTAAGTATTGGCATCTTGAGCAAAATATGATCCAAAAGAAAAGGCTCTGTACACCGTCATCAATCCTCTAAGCCTGATGTTTTACCAGCTGTGACATTAGCCGCACATCTGTCTCTAAACTGGAGGTAGTTTTCTAGCCTAACTCTTATCCCATGTCCACTGTGAATAAGCCCTGAATAAAAGACACTTGTTAAAATTCAAGTGTAGCAGGGGTTGCATCAGGGGTTTAGAGATGGCAGATGGGCAGGACCAAGCCTCTATCACTGAATACAAAGATATATGGCCTATTCTCTCCTTATGGCTCATGTGATACTCTTGATAAGATGAATGTAAGTTTCTGGCAGCCACACAGAGTGAAATCTATACCCAAGGAATGCATATAAGTCAACTTCTACTTAAGCCTCAAATGATGGGTATATGTATAATAGTAGCCAGTGAAGCAGCACTGAGAAAATATGAGGTTGTTCAGTTCAGTGGCATGACTGGGGGAAGGAAAGGGAGAAGAAGAGCAACTTGGAATTGATCTGAAAGAAATATCTGAAGGAATTTTAAACCAATTAGAAATATTTTTCCCCTGGCATTTTATTGTAAATTAAAAATAAGATTCCCCAAAAAGGTGAAAAGGAGGAAAAGGTGGCTTGTAATGTGTGTTAGCTTAACAGTTTATTGAGAGATCTATAACCAAACATACATTTCCCCCATTAGTCCTAAGCAACATAAACCGCATGCCCCGATTCTAAAGCCGAGATGTTATCTGTGCATCTGCACCTGCATCCCGCCCCACTGAAACCTTGCTGAAAACAATACGCCAAATCCCACAATAAAAGCATCTGTGGCTGAGATGGAAATAACATGGCCCTTTATTACCTTGAGCTAGATTGCATGACAGCAAACAGAAGAAAGCAGAAATGATCCCTATTGGCACCATGTTCTCCAGAGGGAAGGTTTCTCGCAGTCAGTGACTGCACCCGGTGGCAGCCTCCGGCAGGCTAACAACCATCTTTGTGCTCCCTTTGATAAGCAGAGGGAGTCAAAGACAGCCAAATCCTTAGACAGTAATGGGCTTTGCTCCTTGTTGGGACAAGCCCTTCGAGGGATAATTCAGCTTAAGCATAAAAGAAATAAAGCAGAAGTGACCCGACGGTTCCTACCGGATAGTGTTCTGGACACGCCTGGGTAACACATGTAGACTCACTGCTGGGGTCCCGCTGTACCGAGAATCAGCTTATTCTCCAGTTCATGCGTTTGCTTTGCAAGAAACAGCAAGGACCACACTGTGAATCTCAAAATCACAGACTGGCTACTGTTTGTGTGGCCTCATCCCACCCCCTGTTCCAGAGCACAAGTAAGAAATTTTCACTCTTTAACGGAGTCAGGAGTACTCCATAATCCAAACGGCTTCATAATGAACAAGCCCTTATTTAGTGTGAGGCCTTATTCATTGCAAGCCTTGTTCCTTACTCGCAGCACACTGTTATAACAGCCACGGTGTTGCCCTGACTCTGTTTTGGTTTTGGACTAAATACAGTACAGTGAGTCAAACATTATTGGTCACAATGGTAATGCAGAGTATATATAATGTGCTTTTATTGCTGCAAGGCATAGTTGAAATATTTACATGGAATACATGAAATAACAGTAAGATTCATGTTCTGTTCCTTATTTGTAAGGTATTTTATTAAAAAGAATCTGAATCTGAAGTTCATAAATAAAATAGTAATATCACTTATTTCCAGATCCTAGTTCCAGCTTGTTGATTTTAATAGACAAGTATAACACTTCAAATGTGGAAACACAGTGGGTAATATTTATATGAAATCTCCAAGAACCGTGGTATTTTGCTCATGTGGAATATCATGGCATTTTGCCTGGATCAAGTAACCAGCAGATTAGCACATTAACACTTTTAAGAAACATGCGTGTAATCCACTCTGAATGTGGTCTTTGACTCCTGGTAGGAATACCTAATGATTTTCAAATTGACACGTTGCTTTATAAAGCAAGTCAAATAAACAGGAATTGCTGAGGAGCTTTGGTGGAGGTGTATGGCATAAGCACACACATGTTGTTATCAACAGAGGAGACAGGATCAACTCTTTACAGCCACAGAAGGATTTGCAGAATCTACAGAGATACAGGAGAAACTTGGCTTCCCTTCTTTTTAAAGATTTCAGGCTTTATTGCTCTACATGAATGGGTAAGTAGATAGAAACTGCTCCCTCTGATTAAAAGTCAGTCACCTGCTCAAGATGATGGATTAACAACAGATCCCTAAGACTGACCAGAGCCAGCCAGTAAAGCCTGTGAAAACCATCTGCGTCGCCAATTTGGAAGGTCCCACTTCAGTCTGCGGCTTGAGGAGGATCCACACAGTCAGCCATGCTGAGGCTGCCACAGGCTCCATCTTAACCAGGAACTAGGAGGGAGAAGGGCAGGAAGCACAGGGATTATGTCAATCCTGTGTCACTTGACCAAGGAGGCATGCCTTCGAAGCTGTACTCTAACACAGATTCTTCACGTAGTTTTGGTCACGCCGCCAGCCTCCCTGCACAGCTTTTCCCATTTCCCATGAAGAAAAAACCCATCCTTCCCTCCATGGGAGCTGCTGCTGACAGTGTGCTTGCGGTGATGAAGTGCCCCATGCGTGCGAAGCCGTGGTTGTGTGGAATGCACATGCAAGCTCACCGGTAGCTCAGGGCCCTGGCTTATTTCGACAGCCATCCAGAGGGGAACAAAAGTTCCTCTTCCCAGGGTGCTTTCAGTGTGGCGTAGCAACCGCGTTCAACTTCTGCAGCAGGAGACAGCAGGGAAAACCCAACAGTCCCCCTCCCACAAAAGAAGCAGCAGAGTCCAGGCTGCGTGCCAAGGAATCCTATCAGTAGCCTTGTAAAAAAATCACCAGGGCCACCTCAAAAACAATGGCGGAGTCACGCCTGGCTGCAGTCGGTTATGTTTTGAGAGGGAGACCATGAACAGGTCTCAGACAGCTATTGTGGCTGGCTCCGTTTCCTGTTAACTCAATTCATCACACTTGTCCTCTCCTTCCTGAGAGACAACTTTTATAACCCAATTAATGCACTTAGTGAGTTTCCCTCTTTTCCTTAAGACCAGATACAGCTGCCTCAGCTCATACCTATTAAGACCATCCTTCAGAAGTGACTCCACAGAAGTCAACAGGACAAACCACAGACCGTTCACAGCTGACCCAAAACAAAGGCACAGTATCTCACCCTTTATCCTGCTGGGGGCTGATGCTCTCCTCCCTTCTGCACCGGAGAATCAGGAATGAGCCCTGGGTTTCTATCTATCCAAACAGAAGAGAAAATATCCTTCCTAGAACATGCACTCGAGATTTAAAAAATAACCTTTGGTTTAAACTTTGATTAAAATAACCTGCCTAAGAAAGTCCAAACATGGATATTTGCAGAATGAAACAATTTTAGAAAAGGAAATTCTGCGATTTGAAGGAGGGAGAGACTTGTCATAATGGAAAGAGTCAAATCAAACTGCCATCTAGAGCCAAAGCTAAAAAAAAAGACCCAAAAACTGCTCCCCCCTCTACCTCAGTTGCGAGTTTGGACACAGAAAGTGTCTTCCCTTTGCACTGAAGTAATCTGTTGTGAGAAAAGTGGTTTGTAATGGAAATATTAAAACGTTAATCATGAGGAGTCTACTTGGAAGGCTCACTCAGAAAGCAGCTTGGATGTCAATGAGCAACAACTGCTATGAACCAAATACATACTGAGTGCGCTGTGTTAACATCTTGTCAAAACTCTTGGGTATACAACACCAGCAGAGCAGAAATGGCTCTGAGCAATGCTCCAATATTAGGACAGGATGAGGTTTGATAGGCTATTAAGAAAACCAAACCAACCTCCCCCTACTTTAATTCACACAAAAGCCCAGATTTTTGGAACATCACATTAGAGTCAGACCTTTCCCTCCCCACTAGCAGCCAAAGCTATTTTTGAATTTGGGTCAGATTTAGTGACTAGGCTTCAGCCCAAAAATTTAGGGGGGCTGGGGGCAAGGAAATCATCAGAAAAAATCGTGAGGGTTTGCCTATTTCAGAAACAAAAAGTTTCCAATTTTTGGGCTGGATTCACAAGAGGATTTGGGAGCTGACCGCTTTCAGATGTGCACGCTGCAGAGGGGCGATCACACGCCTGCGGCTCCCAGCTCTGGCGCCCCAGGGCTGGGGATCACAGCAGCGCTTGCCGTACCCACAGCTTTATATCAGGCCCCCTGGCAGACGTAGCTCGATCTAGACGAAAGCGTTTCCATAGGCAATTTAGAACGGCATGCTGAAACCGGTTACATACGAGCCTTGTTTAGATTAGCAGAGCTGCCTTCACGTGAGAAATTTCTTAATTCAGTTAAAAACTGGCTCATGAACACAAGATGGCAAACCCTTGGGTAAGAAAAGGTAGGGGAGGGTCAAGGACGTGCATTGATTGCTAGAGCATATGTTTCTGAGGCCAGAAAGGACGCAGTCTGACCTCTCCAAAAGTCCTGTATTTTTTTTAAATCCATACTTTTAGAGCAAAGCATGTGCTCCTGCAGGGGGTCCTGTAGGGGCTTCCCGCATTTCTGCTCCCTCCAGACTCTTTGGTTTTTTGGTTCTTTCATTCAGAAAATATGGATGTCTGGGCTTGCTTAGTCAAAGGGCAGTAAGTGAGGGAGCCACCGGGAGAACCTTTGTGGAAAGCTACCTTTCATCCATACATGTACATGGTCTTCACCATGCAGCGTCCAAGTCTCTTGCAGTCAATGCTTGACTTCATCATCACAAGACCAGTTATTAGATAAATGTGTCTTCTGCTTTTATCAATGTGAGACACAAGCAGTGGGTGGAGGTAGTGTCTTGGCAAAGGTCATGGAGGACAATCTCAGTTGAAATAGGGAGCGACCTGGGTTTTCCAGGTCCCACCAGCTCCTGGGACACCCCTCCTTCTTCAGACAGTCACTGAGGAAGGGACAAGCTCAGCGGCAGCCGTGAGGAAAAGGTCTGAGCTCAGCAAAACCCAGGGCTGGCCCAGTGGGAGAATGAAGCAAAAAGCAACATGTTTATTTGAACGTTGGGTTGTTTAACCACACTGTATCTCCAGATGCGCTGAGGTTGGCTCACTGCTCTTAAAGTGCAGCTCGACTGTGAAACGTGACTGGAAACACGGCACTTTTCCTCAGAAGGTCCCTGTGTAGAAATCAGAAGCGGGAGGAAAGCAGCTCCCGTTTAGATGGTGGTCTAGGCTCTGATGAGTGGGAACAAGGTGCCACTCTTCAGTCTCAGGACACAACAAATCGCTGAGATTGATCATGGGCTAAACCCCCCAACTTTGCCTTTGCCTGTCCACTTAGGTGTCTGGTCTTACCCTTGCATGCAGCCCTTCGTGCACAAACCACCTCACCTTTCCCTCCAGCATGTGTCTCTTTTCTCTCTCTTCCACCCAACCACGGCCACCAAACCAACACTTTCTTCCCAAAGGAGTGCCTGCCCCTCCTTGGCAGCCCATGCCACCCTGCCACCATTCTGCATGCCACAGGTAACGGTGAACTGGCAGGCAAGCAAGCCCCCCTGTCTCTAAACCCTCCTGGGGGTTTTGAAACCTCGGGGGTCCACAGAGTAAGGAGGAAGCCCCCATCTCTGCAAAATTAGGCCAATACTTTTTTTTTTTTTGGCCAAGATTGATGGAAGAGCATGGTATTTAACGATGAACTCACTCTGCAAATTAACCTGAAAACTACTGAGACACCAAAAGGCTTTGGTCCTACACAGCCTTAGATAAGTTGGTACAATCACAGGAGTTTCTCACCCAGGTGAAGAGAGGCATGTGCATACAACACCATGGGATCAGGACCCCACGCAGAAGGTCAGTGTGTACCTTGTGGCCTTTGTCTGTCGGGTTCATACGTGGCATTTGCAAACCACGTGTTTTCTACTGGGAAGCAAAAAGAGTAGAACTGAACAGGGATCCACCAGCTAAGAACATACCACTGTATCTCACGTGGTCTCCAGGGCTGTTCCAAGGTAGTTTTTCCAGCTTTTTTGTGCTATTCCAACACGACTGCTCAGCCTCATTTTCCTGCCAAAGTGTTAAATTCGAACAAAGGCTCCTTTAAGATGCACAAGATCAAAATCGGGTCATGAGAGTGCCAGAAATAATTTCAAAATATCCTATTTACCTTCCTGTTTCTTCCCATACTATTTTACTGTTTGTTTGGGCAGAAGGGAATGGGGGAGCACTAGCATTTTTTTCCCCCAAACAATATTTGCCTACAAGCATTCGAGAAGCCAGGCATTTTGAAAGCCTAAAGCCTATTTCACTGTCTAAAGAGAATATAATTCTTTCAAAGAAATGCTTCTCAGCCCAATGGAGATGCCATGGCTGAATTGTTTCATTTCACCCAGCACAGAGCAGTTGCATACTGGAAGTTGCATACGTCAAGAAAAGCTGTCTTAATAATGTGTACGTCTAATCCATGCCCTCCTGCTCAGTCCCCCCTTTCCATGCTTAGCACACTTGCTGAGCTGAGCTAACTTTCAGTTTGACTCTTGATTACACTGTTTAACTACTTAATTGCAACCATTTTAACTCCAGATTTGTTGTATGCAAAAATTAGCAAGAGTTAACTATTAGGTATTTGCGAAAAGATGACAAGAGTTAAGGAGCCTTAATTTAATATCCATCTTCAGAGGTTTATAACTGAATCCATACTTGTATTTAAATACCAAATAATCTGCTGATTATTATGCATAGTTTTCAGTCAGTGTAACGAAAACATGATGTCGCAGTCATGCTGTGAGCTCTGTAGCTAGGTTTCCTTGTTTATATTAACAGCTGTAAACACAGTCTAACTCAGCCTGGATTTAAAAGCAGATTTCCCATACTTTCAAGAATTCGCCACATTGTGAAAGCTACAATTTCAGAACTTTTCTCACGTGCTTATTGATTATGCCCAGGAACAGCCTGCAATGCTACACATGCACTTGCAATGACCCATTTTAGAGCCTCTACATTAAAAAGGCCAGTTTTCCATTTTCATTAAAAAAGTAAAACCAGCTTTGCAAATGTTTGTTTATAATCCTGCCCCTTAATGCCCTCAATCCAGCCTGCAACCTACTACATATGGGGTTGAACATGTACTTAAGTGCTTTGCTGGGTCAAAGTTTCACATGTATCCCTCCATTTAAAAATACAGGTTGTAAAACCATCTTAAAGCTATGTAAATCAGTGAAGGGGATTTCACGCAGTCGGAAATGTTTTTTAGTGCAAAGCTTTACCTTCCTACCTTTTAATAATGGCATTGGAAAACATGAAGTTTTGGAAAAGCCACACTGCCCACATAAAGGACTCTGAGCTGTCTTCTTCTCTTAAGAGTATGATGAGAAGTGTGCTACATTTAAGTGAAAAGTGAAGCAAAAAAAACCTGCTAGGAGCATTGTATAATATTTCTGCCTTGAGCAAGGCAGCAGCATGTCCTTCTGATGGGTTACTCTGACGGAGATAAGATCTCCCAGTCCATGAATCCTAAGCAAAGCCAACCAGCAGTTCAGGGCACCCTTGAGTGTCAGGCAAGTGAGGATCCCTTCTGGAGGAAAACTCCCCAGTGGTACAGAGCTGCTGTAGCAATTTACCATCACAGGGGCTTCCATTCACTGGGTCTCACATGGAGACAGAAAGTAAGGGAGAGGGAGGGGTTTATGTAGGATACTTGCAGGTCTGTCAGCCCTATCAGAAGAGTCTTTGGGATCATACCGCTCTACCACAGGGTAGGGATGCTCCTGGGAAAAGTGATGGCATGTCTACACTGGTAGCTTCACTACTGTTGCCCAGCTTTCCTTGTTACACCCCTCCTCCCAGAAATCTGTGCCTGGAAAATCTGATTTAGACCATCACAGCATCAAAGCTCTTCAATTTTTTCACAGTGTTTATGCTCCACAGAAATACATCTCTGGGTCAGGAGGACCAAAGCGCAAGGCTGATCTCATGACCCATGCTCATCTATGACCAGCTGCAGAGCCTCAAGCTCATATTCAGCTCCTGCCTCAGCGTACCTACTGGCCACTGGCCCCCTTCGTAGCTCTGCTGTCTTGCGGGGACTGTACTCACATAGGGATAAGCACATCACTGACCACTTACATCCTACCATCTTCACTTCTAAGCCTGCAGGGCAGGCTCAGGGTCCAAGCTGTAGCCAGGTTAGGGCCAAAATATGTGCAGAAGCTGAGGTCCAAGGCCTTTGGCTTGCTCTGAGGCTGGTTCCCCACTGGGGTCCTCCTTGGAGCCTTAGTGCATTTCTCATTGTCCATTCCAGGGAGTGAGGGCTGCTGGAGAAACACATCACATGTCTCGTGCAGGTCTTTGGATCCACTCCTTTGTAGATTAACACAGGTTAAGTAACCTCCCACTTGACACATGAGCAGCTCTCCTGCTAAATACTGTCTCTTCTACCCCCTCTACCTCAGTGATCAGAACTGAACTTCATCTCCCCCTTGGAAGTCACATACGAACCTGGTTTGCCAAGTGCCTAGTTTAGCTGTACTGGTGGTGATGCTAAAATATAACCTGGATTGACAAGGGATCCACAAGGAGCTTAGCCAAGCCATTCCACACCATCCTGTGCAAGTTATTTTTACATGTCCAAGATCTCATTCAACTTGCTTAGCTTCTCAGAGGACAATTAAAAACAATGTGTACCAGATGGCAGAGCTAAGACAAACAGAGGTTAAATGACTTGCCTGGGGCTGGTAGAGTCTAGCAGAATGGGCGACAGGAGTCCTGGGTATTAATTAGTTAATATTTGTACAATGCTAGGAAAATATATAGCCCTATATAAGTATTATTGTAAGGTGGCCCCTGCAGTTTGGAGAAGCAGAGGGCAACAGTGCACAGGCGAGTGCAAACATCCTTCCTTGTCTTGTGGCATTTCGGTCATTTGTGGGGTCTGGGAGGGACAGAGCATTCCCAGGGCACATGAGAGAGGGAATGGGAAAGCCTGGGGAAATAGATCCCACTCAAGCAACACCGTTGAGCACCCCCAGGCTGCTGCATCCACGTGTTAAATCTAGGAGCAGTCAATTGCTCTTTCCACTGAAAGCAGTGCATCTGTTCGGTACAGTCAGATTAGGCTATCTGGTCAGCTGCCTTCAGCAGAAACCTTGGAACCAAATTTGAGGTATTTATGGCTGTTTACAGCAGTAAGAGGCGCAGACCTCTCTGAAGTGCCACAGGACCCACGTGCCATGCTGCTCTGCGCTCTGCTGCAATCCCTGGAGGAAGGTCAGGCCTGTCTGTATTGAAGAAGGATCTATGGGAAAAGAGGAAAAGGTCATGGTTTCAGATTTCTCCTTTTCTTCCACCTCTCTGGGGCATTCATCCTGCTCCCATGACTTGAGATCTGATTTTGTCAGATGCCTTTTTCAGTCCAGCTTCCCTTCACACCATCGCACATCCCAGCCTGTCGCTCTGAGCCTCCTCCAGATACCAGTATCTGCCTGAATTAAACAGGCACCAGTTTTTCTCCAGGACATCTCTCACTCTCCAGTGACTTTAGCATCATTCTGCCATGCAGTTTCAAGAGTGGTGAGCATTTTTGGCCATTGCCTTTCTTTCTCTTGGCTAGAATACAAAAATATTACCTAAGTTGGGATGCATTTTCCTCTGCAATTTTTAAATCATTCAGACTTCCCGTGTAGTCTACTGGAATTTTCATCCAGTTTTCATCACCTCATATCTTGATTATCAGGATCTGCCATTTCTTTTCCCATCAGTCTAGCTCAGACTTGACTGAAACGCAGAATTTCCAGTTGAAAATTCCCACATTCATTTTCATCCAAAATAGGATATAAGGCTCAGATTTTAAAAGCACCTCCTCAGAAATACTAACATTTTAACCTCTACATATTTAGGCAAAACTTTTCAGCATTTCTAATCATTGAATTCTAAATGCTGAGTTTTGTTTCGTTTACTTGACATGCTTTATGTAGAGTAAAATGAGCATCAGGCTGTGTTACCCTTCCCTTGCAGATTCTGCTTGCTCTGAGCCAAAACCTATAGGAAACTACACTTCACCGTAACAAGGACTTCACTACCTATAGTGCATGATACAGTGGAAAGACCATATAGTGTGCATTGAGAAATATATGGTATAGTGAGGGACCCCACCCAGAAAGGAAGAGAGAGCAGAGCTTCATGGCTGTCCTACAGCTCCCACTAGGCACAATAATGATGCTCGTTTCTGTACTATGCAGCCTGGTGAGCTAATTGCAGATTACACAACGGAAGACACGAGTCTCCATGTCCCATTCTTTTCCCCTAAGGAAGCTTTAATTTGAACTTTTTTGAAACTACATATTTTACATAATTTTAATTAAAAAAAATTGATTGGATCAGACCTTAAATAAAGCTTTTTCCTTTTTGCTACAGAAAACGTTCATCGCTGAGAAGCTGTGTTCTCGACTGCCAAATCATCCTGATAAAAATGTCCCATAGCCTCCAATACAAGCTGCCATAATCGTTATTTTTGCTACTGCTCTAATCTGAGCAACTTGATGCCTCTTCGAATTCTTCAGATTTATTTCTTTACCATGAAACCCTCTTCCCCATCAAACCCCCAAACTCTCACTCTTATCCCTGATGTCACCCACTGCAACTTTCCTCGTTCCAGCCAACCTCCTTGTGATTCCCCAGCCTGAACCAACCTGCAAAGCCATCTAAACTTCTAAGCCTGGCTGAAAAACCTGTATGTCATTTAGTGACAACTAGGAAAAAAAAAGTTACTGGTTGCAAAAGGGTTGTCAACAACTTCAGCCTGAAATTGTTGGAGAAAAATAAGTAACAAAACATGAATACATTTTTACTCAATTCTTACCAATAATTAAAATGTTCAAGAGTTTTGATTGCCAAAAATTGACGGCCTGTTCTACAGACTGTTTTAAAACCTTTAAGTATGCGGTTGCATTTGTGGTTTGAAAACTTTTGGATCTTTTCCTCATCAAAATCGCTCTTTCCAATAAGAACTATAATAAAAATATGAAGTGCAAGCCAATAAAAATACAAACATAAAAATAAAATCTTCAAAATACAGACCTTTCAGCCAGGTCTGCTCTCCTTTTCCAAATCCCATACCAAAACTCTGCTTCAATGGCTACAAGAAATTGGCAAAGTAACAAATACCAAGGCAAGTCAGGAGGCAATGCTTCTAAATCACTCTGAGGCGTTACATTCTGAACGTAATTAATAAGTGCGGCCGAAAACGCGTGTTGCTGAGACCCTCCACGACCACCCCCCCGCCACTTCTCACGGTCGCACGCTATATTTTTGTCACGCATGTAACCTTGGGTCCTTTGGACTCCAAAAGGTCGCAGTGAAACATCCCCTTTAAGATCAAGGGCTCTACATTTGGCAGGTTGTATCTGACCTGCAACCAAGGAGCATCATGCTTTGATTTCAGGAAGCGCGTGAGCACCATTTTTGGTGGCTGCGTTCGGGGTTTGATTCTGTGCAGGGCTGCACGCACCCGAGGAATGCCAAGTACCCTCAATTCCATTAACTTCAGTGGGAATTAGAGGGCTCAGCTGTATTTAATATTTTACAGGGTCAGGCTCTGAAAACTGTATTAGCATTCTCAGTTCCCAGTAGGCCTAAATTTAGCAAAGCATTTGGATTGAGACTTAACTGTAAACATGTGAACAGTCCCCCTGATTTCAATATGACTATTCTCATGCTTAAAGTTAAGCATATGCCTAAGTGATGTGCTGAATTTGGGCCAAAAAACTACTGTTTTCAAGTGCTACATGAGTTCACAATAGGCAAACCGCTGGTCTATAATGCCAGTTGCATAATCCTTTTCTTTCTTTTTCAGAAAGGCTGACACAAGACGACGTGTTTTTAGAACGGAGCAGCTACACTGCTGGAAGAAGATGGGGTGTTCCGGTAAAACCTTGAGTATTTCTACAAAGTTATTAATTTACTACTGTTGTTATTACTGTTATTCCTATGTGAATGCAGGAAAAGCACCTATCCCAGACTCTTGAAGATTTTGCTGTTCCTAAAAGAATATCATCCATACACAAATGAAAAACAAACTCTCTACATGACAGCAAACATCAGCCAAGTGACAGCTAAAAATATCCCACCCTCCCCAGAGACCCTCAGACTCTTGTACCTCTGAACCCTCCCAGAAGCACTAGAAAACAGAAGCGTCTTATGGCGCGTTCTGAATGTCCCCACCTTTCACCCCTCTGCTGGCTTCTGGAGAAGGGCGGGCTGGCACGTCTCGCCTTTTCTGAATTAGGAGGGGGCTTCACCCTTGAAATGGTGCGTGCCCCCAGGGAACAGCATCTTGGCCAGCTCATGGCAGGGGACAGATGTGGCTCTCAAGCAAAAACTCTTCACCCGGGGAAGCATGGGGGGATGTGAAGCCTGCTGTGACGGCTCTCCTCCTCCGAAAGCAAAAGGCTCCATCCTCTGGGAGGACGCTGCAGCTCGGGGACTGGGGGACAGAGGGGCTTCCCAGGAGATCCGCTAGGGCAGAGAAAAGCAACATAGCTGTGCATCACCCTGCACTTTGGGCCTCCATCTTGCATGCATCATCAGTTAAGTCTTTTATTATACCCCACAGCCTGGGAGGATCTAAAACTACCCAAACCCCGACTCAGAGGCCAGGAGGCAGGGAAGAGCTTTCAGGGCTGACTTTTCACCTAGGCCCCCCAAGCGTATGCAGCTCATGGCCCTGGAGCCATGTGCCGAGAAGCCACGTGGAGCAGCACGGGGGAGAGAAGCAGGGTATGGCTCTCTCCCCTCCACTGTGCCAATGGGGCCAAAGTAGGACCTGCTGAGGTGTCTCCAGGCCACCTCCGGAGAGTCACACTGAGGCCACAGAGATGCTCCCTCCCTCCCTCCCTCCTTCCCTCCCCTCAGTTTTCTTTCCCCCTTTAGCAGCAGGTTGTCGCTCTGGCTCGCTATATCAAACCCGGGCTTCTCCATAACTCCACGATCTATAAACCTTACAATGAAATGAACTGGGTGCTGCGAAGGCACCGTCAGGCCAGAACAAGGACACATTTAAGATGGGACAACCGCGTATGGACATAAGCCCAGACCCTGCTGTTCCCAGCCTGTGTCCCCCTTTCCTGACACCCTTCACAACCATTTCAGCACACGGGTTTTGGCACACGAGCAGCCACCGCACTGACAGGACAGCTTGTTGTGGTATTTTCTCAGTGAAGCTTGTGGAAAATGTCCCCTGCCTTTGCTCCAAGCCCTTGTAGAAGGATTATAAAATCAAAGCCCCAGCATAGCCAAAATCCATAAAAACCAGTATTCCAAATGCCAAACAAATGTCTCCTGGCACCCCTGACAGAGAAACGGCATCCAGCATCAGCGAGGGGCCTCGGCCGTGCGGTGCTGTGCTGGCAAGCGGCAGGGAGCGCAGATGGCCCGGGCTGGGGCAGGGCAGGGGCAGGGGACAGGGACAGGGCAGGGGCAGGGCAGGGGCAGGGACAGGGCAGTGACAGGGCCAGGGGCAGGGACAGGGACAGGGGCAGGGGCAGGGACAGGGCAGTGACAGGGCCAGGGGCAGGGACAGGGACAGGGGCAGGGGCAGGGGCAGGGCCAGGGCAGGGGCAGGGCAGGGGCAGGGACAGGGCAGTGACAGGGACAGGGGCAGGGACAGGGACAGGGACAGGGGCAGGGACAGGGGAGGGGCAGGGGCAGGGACAGGGGCAGGGACAGGGGCAGGGACAGGGACAGGGACAGGGACAGGGGCAGGGGCAGGGACAGGGACAGGGACAGGGGCAGGGGCAGGGACAGGGGCAGGGGCAGGGGCAGGGACAAGGACAGGGGCAGGGGCAGGGGCAGGGGCAGGGACAGGGGCAGGGACAGGGACAGGGGCAGGGACAGGGACAGGGACAGGGGCAGGGGCAGGGGCAGGGGCTGGGACAGGGGCAGGGGCAGGGGCAGGGACAGGGACAAGGACAGGGGCAGGGGCAGGGGCAGGGGCAGGGACAGGGGCAGGGGCAGGGGCAGGGACAGGGACAGGGACAGGGACAGGGACAGGGGCAGGGGCAGGGACAGGGGCAGGCACAGGGACAGGGGCAGGGACAGGGGCAGGGGCAGGGACAGGGACAGGGACAGGGGCAGGGGCAGGGACAGGGACAGGGGCAGGGACAGGGGCAGGCACAGGGACAGGGGCAGGGGCAGGGGCAGGGGCAGGGACAGGGACAGGGACAGGGGCAGGGGCAGGGACAGGGACAGGGGCAGGGACAGGGACAGGGACAGGGGCAGGGGCAGGGGCAGGGGCTGGGACAGGGACAGGGGCAGGGACAAGGACAGGGGCAGGGGCAGGGACAGGGACAGGGACAGGGACAGGGGCAGGGGCAGGGTCAGGGTCAGGGTCAGGGGCAGGGGCAGGGGCAGGGGCAGGGGCAGGGGCAGGGACAGGGGCAGCGGCAGGACAGCCGTCACCTCGCCCTGCCCGGTCCCCGCCCGGCTGAGGGGTCCCCGGGCCGCCCACACGGTCGCCGCGCGCACCCGGGCTGTCCCACCGCGACGTCGCTGTGCGCGGCCCCACCGGGCGGCCGAGCGGGAGCGGCTGTGGGCGCTGCGGGCCGCCGTGCCGGGGCCGTGCCGGGGCCGTGCCGGGGCCGTGCCGGGGCCGTGCCTCTCCCACCGGGGGCGGCGTCCCTGCCGCCAGGGGAGGTCACCGGGGGGCAGCGGGGTCTGCGGTACCCTCCTGCGGGGACACGGGCAGGGCTGGGGGCGGCGCTCTGCATGGGGCACGCTGACCCCGCGCCGTGCCAACCGAGCAGCAAACAAATGGAGCCGGGATTTGTCCCACACTTTGCAAATACACGATCGTGTCTCAATTTTGCTTCAACGTGCCTTGCAAAATCTTGAGTGCCCGCTGCTGTCCTTACCGCCTCGCCGCACGACAGCGGGCTGCGGGACCCAAGCGGCTGGCTGTCCCCTGGCGCTGCCAGCCCGCACAGCCGGCTCCGCGCCCGGCTCCAGCCCCAGCGCCGCGGATCCCGCCGAGGCCCCGCCAGGCCGAGCCCCGCGGCCGCCCGCCGTGCTGCCACCTGCTGGGCGAGGGCGCCAGGGCGAGCGCGGGCCCGCTCCCGCTCCCGTCCCGCTCCCACTCCCGCTCCCGTCCCGCTCCCGCTCCCGTCCCGCTCCCAGTCCCGGGCCGCTCCCGGTCCCGTTCTGCTCCCGCTCCCGTCCCGCTCCCGTTCCCGCTCCTGATCCGCTCCCGCTCCCATCCCGCTCCCGTCCCGCTCCCGTTCCCACTCCTGTCCCGCTCCCACTCCCATCCCGCTGCCGTTCCCGCTCCCGGGCCGCTCCCGTTCCCACTCCTGTCCCGCTCCCGCTCCCGGGCCGCTCCCGCTCCCGCTGCCGTTCCCACTCCTGGGCCGCTCCCGCTCCCGTTCCCGCTCCTGGGCCGCTCCCGCTCCCGCTCCCGCTCCCGTCCCGCTCCTGCTCCCACTCCCACTCCCGCTCCTGGGCCGCTCCTGCTCCCTCCCGCTCCCCCTCCCGGGCCGCTCCCACTCCCGCTCCAGTCCCGCTCCCACTCCCGTTCCCGCTCCTGGGCCACTCCCGCTCCCGCTCCCGTTCCCGCTCCCGCTCCCGCTCCCGCTCCCATCCCGCTCCCGTTCCCGCTCCTGGGCTGCTCCCGCTCCTGCTCCTGCTCCCGGGCCGGCCGTGGGTGGCTGCAGCGGAGGAGCCGCAGGTGCAGCCCCGGCGCTCCCTGCCCCCTTGCCCGTGGCCGCTGCCCCGGCGGGCGGGCATGCTTGGTGCCGTGACCAGCGCCCTCGGGGCGGCCCCGCTTCCCCGCCCGCGCCCTCGGCCGTTAGGGCGTCCCAGCGGGCAGGCCCGAAAGCCCGTTAATCACTTCAGGATGTCTTAGACGTGGGCAATCACACTGCGGAGAATCCGGGCCCTCTGACACTCCAGTGCAGTATCTGAGCGTTTAACAATAACAGTCAACACTGCTGATGCCTGTGAAAATACAGATGTAAGCCAGCTGTCTGTCAGGGTGAAAAATGTGTTTGTCTTTTCGTTTTAACGTGTCATTTCCCTCTTGGACATTTGCTGTGTTACTGCCAGGATATCACGTGCTTCCAGCACAGGCTCTGCCCCAGGAAGACGAACCACATTCAGATGGAGGGCGGGTGTCATTGCCCTGTGTCTGCGAGTTGTTTTCCTCATCGGAAGCTAAGCAAAACATACCTGACCTAATGCCTTCATTTTTGCCCACGGTAATGAAATAATTTCCGTTATCTACTTCTAGCCAAAGAGAACCACAGATCTGTCCACCAAAGGATCATAAGAGGGGTGAGAGAGTGCCTGTGCTGGGGGATGTCAGCCCACAAAACATCTGGATGTTTAGATTAATGCACGAAAGCTTGAGATTAATAAGGGGAAGTCTATATAATGATCAAAAATTAATAGGCATAAAATAGGCTTATGGTGGGATAACTCATACTTGGCGCATTAGTAGAAAAGGATGCATGTTCATGAAGGACAAGAAAGGGGAGAAGGGAAGCGTGGCTGCCTAGCACATACAGCTAATCCTCAGCTCCAGAACAGAGGGAGAAAAAGTTGCTGAATGTCTGATCGCAGGGGAAAGGAGTTCAGGCGCTCTCAGGGTAAGTATCAGGGTAAGTGGACAATCCTCTCAGCAAGTGCAGATGGAGATGGCATTTTGTGAGCAACTGGCAGGATCCTCCAGGAGGTGATGCTCTCCAGGGATTTCAGCAACGTGTAGAGAAAGTAATAAACCAAGAGACAACAGACTATCTATTGCAGTAAATGAAACAGCTCCAGAGGGAGCACATTCCTCAACATTGATGCACTGCCATTCATACTACCAAAGTGCTGGGACACTCCCTGACATGGTTTTGTCCTCAGGTACCCACCACTGTCCCAAAACAATTCCCAAACACTGCTTGGAGTTAGCAGAGAGCAGCAGCCAGATCCCGTGGCCAGGGTATGGCCTCCCAGTTTTGGAGGGTGAGAGAGTTTAGCTGTCCAGATGTGGGCCACTCTCTGCCAGTTGGTCTCAGTTCTAAAGAACAGCTGTGGGCACGTTTTGTGTGTCGTGAAATGCAAGCATAGTGTTCAGCAAGCTCCAGGAATGTGCTGATGACAATTTCTTGACACATAGGTAAAGAAAATCCAGCAGAGAGAGTAGGGGGAAGATTTCTCCAGATTTGGAAATAAATGGCTGAAAATGCAAACATGGAAATTGAGATGAGGGTTACAAAATGACAGTGCACTTGATCCACAGGAAAGGAAGGAGAGAGCAGCAAGATCAAAACAGTGGACTTCAAGGACACAGATTTCAATAAATTCAGAGGAAAACTAGGTAAGATCCTATGTAAAGACAGTTTATGAGAAAAAGGAGTCAAGGAAAACTGACTCTCTTTTTTTTTTTTTTTTTTTTTTTTTGTGAAACAAATATGGCAGGTAGAAGAGTAAACCATTCCAAAGCAGGGGAAGGAGAAACAAAAGTAATAAAAAAACGTGGTTAAACCACAAGTTCTTTGTTGACTTCAGACACTGGAATACATACAAGCAGTGGAAACTACACTAGGCTGCTAAACATGAAAATAAGTAATGTGACAGTAAAATACAAGATCAGGAAGGCAAAGGCACAAAATAATAACAAGAAATCACTCTGTAAGAGGAAAATCAAGAAAGTACTGAAGGAAAGCTATTAACAGATGGTCTCTTGAAGGTCAAAAGCTCTTTTGCGTCACCCTTCATTGGAAGTAATAACTAAAATTGGGTGGCTTAAATACAGTATGACAAATAAAAGGTGAGATCTGCTAGAATAGGGGGACAAAAAGCAAGGGAGTACTTTAACAAATTAGAGCCTTTCAGATCAGCCACAGCTCTTATTTTTCATACCTGGCTAAAGCTAAGGAGCGTTGCTGGTTGCAAGTACTCTGCAAAGCCTTGCAGAGTTCAGGTGAGGATCAAGAAGAGGAAGAAGGCTAAGCAGCATTCCTGTCTCTAAAACAGCACAGCTGGAAGCATAGATGCCACACACTGGCTTCAATTCCCAGAATATGACTGGAACAAATAATAAAAATAATCCATAAGCACCTAAAAGTTAACAATGCAAATACCAGCAGCATGGATTGCTCCAGAACTGCACTGCATCAATCTGAATTATTTCCCTCTCTGACAATGTAACAGGCCTAATGGATGGAGAGAAGAGAGCTAGTAAGTGTTCGTATACAGTGATTTTAACAAGAGTTTTGACACTGCCTCATAAAGACAAGGCAGGGTGATGTAGTCTAGATTAAATCATCATTGAGTGAGTGTATAAAAGAAAGGAACAGTGCCCTCAGATAAGAGTTAGCCATTAACTTATTATGAAAATGGTACTCTTTATGAGTTTAGCAACATTTGTGTATTCATTAATGATCTGGATGGCACACACTGAAGATTTTTGTAACATCAATGTGGGAGAAGCTGCAGGACAGAAATATTTATAAGAACAAATGGGAGAAATGGTCTGACAAAGAGATATGACGTTGTTCACTTAGAATTCCCACCTACATGTTACACTTACCCAGAAATAATCACCCAGACAAGTAAAGGATTGGCAACAAATGGATAGGTTCTGCAGGAAAGATCTTGTGCTTCTAGTCAACCACAGCTGGGCACAGGTCAGCAACATCTTGTTGCTGCAAAGAAGACAGAGGCAACAGTGGGCTCCCTGATTAGGAGTTTGCCCTCAAGGCAGAGGAACATTACTCCTCTCAGCATGGGCCAGGCTCTGGCTGAAGCATCACATGCTGGTTTGATGTGGGTGACTGGGAACGAGACCACAGAGCAATGGTTATGAAGGGAGATCTTGAAAATGTGGCCTATGAGAAAAGACTGAAATAATAACAATTTGATGAAGAGGAGACTGAAGTGAGATGGCTACCGCATTTTCTCTGGATTCACTGGCTTTCTCCTGGCCAGCTGCCAGGCAGAGGGCCTGGGATAGAACCCAGGAATGTTCCCAGTCGGCAGATTTAATGTGATCAGACTGTATTAGAGATTGAAGGGAGTTGCTAGAATAGATCCAGGCTGCTGCATGCCATTTGACCCAGTGCCAGAGAATGATCCCCAGTGCGTTTAATTTCCTACTATAAACCTGGATAATAAGTTTTCAAATTATAAAAGGGGACTTCAGTGAGGAAGAGAATCCCTTGTTCTCCACCACCTAGGTATTTAGAGTTAGAAATAATAAGCACCATATCCAACCAAGAAGTTTTAGTCTGGAAATTAGAAAAAAACAATATTCGGAAGCACCGGAATACATTGCCTTCAGGAAGGCTCCACCACTGAAGGCTCCTGAGGAGAAGCTGGGTAAACCTCTGACGGTGATACCTGAAGAACAACAGATCCTTCCTCATGGCAGAAGTATGGACTGGAAGTCTTTTATGTTCTACTCCAGCCCAATTTTCTGCTCTTCTCTCAAACGCTAGGGATGAATAGTTAAATAGGTACAATTTCCCACTTCATCCAGTGAGAAGTGGGACTTCTTGCAACAGGACTCTCCTTTGTCATTTGTTCTCACAATATTTCATTATGTAATTCTAGAGTAATCTATAAATTCCTCATAAATTAAGTGCACTGAATTAGCTTTCCCAGTGAGGACTCCATCATTTAACATGGACACTTTGAGAAGCTACTTTGTGTTCACTGTTCACTGTAGAAATTATTTCCTGGCAATTTTGACAAAGACGGCTGATACAAAGAGCTTAGGCTGCCCAAGGACATCACAACCAGTGCAGATAGGTCCAACCAAGAACTAATTACACCAATGAGGTTAAAAAGCATCCATAAACTATACAAAGCTATCAGGGAGGCAAGTACTGCAATCTGGCTAGCTCCTTTGTACGTTTTAGTGCATTTCTGCTGTCATTCTGGGAAGCACTTTAAGCCAAGAGCTTTTCATACCTAGAGAATGATTTAAGCAATGTAGGAACAAACAAAGACAATCTACCAGCCAGGGCGGAGGTGTTGTCTGGAGACCTGCAAGCTAAAAAATAGGTTTTGGTTTTGCTGTCTAACAGACCTGTTCAACAGTGTAAATACATGTAAATATCTTTGACAAGGACAACTATCTCGGGTCTGTTTCAATTAATTTTAGTTCAAGATGGAAATAATTCCCTCTGGAGTCCAAATCGTCCAGATCGCTTAGGCTCCATGACAACCTGTACGAAGGAAGTTGTGTTGGGGTAGCTGGCTGCTCTGTTTCATTTTTTAGAAGTCAGAAGAAATTATCTTGACATTCCTGAAGAGAAAAAGTTGCCAGAAGTTTCTTCTCCATGAGACACAGAGATTTTTCCTTTCGGTGAGAGTGAAATCTTTTTTGACATGCCGCATTGTCACACAAAATGGAAATCTTGAATTTCTAGCCATTCCTGGCTGGTCAGTTAGCTCCTTCCAAAAACTGCCTGCGCTATAAAGAGAATAAAATAGCTTGGAAGACTGGAAGAATTATAGCCACCTCAGGGGTGGAGGGCTGGGACACAGACGTTGCAGCTCAGAGGTTCAAATTTGCTTGCTTACTGCCTTTGGCTTTCACTGACACATGTGTCCTGGTGCTACAGTTGCCTTTGAAAATGTTTTTCTGAATTATTTTGTCTTAGTCATACAAGAAATCTACCATAAAGGCAGGTGTGAGACTATAATTTTCAGCATCAGCACAGGGAAAGTTATGTATTTGTTTTCCTGTCCATCTGCTCTGCAGTGATGATGGGACCTAAAGCAGTGTTTCCATTCAGTTTCTATGGTTTAATAATCATCAAATTCTCATACAGAGTCCGTGGCCTGAGCCAAGTTTCTCCGTTAACCAGCCTGAAACATGTTTGCTCCTCAGATGAAATAAGATCAGATTCATTAAGCCCAGTCTGGCCAAAAGGAAAATATATAGATATTTATTTGAAAAGAAAATGCCTAAAATTCCTTCATCCCAGATAATTTATTCCTACTAAATATCATGTGATGCAAATGCATGCAATTCATAACATTTATATGAACCAAAGCTTGGGAAGGCTGATTAATGTATAATGGGCCATGTGTCATGGGCCAGGATACAGGAGAATAGTCTGACAAGAAACTGCATTGATGATTTCAGGTTCTGCCGATACTTAGGTAAATGCTTACATGAAATCCACCTAAAAATAAATAGAATAAAGCTACTTACACACCTCTTCAAGTAGAACCTTCCGCCAGTGACTTATTTGCAAAACACAGAGTGCCTTGGATTTTCAGTAGTCAAGAATACTTTGAGTTCAACTATGGCACTAAGGTAATAAAATAATAAAAAGTTATTTTTTCCCTTATCCTTCATGCATTTTTCATTGAACATTAATCATAGGACAGATTAGGCAAAAAATGTAATTCAAATTTCTATATCGTATTCTCGATGGATATTTTCCCCTGTAATATATCCAGACAAGTTGCATTTTGATATTCAGATAATTTGAAGATGTTCTTTTTATCTTTGTAGCAAATGGTACAGTCACACAGTGCTTTGCCTTTTGCTCATAGATTTTCTATCAACAGGCCTTAGGATAAGTCTTTTCTGTTCTGAATCTGCTAAACTGGAGTTCTTTACAGTGCCATAGTTCAATGGTACTGCTTCACCATGGACTTAGTGCTAAGCACTCGTCATAAATGGAACCACAAGAACAGCCTAATTATCCAAACAAGTTTAAAAGACAATGTACCTGATTCTTCTCCATAAGTACTGGGAGAAGTACCAAAAGAAATCCACAGTCAGTGTTTTAATTGAATGGAAGACAATTTCCTGAACATGAAGTTATCAACACACGACAGAGCTATTTTGTGAATTTAAGTACACAAGTGGCAAATATTTGTGGGTGATACTTTATCTGTTTCAACCTGCCAAGGAGTTGGGCTAGACCCTGAAGATCCATTTCAACTTTTTTTCCTAAGTGTATCTTTTTTATTCTAACATATTGTGTTATTCTAAAAGATGGGAAAGAGTTGTTTCTCAAAAAGAAATATCCACAGAGTGGACATTGTTTTGTTAGTGAGGAGCATTATGGTCAGCTACCAACACTTTGTGAAATAATCAACGTAAACTCATTTTTTAAAAAAGTGAAAGGTTCCCTTTGTTCAGAACCCACATATAATGTAAATCTGTGTAAAATTATAGATAATTATGAAATTCAAGGGATCTTTGAAGAATTTTCACTGATGCTGCATTAAAGGGACATCCTCTCTTTATATGGAAAAGTAGCCCTGTGAAGATGCCCTCTGCTGTTACATGACAGAATTCAGGTGCTCCAAAACCAACGCATACACCACCTTCACAGGACTGAAAAGCCGCTTGGTCCTTCAGTGGCCGGCTTAGAAAGCCTTTTTGACTTCTGAATAACAGAACAGGCCAGGTTAAAACTGGTTATGGTTGTGTTGATTGGTAGCAGTCGCATGTTCGGAGCCGAAATTATGTCAATAGCAGCGCAGCTGCGAAAGTGCAATTGCTTATCACTGTTTGGAGAGAAAGTTACACAGGAGACAAGGAGTCCCCATCTCTCCAGGGGACCTCAGACCCTCTCCTCAAAGAGAAACAGGTGTGATGGTATGGGAAACTGAAAACCAGATTCATCAACAGCCTGCCTTCCTTGCATAGCAGGAGCTGTGCCTAAGCAAAGATGATAACTCTTTATTGCACAGAACAACAGCTTTCTGCAGGCTTCAGATTCAAAAGCATTCAGAAGCACTGAGTCAGGGCCAGCCTTAGCAAAATGAATAATTACACTAAGTCAGACCATTTTCAACATTGGCAAAGCTTTGTTATTGCTTGCTTAAGGAAGATGCTTCTGGAGAGGGAAAAAGGGTCTCCCAGTTGTCCCACCAGCAAGAGACTCAGGGTTTATGGGGTCAGTACTTCTCCAGGTATTGCCTCTGCAAACTTAAGTAAGTCAGCTGAGGGTCAATTTCTTCAGAAGCTGTGACCAAGCTACATTATATATCCATTAGCAAGAGGTGGAGATGGCCAGCGTGGCCGAAAATCAGGCATTAATCTCCTTATGCCTCGCTTTCCCTGCATGAAAACAGCCATGGTATTTCCCCAGGTATGAATGGCTGAATTCACATGCATGGGGTGAAAAGGGCCATTTCAGTCCAGCACAGAGCTCTGCTCCTTTCCCTGGGGGGACGGCTGCACAGCAGCTCATTGCATTAGCTGCAGCCGCATAGATCTACATTATCAGCCCTCAACCCTGACCTAGCAGCAGTATCTGAAAGCTCAGAATGGACCAGATCCAGGTACTTTAGCAGTTTTACAGCTTGTGCTGTTTTACAGCTCTGTGCTGCCTCAGGCAGGCTGTTACCCATACCCAAGCAAGCAAGTTTAAAGCTGGCTTAGCATTTGTGGGTGACACTACAAACCTGTCTCTACGTTTCAGTATAAACATGAGCCCAGATAAGCTGTGGGGGATACCATTAGCAATGCTCCCCATCTCCTCCCTTGCCCAGCTGACACTACGGGTGCCAGAGCACAGCCCACCCCATAGCCGTGCCCCCTCACTGGGATCAGAGCCCACTGCTCCACCAAAAGCCTGGTGCTATGGCAGCAGCGGATATAACTGGCAGGTTGCAGTCACCCACGGCTTTCCAAAGGAGCAGCATCATTCCATAATACCAAAGGCCGTAATTTGAACGCTACAAACTGCAGGGCCTCAGTTAGAGGGGAAACAGCGAAGCAGGAAGAATGGCCATCTCTATACAGATTATGAGAGATAGATTACAGTCAACTGGAAAAAAAAATCACAGAGCAACAGAGAGGTGGCTGGAAACCTTGGAAAAACCCCAATTCAACAGAACATCAGTATTTTGAGAGTCCCAGCCAGGAAGCAGGACACAGATACCATGCAGTAAAGTGCTGCCAGACATGTTGGTTATTGATTTTTCTGAAGATCCCACCTGAACTGAATGTGTGGACTGAATCCCAATGAGAGTCCCAGATGGAGTAGGCAATTGTGGAGGCAATGGACATATTACTCTTTAGGACTCAAGGGACCAAGATAGGTTTTTACAAGCAGCTAAAACGAAGAAAGAGATCATATGGGAAGGTGCTAGGCTCCTATTGTTTCCGGACGTAAGTCCTATAACCCAGGGCAAAAGGGAAGAATTAACTGTGGTTAAAAAAAAAAAATAAATATTTGAGATATAAAATGTGTCTGCATCAGTTTCTCTGGCTTGCCAAAGAGCATAGTTCACACAGTGAGAAAACCAGCATCTTTGGGGGAGCGGAGGCAGCACAGAAGTTGCTGTCAAAAGCATTTGAGACAGAGAAATTCTTCCTCTCTGCAATGTGCTGTGTCCCCACTGCTCCCCACATCCTGGTGGGTGATGGAGGAGTGTCCCTGCAGCAGAGAGCTGATACTGGCACCATATGGGAGTAGGGGGAAACCTTGTTTCTTTTTCCTTTCTCTTTATTTTGTGTCACCTAGCCTGTGCTACCATGCTACCATCTGAGTAGTGAAAAATGCCTGCAACTGCTGCCAGGAGTTTTAGGATAAGCACACCCAGTCCATCACAAAAACACATCTGACAATGGTACATGGAGTGGGTGTAATCGCTATGCAAACACCAAATATATGGTTAACTATTTTGGCATTTTCATCCATCTCCTGACTGTGTTTAATGTTACAAAACAATACCAGTAATGTCAGTGCCCCCCTGGCTTTCCCAGCAGAGCTGAGTCCAAGACCCTGGATGGTGTCTGCTTGGTACAGCCTAAAAATTAGCCTTGACTAATATCAGCTCAGGTGCCCAGAAAGGTACAGACTTCTGCGTATGCCCTCCTCCCTGGAAACCTGGGGTTTTCTGAAGGGGAAAAAACATGACTGCTTTCCCTTCCCTCTGCCTGCAAGGGAGCCTGGGGCCCAACGGTGGCTATTTGCCCCCCAAAACCAAGCCCCAGGTTCTCAGGAGAGCAGAAAGGCTAAAGAAAAGGCGTTCATGAAGCCGAACAGGTGGGAGGTGGAAAGCCACGGTCAAATTGTGTGTGAACATCCCGCTCTCTGGAAGTAGCTCTCCAGGCCGGAGCAGCCACTGCGGGTTGCTACAGAGCATCATGGGGCACGTGTCTCCCGCATGCCCTGGTGCTCCCGGTACCAACCCTACTACTGGCTACGTGCAGCATCCCTCAAAGCCACCACACCTGGGCTGTTGGCTGCACCCTCCGCATCTAAGGAGCACCGCTTCAGGGATCCCACATCAACTGCTTTTATTTTATGCATCTCCAGCCCTCTCCTGGTGTCTCTCCTCACATGCACACGTACAGCTTAAAGCCTGACAAGAGATTTGCCACCACCAGTAGCCACTGCTTCTGAAAACACCTCAGCAACCACTAATTCTCCCTTCCCCTTTCTCTCCTTCATACGTCCTCCTCCTCATGGCAAGAAACAGGCCAGAATAATAGACACATTTTTTACTGCTCATTCCACAGATTTTCCCGACTGCGATAGTAATGCTCCACCATTAGGGCTGGGCTCCTGCCTCCAGTTCATGTGAATACATGCAAATGTGTTGAACTGAAGCAGCAAGAGACCCACTTGCTAATAATACCCATTGAAACACACTGCCATTTGACTACCTTCTGCTTAATCCCTTCATTTTCTTCAACAAATGAGATTTGCTGCTATTGCCCAGACACAACGCAGTAATGACCGAGGAAGGAGGCTCCCCCATGCAAAGAGATGCTTAGCTAGAAAATAAACAAATAAATCAAATAAATAAAAAGCCACCCCACATTAAATGAAGTTGCGCTGCCACCTCAGGTTGCCATCTGTTTCTACTTTGATTCCAGTGTTTCCGTCAGACCATTTTGTCAACTACCTATGAGTTCAGCTGGCGGCTGTTGTTTCTAAACACGGTGGGGCCCCAGGAGAGACCCAGCGCCCCTTTCTCCTGGTCCCAGACACTGGGATATGATCTAGGAGAGAAAGCAGGGGGGAAAGGAAATAGAGAGAGTGAAAGAGCAAAAGATTAAAGAGAGAGAGAGAAAGAAGGAAAGAGGGGATGGAAGAAAGAAGGAAAGAAGGAAGAAAAGGAGAGATCCTTCCCACTATCCTGCATTTTACTAATCTCTTTCTTTCTTTTTAAAACAGCTCTTCAGTTTGGAGGGATATTAAAAATAGAAGAGTGTTAGATTTGGCAATAAATTAATGTCCAGATGAAGGGAAAACAATTACAAATTGGAAACAGATTTATTCACACTCAGTGCATTAATGAAAACGCTTAAAAAAAGCTAAACTGGGTATACTGTGTGGAAAAAAATAATGGCCCAGCAGGTCTACTTTTTATTAACAACTCATCAGTAAGCAGGTTGTAATTCATAACAAAGAATTTACCCCAAGGAACACCACAGGACTGTGAGCTTTTTAGTTTCCTAAGAAAATACATATGTTGTTCCACTTGGTTTCCTTTCAATAAAACCCACCAGTTAGCACTTCATTTTCGAGCTGTTCTGACAAATCAGGTGAGTTAGCTTTGTAGAAAAAACAGAAGCCAACTTTTCAGCTGAGAATTTTAGGGAATTTTTTAATAACTTAAATAAATTTCCCAAACGGCAAGGAAGCATGATAAAAGGCTGTGAAATGAGTTTGTTTGGAACAGCTTGAAAGAATTTTTCTTTTAATTTGCTTCATTAATTTTTCCTGAGGAAATATTTAGGGATACATCCCTTACTGCTAAGGTATGTGTTTGAGACAAAAGGAATTTTTATGATTTTTGTTGTGTTTTTATAGTGTCTTGAAACCTGATTAAAGATACTGATGAAAACCTGCCCACTAGTTTGCAGCTAGGTGCAAGGCCTAAAGGAGATTGAGGCGCCAAGAAATCGGTTTTGTGAAGGTCACTCTCATACAACGTGTCTCTTACAATATCCTGTATCGTTTTGTTTGGCTGCTCCTATCACCTACATACAGAAAAGCCCTCTTGAAGGAAGAAAATAATCAAGGAGGAAAGTAGGAAACCCGAGAGAATTATATGAAATGCAAAGAAAGGAAAAGGAACCAAGGTGCAAAAACAGTCCAGATTTAGATAAATCACTTCAGCTTAAATTATTACAGTGCAGTGCTGGTCAGGACATGCACTGTGTCCAGCCTGGATTCGGTTCAGAGAGGTAACAGACCCACCACAAGTGCCAGCAGCTCCTGGTTGTACCAGTGTGTGTTATAGCTGAGCAGGATCCTCCCTCCATTCAGTCGTTCTTCAGAAGGAAGTGGGCTTCCCAGGATTTTATCATCACACTCAGTCCTTTCCACATGGTTTAACAGAGCAGAGATCTGGTGCAAGGCTCCAGGAGATCACTGAGAGTTTTCCTATCAACTTCTCATTTCATATACACAACATACACATTTCATCAAACATCAAAGAAGCAAAATTAACTGGCTGCTCCAGGATTAAAAAAAATTATAATGGAATGTAATTTGAGATGCAGAGGACACTGAATTCTTAGTTATTTATCATTCCTGACTTGGCTAGAGAGGAGCACTGGAAGAGCAGGGACTATTAAGGAACACAGTGCTTACATAGAAAGACTCCTTATAGCCACTGATGTATTTAGACTGAGTAAATGCAACTGGAAACTAATTCTAAATCTTCTCCAAAAGCAGAAATAATTGGAGTTGAGAGACAATAGTTTCTCTTGAATCTGCTGTGTCTCTGATGAACACCCACCCCACAGCTGGGTGCAAATCACAGGGACTTTCAGCTCTCAGTGGAAGAGACGTGCACAATTACTTGTTTCAGAAATGGTGAGATGCAGGAGTGTGATGGTTCACATGTCACTGCCATAACTAGGTAGGGTCAGCAAGAGCTCCAAGAGCACATGCAAGTGGCAAAGGTCTCTGTGACATACATGTAGGTTATAAAGTTCGTATGAATAGATCCAGGAATGCTCTCGGGCTCAACAGCAATCTTTTAGAAGGACTGGCTCTCCATAAAACTGCTTAAAGCAGCTTAAATCAGTAAAGACTCTCCCTGGAAGATACTATTAGAACACTTCTAAGGCAGGACTTTTAGACCTTTACCTGCAGACCCACTGTGCAGGATCCAGCTGCAGAGAAGGAGCAGTCCAGCTACGTCAAAAAACCCCTATTTCTGTGAATGTCAGGCTGAAAGTAGGACTCAAACATTGATATTTCCAAAGCACTTCATCCGAGAAATGCTGGTCAGGCAAGTAGTTAATGCTCAGAGACCTCTGCAGTGACATACAAATGGAAACAACCCACTCCCTCTTCCATTACAGTAGGTCTGGGCCATGGTATCCTCTGCAACTGAAGACAGTTTAAGTGCTTAAGGATGCAGCTCATAGCTTGGAAAGTGTAGGCAGCTGAAGCATTTAGGCACATGAAATCACTGCAAGATTAAAATACTTATTGTGTTCATCCACTTCTAGCCAATCTGCAATTTGTAATCTGTCCAGAAAAAAATGAGATCATATATCTGCTACTCAAATTATTTTGCTATCTGCCAAAGAATGCTTCTGGGAAGGGTTATTCTTCCCAGCAGAAATGTAGGAAATAAGTTGGAAAACATTAATTCATATTAATAAAAAAGGCCTGTGAAGACAACAGCTGTTTGATCCTTAGATAAACTGTAGACAGTTTTCACTATTTAAGTCGTCGTGAGTGATGTACTGTAGGTTTAGAGGGAAAAAAGGAGCCAAGAGAAAGAGGAGAGAAAAGAAAAAAGCCTGGAGAAAATATTTACTTGCATACTTTTCCTAGGAAAATATAAATGTGGGTAATGAAACAGACTTGTTTAGATACCGTGTGGCCCTCCCTGAGGGATCTGGAGTAGATACTTTCCACGTACTCCTAAGCTTGCTTCAGCAGTCACGGCAGGGGTTTCTGTGGTGGGACTCTTGTGGGCACAGGCTTTACAGGTGTTTGCAGAAAAGACAGGTGTGGAGGATTGATGGCACCTTTTGGGCCGGAGGATGGCAGCTGTGCTGACATGGCAGCAACGGGAGTCTGGCTGCAAGGGGACCCTGCCTGAGGGAACTGGGGAGCTGTGAGGAACTGGTGCGGATGGGGCAGCCACATCTGAAAAGCGCTACGGCAGGTGAGGGGGAATCCAAGACATGAATTAGTTTAAATTGTCTTGCCACCTGAGAGGGGCTGTAAGTGCCTCTCAGGGTGGGCAGTGCTCTCAGGCAGACCTTCACGCTCCTTCCTCTACTGCAGCGGCTCTCCTGGCTCCCCGAGGCCACTCCTCTGTGGCCACAACTCACCTCTAGGTGCCTTTGAAACAAGAACTGTGCTGGAAGAGAAAACAGAAACCAGCACACACGGTATCTGCTCCAGAGGCAGGGGCATATGTGGGGGGCATGAGGATGGACACAGCTCTCGGGTGCTCTCCACTGCGCCTCATCCAGGAGGGGGGTCTAATCAGCTATGTCTGCCCTGGCGTGGAGTCTCCAGCGGCAACAAGAGGGAGGCTTTCCTCGGGTCACGGCCAGAGCAGAAGGGGACATGACACCGTCGCCTTCTCCAGCCTGAGCCCTGGACGGAAAACCTGGGTAGCAGGAAAGTTTCTTCACTCCCAGTCCTGATTTCTCTGTTTCTGCTGGTGAAACCAGTCTGGGTGATCTCTTTGTATTTTATTGACCTGATTGCTTTGGATACCAAAATGACTGGATATCTCATACATCTTAAGTTTATATTAAATATAAAACTTCCAGTCTGGAGGTTGTTTTTTTTTCCCTGAATTCCAGAATTAATATTTATTCCCTGATGTCCCCACCCAACTCCCTTTCCTGAGAGCCTGGCAGATGGTGGGGCTCACTGCAGTCGCTTGTGCAGGGGTGGACCAGGTGACTTGAGGAACCCTCTGGGAGGCCTGTTGATATGTGTTTGTCAGTGGAACAGACAGCTCACTGTAGCTCCCATTTACAAGCTTCTTAAACTAGCTTCTAAACTAGCTTTTAACAAAGAAAATGTGTTAAAGTACCAATAAAACTGCTCTAATAAGCCCTCCATAGCAAACTCCTAATTGAAGCTCATAAAGAGAGCTCTAAACAGTATTTAAAGTGCAAAGAAAACATATTGGCCCTCAATGCAAACAAGTAGATGTGGTGCTGATGCTTTTTATTTGACCAACATGAAAGCTGTAGAACACAAAAATGTAGGTGTGGGATGTGTGTGGTTAGAAAGCTGGTTACTGGACTTACGGGCAGGTTTAAAATCTCTCCTTCACCAAGTAGGCAGCTTGGCTCCAGTGCATACAACCTGCTCAGAAACTTGTACAAATGCCTTTTTCACTTGTACGCTTTCCCACACACATGGATGTACCTGCAAATGTAGGACAGAGCACGCATACATTTCACTTCCTACTTACTGACTGACTTTTTTATTTCAACTACTGCAAATTGTCCTTGTCCTCTCGGTGCTCCCATGTCACAGTTTAGGTCCTCAATGACAGCACAGAATCTGAAATTACTCTGCATCACATTGAGAGCATGCAGTGACTCTTCTTGACTCCTGCCAAGCACCCAAATGCTGAAAGTGCTTTGAGGGCTTCCAAGACTCTGCTTTGAGAGCTCCCCCAGGAGCAACAATGGTAAGTTCCCTCTAAATCTACAGGTTTCTACATGGCCTAAGGGAAGGGAAGCACACACAGATGTTAAAGAGGAGGCATAGGAAAGGCAAACTACATTTGAGAATGGCATAGCTTGGGAGAGAACAGAGCAACTCATGGCAACCCATCTCACCTCACTGCAACTTCTGTCCCATGCAGAAGCAAACTTAGAAATAAAATATATCTTCCTTCCAGTTGTATATCCAGCTATGAGCTCTACAGGATGGATTTTCCAGTAAAAAGCAGTTGCCTTGGTCCTCCAGATACTGCAGCACTTGTTCCCACTGAAGGCAATAAAATTATGATGGCAGGGCTATCAAATGTCCTGCTGGCCAGGACACACACCGGGGTGTGTTTAGCTCAGGACATGCAGGTACCGCTAAAGCACATCAGAAAACTCCAGTTGTATCCAGTCTGCCTGGCTCTTGGCTTCCTGAGCGGTAGGGAGAGGCAGCCGGAGCAGCCGGGCAGCCACATGTGGAGGGGAGTGGGGATGGGACTCAGTCTGGTGGGGGAAGGGAGAGTTAAAAATACCATGGGATGAAATTTTGGGATCAAAGGAGAGGAAATAATAGACTTTGAAGATGGAGAAGGAGGGAAAAGGAAGACTTAGAAGACACCATTAAATTAAAAATCTTTTGAAAAAGCACTCAAACCTTGTACAGCGTATTTGGGCTGCAAGGCTGATACATCTAGTGGTGTTGTCCTCTGATTTCCATCTTCCTCAAGCTCTTTTCAAGGCAGAGCTGCATTAAAAACCATTGTGCTGCTGATGAAACACTTTGTGGTTTTGCCTCAAGTAATTCACTGTTTTCCACAAAAACTAAAGGCATTTTTTATAGGCAAAAGCTGTCATTTCACTGTGCTAAGCTGTTTCTGCCATAAAAAGGTGTGATTTCACTTCCTGCACATGTGTGAAAATTTAGGACGTGTTCCAGTATAAAAGAACATGTTGCCACATGAAAAGCCGCGTTTTTAACAGCATTTGCAAAATCTCACCCTTGACCAAATTTGTCAGTTCTCACAAAATCTTAAAGACCAGACCGTGACTTGTTTTTCTGAGTGCACAGAAGTGTTAAAATACTGCAGTGATGGGAAAACAAGGAGGGAAGAAAAAAAAAAAAAAAAGGAAAACAAAAGAAAAAGAATAGGAGAAAGAAAAGGAGGGAAAAAGAGAGAAGAGAAGAGAAAAGAGCACAAAAGAAAGAGTAGAAAGAGTCCCATATAAGCAGGGGCTTGAGACAATGCGAAGTGTGGAATTTGCAAAGTCTTTCAGTGGCGTAAAGATCACCTGCCTCAGACAGAAGCTATCATCCCTGTCAGACTAAAGCTCTCTGACCCTGGAATTCAGCACAAAATGGGAGCCTTGAGACCTTGCGGGACCATGGTATGCTAGAGGAGGGGAGGACCCCGTCCCATGAAGCACACCACCTGCCTGAGGGATGCTGCAGACCTCCTGTTACGCCCGGAACCTGGAAAACAGCAGGAACCTGGAAAACAGCAGGTTCAAGATGGCAAGACAAAGAAATCTGAAAGTTTCCCTAAAATCAGTTAGATAACTCTTGTGAGGCTGGGCACCAAAGCTTCTCCATGTAAGCAGAACCTACGGGTTAAATAAGACTGGGATGCATCATGCACAGTGAGGTTAAGAGAAGAAATGGTTGATGAAAGCTCTCAGGCCATCAGTACATCCTATGAAATCGTCATAAGACCAAAGCAGTTTCTCATTTTCAGCTACAAGGCTAGAAATACTGAAATACAAAAGGCTGACAAAGTTATTTAACTAATCAAAACTGAACCCTTCTAAAGCAGAGAATCTAATGTAGCTGGTTTCCCCACCCAGAGTAGAAAAAAAATTAAAGAAAGTTAAATGGGAATTTTAGGTATTTGGATTTTTGTTTACTTCAAAGTAACCTTGCTCAGTGTGATACCCATGTTCTACATATGGCCTACAGTGTCTTTAGTGTCTTGCTAGCACTCAGATGTACTCAATATTGCTTCATTATGAAGTTTCAGAAATGACTTAAAACACTATCAAAGGGCCAAGGCACTGCAATGAAGTTCACCAAAATCAGCAAGAAATGCTCCATTTCAATTGGAATTCTGAGTCCTGATGAAAACTAAAGTCAAGAGAGAGCTTTGGGTCAAGACCTGAATCAGCTCTCCAAAGCAGGTGCAGAACAGTGAATAAATCTGGGGCTGAAGTCAATTAGACGCACTCAGGTTTGCTCAGTTAGCCATTCTTTTGATGTCTCAATCTAGCAGAAAAGTAAAAAATGCTCAGTTTACTCATTTCTTCAGCTGTGGGGGTGGGAGGTCCTCTTTCAGTATTGAAGCAGAAAAGCTTCTCTGGACTTCTTTTTCTCAGTCTCACATGTTACTACGTTTTGTGCAAGGGGGCTGGTTTGCAGATGCAGATGTTCAGATGGAGTACTGAGCAACAGGGTCCCAAAGGGCACTGTGGGCAATGCCTCAGAATATTAAAGGAGAGCAAGTTGATGTTAAACCAGCATAAGCTGAAGGTGAAATGGCACAAGGCTAGGTTCAGTTCTGCAGCACTTAAAATTTCATACACTGCAGCTAGGAAGCCCGTTATCTTCAGCAAATGCTCCTGGGGAACAAGCTGGGATGGATCTCACAAAAAACCAAAAAACACTGCATAAAGAGGCTGAGCTTCATAACTGGAAATGACCTGAAGAAGAACATAAAGAAGTGTGCCAGAAGAAAAGGTATAGGATTGTCCTGATCTGCAGGTATAGGATTGCACTTACGGGCCCTCAGAGCTCATGTGTCAGGATTCACAGTCAAGAGCATCACCAGGTGGACAGCAGCACCCTTCCATCTCTGAAAGTCTCGTAACCTCTTAAAACTCTTAAATCTTGGCAATTGCTTTACTCACCGCAGCCATGAGAGATTCAGGTGTAACTGTGCCTTCCTGATCATCCGACTTCCTTGGTGCCCTCGTGCTCCCTCAGTTTCTTGGTGCTCAAACTCTTTTTACCAAGAGTGGGATACTCATGTGGTCCTGGGATGGTGGGAGGAAAACCTGCATCTAGTGCACTCACACAGGATAGGGTCAGAAAATCATCCTGGCTTCCCTCCCCATCTCTCCCCTCCAGAAGCTGCTGGCATAGCAGTTTCCAACTCCTCAGGTGGACCCTCTCTTCCAAAATAAAAACATCCCTGTCCCAGAACAATTAATTTCACCTTTGCAGGTGGAATATTAATTATTTTTTAACAAATTTAGTCTTATCCTACAAAATAAGGAGGTTTATCCTGTAAGATAGTTTTACCCCACGAGAGAATAAGGGAGTTATCCTGGTGTTGTTAAATTATACTGGAATCGCCCAAGCAGAATTGCTATTTTAAACTATCCAATTCTGCATGCCCAGACAAGGCCTTAGACCTTTAGTAGATAAATTCAACATGAACCTGTTTTCCAAAGCAGAACTAAAGCAGATTCAAGGATTATTTATAGCAATGGACACAGGTACATTGCATTCAGACACAAGCTACAATCTGCCCCATAGCACTGAAATTGTTGTTGGTAAAGCTACGGATTAACTTCCTGTACCTTACCATAGTGACGTGTACTCAAAACACACCAGCTTGTAACCTCAGACCACAGCTATCCCCGTGGAGACAAAGCACTGGATGTCTTGAGGATGGCATCAATACAATATCGAAGGCTCAAGCTGTTGGATACAAGCCAAAGAACATAAATTAAGAAACATTTTACAGTCTAAATCTATTGGAAACTGTATGCAGATCTGACCCTTTTCAGGGTGATTTGAAAAGCACATGGGTTTAGATTACTTTGATGGATTAAGTATTTTACTGAACTGTCTGCTTTAGCAGGTTCAAGTCAAATTTCAAAGAACAAAATCATAACATTTTTAAATATTTGTGTATTGTGGGATAAATCAAATAGTTCATGAAGTGAAACCTGGGGCCTGCTAAAATCACCAGGAGTTTCCCTTTTGGAAACTCCTGTTGACTTCCAGAGTGACAGGATTTCATCCTTGAGAAAATTCTCCAAAACTGGGTAAACATGGTATCCTTTTCTTCTAACTAAAGCAATCTGGAGCTAAAAAAAAATAATACCTTTTTATCAGTAAAGATACATCATACAGGGTCCTTTAGGAGACAAAAGCTACAAAGACAGGTTTCCTAGCATTAACACCATAATGTTTCCATATTCTTCCCCCATACAAGGTTGTAGGAAAACTGTTTCTCATGCAGTATCTGTTGAACTCAACAGGACTGCAGAATTCTCCTCCCAGTCTGCCAGTGTCTTCATTCATTTTTTTATCTTTGTCTGCACCCAACCCTGGCAGCTGACAGACTCGATGTGTAATACAGCTGACACTACTCATGTGCAGTTCAAGGATCCATTTTTGGGTAAGCAAGAGCTAGTATAATTGCAGTGGGCTGGTTGCTAGCGCAGATGTGCATCCTTCAAACATTTGTTTGTGTTTCTTTGTTGACAATGAATACCCTGGCATAAGACAAACAGAAAGGAGAGGAAGGCACAGGCACAGAAAAGTGGTCAGACCACCATAATGATGAATTGTCCATGGCCCTGCTACCCACCCAGCTGTGCCCACCCGCTCTGTGGTATGTGGTGGGGTGGATGAAGGGATGACTGGCTGCCAGCCAAAGTAGCCCCCTCAGCCTTCCCCCATCGCCTGGAAGTCACAGGGCACCAGCAAAACCGTGCTACTTACATGCGAGGAAACACTAAGCCAGCAATCATTTGTGCCTTTGTCACCTGCACTTAACCACTCCAGTAACAAATTTTACCAGGTTGTTTGAGATTTACCAACAGCTGAGAGGACAGTAAGATTGTTTAACAGTGAAAATTCATCTGCAGATGTATTTCTTTAGATTGAAGAAGTCTTGTATCTTCTGACTTGTGTGCCAACAATGTAGTTGATCAGTTATCTCTGGGATAACTTCAGGATTCCACCAGGAAAGGTACTCAGTCTCCTGCAATCTGACCCTGATGCCACAGGACTGAACTGCGCAATTTCCACTGGCTTTAAGAGTGCAGTCAAAACCCTGTGACTGTGCTGGGAGCAGAGTATTCACAGGCACATCTCTAGCAGTCCCTGGGACATGCCATATCATTGACTCTGGCATGTTTTCGTGTGCAAATGCACCAGAAGGCCAGAGCCACACAATAGCGTAGGTACACAATGCCTGCCTCTACACAGGCTCAAAATCTGAGCTCTCTGGGCTCAAAATCCATTTCCTCTGAACTGAACATGGCTGGCACCCATTCCCCTGGAGACCCTGAAATCTCTGTGTATCAATATTTCCTGCAGTTAAAACCACTGGGCATCCATGTGCCTGCTGCTAAAAGCAGCTGGAGCTAAGGAAGAACAATCCCTGTTCTGCTACTAGTTAGCAAATCTCTCTCCATTGATAAAAGATCTCCCACCTGTTGGTGTGTGGGGACACTGATGTCCTCATCTAAACTGTTGTATGAGTAGAAGGCAGCGGTGTCTCTCATCTGGCAGGCAGAGCAGGCAGAGCAGGCAGAGCAGGCAGAGCAGGCAGCCCCTGCATCAGGAACCCACATACAGCCTCTCCTTCGCCCGAGTGGTTGAACCCACAGCTCCCAGCGCCTCAGGTCTCTTTGCCATAAGGGGCAGAGGTGGTCAGGCTTGTTGTCTGAAAAGGGAAGGGCCACATCCAGCACTGCTCCAGGGAAAATGTAATGCTGCATATTTCAATATTCAGCTGGGATTTTGCACTGTCCCCAGAAAATTGTGCTGGGGCCGGGGCAGGGGTGGGGGGTGGAGCAGAAATGACTCAAAAGCAGCAAGAATCACTCAAAACTTGAGAGAGGGAAGCTCATTTTTTCCTCTGTCTTTTTCTAGTACTCGCATTCCAGTATTACTTATGAGCTTATGATAGTCTATAAACCAGCAGCAGATACACAGCAGTTAGCGATGTCAGGGTAGCTGCCTCTTTGCAAACTTCCCAATTTGCAGAAGATATTAATGCAGAAATATCTCCCCACCCCTGTATCCTATACTGGTTCTGAAAAGTGGAATTGAAATAAGAAAGCAGTCAATGTTGGCAAAGGCATTTATAAAACGAATGTCTGCCTGTGCAGCTGTGCCTCCACTAAGGGTTTTATCAATACAGAAATTTCCTAATAGTTACCGTACTGCAGACCCACATTACTGCATCAGCAGAAGTCTCTGCACAGTCAGTCTCAGAAGCGGCAGAAGTGGGAACTCACATTTGCCAGCCCCTAGGGAGGGAGCCGCTCCATGAATTTTGTACATATAGAAGTTGTTGATAAGCCCTCTTGCAACATCAATGCCTTTCCCATAGACACTGGAGTAACCACTTCCTTTCTTCTAGTTTGCATCTGCCTGTTTAGCTCAAAACAGAGAGCAGAGATTAAGACCAGCTTAATAGGAGAGAACCACCTGGAGCAAAGCCTGCTAGCAGCTCCTGCATCCCCAGGAACAGCTCTGTGAAAGAGCCATGGCAAGGTCCATTCCTTTGACAGGGAACAGCGGCATAATCCTAATTGCAATGGGGAACACAGTGACCCTCCTGCTCTGCTCCACAGGGAGCTCGACTGCTATAAAGTTTTATTCTTACGGCATTTTGATTTCCCATGCCTGGAAAGCTCTACATTTGTTGACTTTGTGTCAGCTGATTAATTGGATATTAGCGATACTTTGGGTGAAATCCTGGTCCTGCCAAGCAGGAGGGGAATTACGCCAATGATTAATCTCAGTTTATGATGGAATTTCCATACTTTTACTTTATAATGACAGCCGGTATGACTGGATCACAGGGAAATTCATGAAGAGGAACACACTTCCTAACTGTTGCCCCCATCTATGGATACACTAGATATTTTTCACATACTGAAGAAGAGGAACAACCTCCCTTGGATGTGAAGATTATATGACATTGTGCAATGCAATGTGGACAAGTCCTTGGCTACCTTCTGCAGGAAGTATGTGTTGTGTTATTTATTTTTCAGGGGTATGAAAACAGAGCCTAGACAAGGGACAGCCAGGGCTGCGCTTTTGTTTGGGCTTGAGTCATACCTGGAGAGCACACTGGCTGGGACTTGCTTTGCCTAATTTCGGTAGCTAAGATGATGCATGATATGTTTCCTTTGGCAGCGAAGTCCATTTTTCCTGCTCCCCTCTACGTGTGACTATTCATTTCTGCACCCTGTTTACCAGACCTTACCTGAAGAAGCATGCCTAAAGGATAACTTCCAGAATAAGGCCCCATAATATTTGCATTTATTTCCTTAAACCGGATAATCTATAAATCCTCATAGCTCTAAAAATGACTACTCAGTTAGGCTCGAGAAATGTACACAGTTTGTTCTAATTGCCTGCCTTCATTGCTTATTAGAAATAATCACATCTACATTTTCAATCAACGATCTGTAATTTTATTTTGACCCGGTTTCTTCTTTCACCCAAGGGTTTCTTTTTTGCTGTTATGTTCCAAGATAGCTTCCCCCTGGAGCTGGAAATTATGGGACTGTTCTTCCAATTACTGTGTGAATGCAGGTTTCTAAAATTCAAAAAAGTTTGAACTCAATGACTTTGACAGGCAAGCAAAACCTGGGGCAAAAATAAAATAAAAAAAATTAGAAAAAAAAGAAGAAGAAAAAAGAAAAAAGTGAAATAACAGCAAGACAACAGTTTCATAAATTTGGAAAGAAGGTTTCTTGCCAGTTTGTTTTTATTAACTGCTATATAGGAAATGAGGCTCAAAGTATTGAAAAGATGCTGGGGGAGAAGGATCAGGTAAAGGGATTGCAAAACCACCACAGACAAGTTTAAATTGGTCCATTGAAGAACCAGGCTTCACATGCCTGAGAATCAATAACCAAGAATCACCACGGGCCATAAAAGTACTTGCAACTAACCAGTAATATCAGTAATGACCATTTGCCTCTTTTTTTTTCCCACCATAAAACACCAAGAAAGAAACAAAGAAAAACCTACATTTTAGTCCATATTGTCAGAAGTCTCCAAGGGTTTCTGCATGCCAGACCAGTGCTTTGTTGGTTTTCCCTTTGAAACGCTGGACTCATTGGCATAAACAGATTTGCAGATACTCCCAGAACAACAAGTACAGGAGAGACTGAAAGGTACCACCACTGACAATTGTATAAACAACACACTTGCAAGTAAAGATAGACCTGAGGTGTTTTGGGAGAGAGAACCCATCGGTGAGGTCTGTCTTTCTGTTTGGGTTTTGTTACTATGGTTTTAGGACTAGTTATAGTAGTTGGTCACCTAATAACTTCCACAGAAAGTGCTTACTTTCCAGTGAAATTCTGCCTTTGATTTCCCTGTAAACCATCGTCGTCCCTGCCCGTCGCACCCCAATAACCTTGCATCATGTGCACACTAATCCTTCTCTCCCTACCTACTTCACAAACTTTACATTTGAAATTAAAGTGATCATTTTGTTACTCTGATTTACCATTTTCTACCTGAAAAAGTCCATATGAGTTTTCTATTGACTATAAATAACAAAATACGTTCTCAGATTAAATAACAAAGTTATAATTCAATCTGGGAGCTTTCCTGCCATTCATAAACCCTTAAGTTGTACCCTGGTGATTCCTGGTGTCAGTAGAAGCCCGTGATTGAATTCTAGCCATGCAGTCAATCAGGGACCACTCAGGGTATTTCTACAAATGACAGGGTTTGAGCGTCCTGAAGGCAATGCTAGAGGAAATGGGATGTTAGTTATAATGAGGACAGTTATTTTTTTTATATATTTAATGAGACTGTGGCATGACTTGTGGTTTTTCTTTTTTTGTTCTCTTCTTCTCGGGAAGCAAAATCATGACCTGCATGTACAGGAAATCACATATTTTAGATAAGCAAATGCTTTTCAGTTCACTATCAAGACAATAGCAGGGAAAGGAAGGAAGAAAGGAATGAAGAAAGGGTGGTGGGTGGGAGTGAGGGAAGGAGGGAAAGAAGAAGGAAGGAAGGAAGGAAGGAAGGAAGGAAGGAAGGAAGGAAGGAAGGAAGGAGGAAGGAAGGAAGGAAAGACTAGCAATTTTTACTAGCAATTTAACTGTGAATTAAGCTATAGTTTTCTGTTAGCAGAAATTCTCAGTAGAATTACACACAGGTGGGCCCTGCGTTGCCTATTTGTCCTGCAAAGTGACTGACACTTGCACATCTTTCTAGTTTTCACTGCTACTCTGTGTTGAGTGGCCACCTCAGCACGCAAATTTCAGAGGGACAATATCCATAATGGGCCATCATACGAGGAGCTGGTCAAGCACTGTCAGAAATTTATAGCTGTTGAAAGCATGAACATGCCCTGCGATGCACAGCTGGGTCCGTCACTGAAACATCAAATATCAGGGCCTTTATAGAAGCACCTAAATGATTCACAAGCCCCATGGGCTTTCATTTGAAAACCCTCTTTATATTTGTAGTGGTAAAGAAGATTCACAGTTGTGTTGGGGCAGGGCTGGTTTTTAAGGGATTCACTGGAAGATCATCAGATAATTCTTTAAAATATATTGAGAGGTGTTTCTGGGAACAGAACAATTGCACTCTCAGTACTTAGCAACCAAACTTCAATTTAGGATTGCGATATAAAGAAACATTCCTTTGGTTTTTGTTTGTTTGCCCAGGAAAAAAATTACATTATTCTCTTTCTGTGGCCTTTAGAAGTGACCTGGTCCTTTTTCAGGATATAATAAAGGAAATAATTAAAGTCCTGGGAAAGGTTTGTTATGGAATCATTGTTTCTCTAGAGCCAGATCAAGTAATAAAGTATTTTACTAGGATACAAAAGGCCCTGGTAATTTAAGAGAGAAGCAAACTTTTTTCCAATATAGTTTCAGATTATATCATCTCTCAGGAATCCTTTGTGACTGGTCTTCTATTTAAAGAGAAATAGTCCCAAACTAATAGGATACTTGACCCCCAATTATAAATTGTCCTACTGTCACAGTCAGTACTATTTTTTATTACTGCTCATGTTTTTTTAATTTCTCTTTCAAATAAATCTAGTCTTTCCACTGTTTTCACCAAACATGGGCCAAAAGAATCAATTTTTGATTCCAAATTCCAAAAACCTGATGTCTCAGGAGCTGGTTCCACAAACTCTTCCCTTGTGTTATTTTTAATCTTGGGAAAATGGAACTGTGGCAGCAGCCAAATCTTTTGTTTCCTGGGGTAAGTGTCCTCCTCCAGTAGATCCCTATCCCTGCAGGGAACTTACAGTTACTTTTCTGTATTTATGAAAAGGATTGCCACTGATTCTCAGAGCTTCTCTCTGAGCTTTTTGTCAAACCTTTAAGATACGGCTCAAGGCACAGTTCTACTATCACGTGAATACATGTATTTATTTGTCTGACATTGCTGACCGTATTTCTGAGAGCAGCAGAACAAATGTCACAAGAAGTCTGCGAGAGCTTTTTGCCTGAGGCCACCCTTCCCTCAGCTCCCTCCCGTTCTCCCAGTTATGCTTAGGTTCCATATGGCAGCACAGATCCATCGAAACCAAGAGTACAGATTTCCAGGCCTTAAAATAGCTGTTTGGGGGTTTGTTGCCTTAAATGTAGTGAGCTTTCACAGCTCATTGGCTTATTGTTTGCAGCACAAACAGATCAAATAATCTGTTTGTTAGATTTCTGGGCCAACGACGGTACAATAGTTGCAGTTACAATATGCACTTAAACCTAACCTGGCAGCACAGTCTAAATGCCAGCTACACCAGCTTCAGCTGCTAAACAGGATGAATTCAGTACAGCATAGTATTAGTATAAAAATTATTGCTTGTGGCCAGGGTATTATTCTGTGTAATTCCCTTATTCAACAGTATAACTTTGTGTCCTGCGTCACAAACCAGCTACTCCTGTTCCTGTCTTTATTTCCTGTAATACCTATAAAATATCAGGAGCTTTCCAAATGTGGAAGGTAGGCACAGACTTTTTTTCCCCCAAATCTCTCAAGTTATAAAATAAACACATTTACAGTCTAAAACCTGTTGTTAAACTGATGAATTTTCACTGAATTTTACCCATCGTTGCTTTCTTAGCCAGGGAAAGGAGAACCCGGTGTTTCTGCTCCCAGGTATAAACAAAGTCCTGAAACAATCCCCATGCCCAAGCAGCTGGGGAAATGCTCACGTTAGGGGAAGCAGACCCTGGGCCTCCTCGAGAAAGATCAAAAGATAAATCCTGTGTCCTGCAAACCCACTCTGAACCTGGACATCAACAAGTTCAGCCACAGCACTCTGCCTTTCAAGGGGGGGAAAAAATAGATGCTCATATTTAGCTGCCTTACTATAGACACCCAAATTTGATTGTTTTAACTCCAGCTTCCCATTTCAAACCATTTCTGCCACTTCAGAGGCTGTTTTACAAGGATTAACTCACCAGACTCTGCTATATTACGAAAATACAAGGTGGCATCTCAGTTTGTTCTTACTGTTGCTGCTGCTGCTGAATGTTACTGGACTTGCCACAGATGTCACCAGAGCAGAAGGGAAATCTGTCACTCCCCAGTTCCCTGAGGCTCTCTGTATTCCTCCACAAAGCCCCTAAGATCACATTCCAGACATCTCAGCTGAAAAAGAGTCGCCATGGCTTGATGCAAGTAGATGAGGAAAGGCTACAAAGGGTATTGACAGGCCTGTTTGAGTATTTTTTTTCTGCTTGGCTAAAAGATTGCAATCTGAGAACTAGTCAGCACAAAACTATTATATACCAAGAGTCCAATACTGTATTTTTAAATTTAATTGGTTTCAGTGGTAGCTAAGGAGACTCGCAGCTATGCAAGACTAGGTGCTAAATCTATTTTGCCTACAGAAATTGTATTTTGCTTTGGAAAAGCCCCAGCTGAATTTTGAAAAGACTTTACAAGTTCACAGGCTGCACCTGTAGGTCTAATGTCTACAGTGTTCTGCAGAGAAGTCTGTTTCTTGTGTGAATTCCCTGCAATTGCAATCTCATCTCCTGTAGCACCACTTAAGCACTGGTTATTAGCTATAACAAGCAAAGTAGTAGCTACAGCTGCACCTCATCCCCGTTGTACTTCATATTGACTCAGTTTACCTAGGAGAACCCTCCAAAGCTTTCACAAAAAACATTTGGGTAAACAAAAATTGATTATTTATAAATGATCTCATGTTGTCGTGCCACGGCCAAGAGAGAGAACAGCCATTAGCTGGCCTGTCGACCACACCTTTGTTGGGCTGGTTCAGTTTAGACAGTTTGGGGTGCTGTTGCTGATATGTGGCACTGTGTCTGTAGCTTTGATTACATCTCTGACTGTCTTGTCCATACGAGGTATTCAAGGTGATGAGGTATTCAAAACTGCACTTAAGACTGTCATATTCAAAGAGCTGTGCAGATAGTAATTAAACTTTTCAACATCCCTGCCAGCTGGCAAAAGATCCTGGTATTATCACCAGCATTTCAGAGGTGGCAGAGGTGAAGTCAGAGATGGTTAAAACTTCTATTTCCAACATGTCTGCCTGACGCTGCAGAGCAAAACACAATCAGAATTCCAAGCAACGTTATATGGAAGCGGCCAAATATTTAGACGTATTGCCATCCTGTATCTCCCTCAATGTCAGCAAGCAGTTGGACAGTGTCTATGAGATGAAGAACTGCCTCTGCACCTGGCATTTGCTATAAGTCATAAAAATACACATACAGGTGGCTATTAGAAATGATCAAGATAGATCCCAACTCCTTTTCTAAATAAAAAAATAAAGTCATTGTATTAAAACTTTTTAAAGAGACACAAATATTTCTATGAAAAAGTTGTCAAGAAGATTTTTAATCTCTGGGATAGAATTACTGTGTGGGAAAAACAACTCTGGAGAGTCAAGATCCCCCATCTCACCTTGGATGAGGAGATGTCAGGTCAAGTTCCTCATCTGAACCATTGCCCTAACCTAGTAGACTAGTAAGGCTTTTTTTAATCTGGCTTTTTTTTTTCCCCTCCCCTCTGCCTTGAAAAAGAAAAAAAGGAAGAAAGATCTCATATTCTTTCTCCACTGGAACAAAAACAAATTTTGAAACCACAACATTTTTCACAAAACAGAATTCTTGTTTTCTGGCCAGCCCTATTACTTATTATTATTGACCTTTCAGAGACTCCAATTTGAAATTTTTAGCTAAGTTTCAGCGGGAATCAGCGCCAGAGCTGCAGTCAGAGGTCCAAAATCCCCAACTGTCCATTCTGCTAGCTCTCTTACACCAAAGATGCCTCCCCTCCCCAGAAACAGCCCAGGAAGAAAAACCACTAATGATCTTCACCCTTGCAAAGAAAACCATCTGAGTTTTGTGTTTGTGCAATAAGAACTTCTGTCCTTTCCCATAATAACCTGCTCAGATATTTTTTAAACAGCTGTAACGGATGCCGTCCTCAATAAAGTAAATGAAAGAGAGGAAAAACACGCGCCGCAGCACATTTGACAGTCAGACACCTAGAAGAGAAGTGGTTCAGGCCCCAGGGGACACAGCGTCAGCGCTCCGCCACTTGAAACTCCCCACTCCAGCTACAGTTGGAAAGTGTCATGTTTTTGACACCTTTCTCCCAGAAATGCTTGCCTACAGCAGATGCTGCTGTGATTAACATTAGGGAAACTCCGGATGAGCATGACATCATTGTGACATCATTCCTCCTGTCCCTGGGGTACCCGGGAAGCAGAGCTTCCACATACACTGCAGCACTCGTGACTGCCTTCCTAGGTGCGTTTTAAGGCAGCAAAGCTTTTAAAGCCTGTCTCCTCTCCTTTTACATCCCTAAGCTTGGCGTGAGAGCACAATCCAGATTTACACTCCCCGTTTTACTAGCACATCAGGCCTGGGACATACCCTCTGGCAGAGGCGTATGGAATGTAAGTAAGTGACTGTGTTACTTGGCAAAAGACAATTTCACTGAGAAGCTAAAGATCTGAGAGTTTTTACATAAAGCACTTTTTTTTTTTTTTTTTTCCTGAAGAAAGGTCAAAATTAAAGCTTTGGAACAGTCTAACATGTTTCCCAGACTAGTCTCCCATGCAGTCCTGTTCCCATCTTGCTAACCACTAGTCCTCCTTCACCTGTCCTTTGCTGGAAGTTGAAGAACATCTTGTGTATGTATGCATAGATAGATAGATGCTGAAGCCTTCAAAATGGTCTGTTGGCTTGGAAGCGAATAGGGCTGCCAGTGTTTTTTTCTTGGATCCTTTCAGTAATGAACATTTGATTAAATGTTCTTGGCGCCTCCCTTTTATTCCATCCAGCAAATAAAGCCTCTTTGAAAATGTCTAGTTTTCCTGTATCTAAACTCAGCATTTTTAATGGAAAGCTTCATTTACTCCATCAAAATGGATTGGGATGATGAAGCTGCACATGAAGGATTTAATGAGAATTTCTGGGTAGGTTTCTTCTTGTATCATTCATTATAGAAATTAGGGGCCATGCCCATCCCTGATGCAATGCAATTGCCTGTACCAAAAGTAAGGGGCTGAATTTAACCTCTTAAAACATATAGGACTAGATCACTCTTGGGGAGAAGCCCAGAAAACTTCTGCATTGACAGTTGAAAGCAAAATTTGAGAATGAGCTTGTTCTTACTGCATATATTTAAGCATCCAGTAAAAAAGTGTTGGGGCCCTGTTGCGCTGGCCCCAAGGAAGATAGATCCTGCTGGCTTTTATATAGCACTTTGAAGAGAAGTATTTTGTGGACAAGAAAAACATTGAGAGAACATGCCTGCAGACACTTTCAAGGAAACTGACTCCTGGACGTGCAGAACCAAACACAGATCGTGTGTACATGACTAGCGCTCCACCGTTGTCATTTATCCTGGGTCTGACTGTGAGTTTTAGGCTTATTGCATGCAAATGTGAAGCAGAAGACCGGGATTGTTTTAAGAATTTGCCACTTCCATAAATGAGGTATGGTCCGAAAGAGACATTTCTTCTTTCTAACACAGTGGCTGTCATCATATTAAAGGACTCCCTTGGCTGTGACATACCTTTTAGCCAATGCAGAGAAGACACTACTTGTCCAGCTTATATTTGGCATGTTCTCCTTGGGAAAGAAAGGCAATTCCGCATGATTCACCTTAGCTGTTTAGAAAAGACAAAATATTTCAGTGAGTAATGGCCTGTTAAAAAGACCGGTCCTCTGGAGAATAACTTCCACAAAGAGAAGATGACCACTGCAGAGGAAAAGTGGGAGGAGAGGTGCTGAGCACTGTCACATTTTGGAACCATGCACTGGGTTATAAATCACAGAGATATCCTTGCCTGAGATCAGGCACGGGCTCAGAACAATTCCCATCGAGGGGTTCTAGATGCATGCTATTCCAGGATCTTATCTTGATGAATGGATGATGGCACTTCAGTGGATATTGCATTAGCCATTCTGAACTTTTACTGCTAATTGGCTGTAGGGTGAAGACAAATTGTCTCCTTTCCCCTCTGAACAGTGTCAAGATTAAACAGTGAAAGGACATGGAAAGAATAATTGCTTAAGGCTCTGGCGTGATGTTTTCTCCTGTACAAACATACAATTAGGCTGTCTTAACCTCCCAATGTAGCAATAAACACCACTTCACAAACTAATTTACAGGCAAAAGTCAGAGACGGGGCTGGAGCTCTGCTCTGCAAGGCGAGGGCCCTGTCATTCAGCCAAAGGGGCAGTTCCACTAATTTAAGCCAGCAAAAATCCTTGTATGCTTTCCTCCAACTCAAATGAGACTGAAATAAAGTCTATACGTTTGAATCATTGAGCAAACCAGCTAATAAAAACTGTATTTGTGACTGGTCATAAAAAAAGAATGTAATTGGTCTTACTCAAGAAACTACTCAGAACAGGGAAGCGAGGGGAGCAAGGTCTTAATAATATTGACTTTTCTAACACTTTGACATTTTTCTGCCTCCATCGCTATCTGTCAGTCACTAACACCTACGGACGGGAACTGCCAGTGCACATTTCTTCAGTGAGGCTGATGGCAGGGCCAAGTTCGCACTGGAGACACTGTGCTTTTCATGCATGACGCACTGCCCTCCTCTCACCGAGGGGTCACCCAAATCATATTCAGCGCTGTATTTGCAAAGATAGGACACGCTTTTATTTTCTGCATGCAAAGAGGAGTACAAACTGTGAAATATGAATTGGCAATCCTCAGCAGGGTTTATGAGGGAAAGCTGCCCCAGGTCCTCCTTGGGCTGGCAGGGGCCCCACGTCCACCCCTACGCTACGCTGGGCACCCCTCACAGCTACAGGCACTGTCCTGAACATAAAGCCACATGTGCAGCTCTGTGTGAAGGGCAGATCTCTGGGGAGATCTTTTGAGTTTTCTGAACTCTGCAGTTTGCTGCTCCGATTTATCTGCTTTAGGTGAAAACAGCCCAAAAGACACAGCAAGCTGAGCGAGCTGCTCCAGGCTCTGCCTAAAACCCAAGTCATCTTGTTTTCACAGGGAATTCAGATTGAAATAGCTAACTTGGATTACCTAACCAGAGTTAGGAATGTACTTTTTTTGGCAATGCTTATCTGTGCTAGACCAAGAAATCCACAGCATAAACTCTGAGAACCACACTGGTGTAAACAATCCCAAATTGTTGCCCATGGCCCTTGTTGCACAGATTTTCAGTGAACCTAACTGGAATCCCAGTGTTACCAGTAACACTGGGAGGGATCCAGCCCACCCAGTCCTTTGGCTGCCTGACTTGAGGGAGTTCTAGTATCACATTTTGGTCCCTGTCCCAGGGAGTAGACTGAGCCCTCAGCCTGGTCCCCTCATCCCCACTGCATCTCCATGCCAGGGCTCTGCCACAACCCCAGGTGGAGCCGAGGTTCCTCTCCAACTACCTCTGGGTCACAGCAGACCTCTGGGAGGGTGCGTGAGGGCAGATGGGCATCTTCTTCCCAGAACAGGTACTTCTGGCCCCTAACATTCATTGCTTCAGGATCCTTCACCCTAAGGAGGGAAGCACCTAATGAATTTAGCTGCCTGTGAGATTAGGAAAGTGGCTAGACTGGACTCTTTAGGTCTTGGGTTCTGGAGTCTCCATTTAGGAGAAATGAATCCCACACTGTATAAAGAGGCAACATAAAAATATTCCCTGCCTCAGAAGGATCCACTCACTGGCTTAGGTGATGTGCATCACACATTATCCACCACATTCACCCCTGGCTAGTCACTGCAGTATCTTCTTTTTTTTTCACATACCCAGGGTGCATGATAGGTGTTTTCACTTTCTGTGACAATCCAGGACAAATGATATTTCTGCCATTTGCAAAGCCGTAACGTACTGACCTTTGTCAGCTTTCTTCATCAAAAGCATAGTAAGTTTTATTTCTTTCCTTTATTTCCTCCCGTAAGCTGTCAGTATGGCCCATTGTCCATTGTTTTTTCTAATGTGTCCCTTAAGGGTAAACATGGCTCTGCATGAAAATAACATTTTGCTGAGGCTCCTAACTAGACCTTACTGTAAGGCTCTGCCTGGTTTTGTCAAAACCAGCATCACTTTCTTCAATAAAGCATCTTTGAACAGCAACAGCACCTCTGTATTTTGGAAGGTGGGCCAGTTCTAGCTGCGCTGTTGAGAAACTGCAGTCTTTCCATTCTTCCACAGCCTCCAACAGTATAACAAATAATAAGGTTACCAGAGGGTATGCAGCTTAGTGTGTGTAAAAAAACCCTAATCAGATATATTTTATTTCCCATAAACACTTATAGCTGTAACTTCTCTGCCAAAAAAAAAAAAGGGTGGTTTTTCCAGTGGGGCTGCTAAATTCAGTATCTCACTGGTAAACATCAATAGAGAGGAGGGCAAGAGAGGTTTTTCCTTCCCTATGACTAATGAAGGGAAATCCCAGAAGGAGTGAAAGACCTATCTCAAAGTAAAAGCTACCTATGATGCTCTGAATTAGGGTTTTAGAATGAGATATCTACCATGGGGTAACAAAACGCTCTTCCAGCAGTGAAGATGTAGCCTAAGAAACAAAGCTTCCATGTTTCCAATATGGAAATATGTTTCCAAGAATTTTAAAACTGATACAGAGGTCTTTTCCTCTGAAATCTGAGTAAAGGCTGGTGGGATACTGATGAAGACTGTAGATGATGTCACATCTTCAGGGTGGGACAGACTAATTTACACAGCAAAGGTTAAAAACTATCCTGAGGGGGTCTGTGTGGCGAAACTGGGCAGCAAGGAGAGAATGTGCTTTAGGAAACATTCCCAGCTGGGACTCACCTACAGGTCTTACATGCTAGAACTGGGTACTGGCACCTCCCCAAAGCAACATTTTTGTAAATGTCAGGTTTTTTTAATGCATGTCAAGCCAATCTCTCTGAAGTAACCCTGGAAAATATGAGTGGTAACCAGGGCGGGCTTCATCTACACGCAGTAAGCCATTCAGGGAACTGCTGTTCACCATCACGTGCCAGGGACCTCGGAGGTTCACCCAAATCATGCTTATCAGGGTTTTCAAGCTTTCACCTCTACCTGTGGTAATTGGATGTGCACTTTCTGTCTGTTCTGACAATAAAAACTTCCTGATTAAGTTGGTGTGAAAGGCCACTGAGCATTACAGCCCTGCAGGTGAGCTCTGCGAGGTCGTGGACAGCCAGAGCTAGCTGAGAGCTGTAAGATCTCCGGGTAGACCATTAACCTCGGTGCAGGTTAACGACCCTTCTGATGAACAGAGCAATTTCTGAAGGGAAAACCAGAAAGACTCAATCCTCCTTGGCTGCCTCCCGCACCCATCCCACTCCACCCAAACATCAGCCATCTAGATGAAGGCACTATGCAGTTGCCTGCATAAAATCATTGGCTTGGAGGGTCATCAGACTCTTTGAGGTCCTACACTGACCTGGTGTGGGAGATCCTGACCTGGTGTAGGAGATCCAGTCACTCAGCTCCCACTGGCTTCCCAGGCTTTGAATTGGGGGAAGTATTTAAATAGCAAATCTTTGGAAACCGCATCTTATTCTGGGAATCCGTTTTGCCTGGAAGCATGTGCCTTCAATCTCAGCAGGGCTAGCAAGCTGCTCACAATACACATTTTCAAAAGCATATGGGCCAAAAGTCAATGGGACTTTTTTCCTGAGTAATAAGACTGGGTTATCCAACATCAACACGCAGCTATTTCTGCAAATGTGTGACAACATGCCACAAACCTGCAGAGCAGCCTTCCCAAGAAATGCCACCAATGCATTAGGCTTTCTTCCATGATATTCTGGGCTTATGAACAGCAGCAAGGCAGCCTGGGATCGACTCAAGAGCTAAAGCAAAGGCTGGGGTTTGCCTGTGACCAGCATTCTTCTCTAAATTAAAACCCTGATATTTTATACTATGGAAGTCAGTCTTGGAAAATGGGGGATTCGTCAAGGTAAGGAGCAATTTAGTAGTTTAATTATGAGCCCTTTAATGTCTTTTCATAATCAGTTAATAAATACCTTAACAATAAAATTGAATTTAAGCTTTTAATAGGCTGTGTTGGATTGAACTTAAACAAAAGAATTAGCAGCTCCAGGCATTGTGCAATAACTTCTCACTGCTTGGTGCCAGGAGAAACAAAGCATTTCAAGTACATTTTTTTGTACCTCACTATAATAAACGCTTGTAATATTCCCCAATTTCTGGAGTGTAAGATGCAGATCTTATTTATCACAGTATGTGACACATCTGGCACATGGATCAGGAAACAACTGTTTTACTTCATTTCTGTCATCACCTTCCAACAGATTTCTTTCACATTCCAATTTGGACGAGAGAACTTGGACTTTCTCTCCATAAGTTCTCCATTAACAGTTTCACAGCAACGAGCACTATTGGTTCGTTCTCCTTCCACAGCAATTAGTTACACCAAGCTGCATATTTTGACTTTTATTACAAGCGAACATGTAAAATTGCTGGTATTTACTCCTATCTGCTCCCAGTGCCTCTGTAACAGGCAGAGCAGAGAGATGCTTGCTGACTGTCATTACCTCCATTTAGTACCACTTTCAAGCGGCGGCGCTGCCTGGATGAGCATTGCTGGTTTCTGCCGCCTCCTGTCACTGTTATTAACATGTGTTTTATTTACAGTAGGGCTTTTGTTATGTCACTGACTGCGTTCTGCAGCTGAAGAGAGTGCTCTGTCTTTTGCTTGAGCAGGGGCGGGCATATCAAACTTGCCGAGATGGGAGCTTTGCAAGCTGCACTAACGACTGTGCACTAATAAAGCTTGAAAAGCTTGAATTACACTGGAACCCACAAAAATTTTCAAATTAAAAATCCATATTTAGAGGCCCCCTGTGGGCTGTGATTTTATTTAGTTTAATCCCCTCTTGAGGCCAATTAGGTAGACACCCTTCTGCACATGCATGCACCAGCACAAAAAAAATACAACATATAAGACTAGTTAAAAACAGGGGGTAGTATATCACTCATCCATTCAAAGACTGAAATTCTTTTCCCTTCTGTTGTCCCTGAAAATAACATGGCTGTCAGAAATCAAAAAAAGTCTATGCAAACAGTACTCATTTTATTTTTCTAGACTGTGCTTTAACTTTCCCTTGCTTCTTTCTGCAACATCTAGTAAATTTTCACTGTCGCATACTGTTTCACCAAATGTATAATAAGTGCAAAACCTCCAGTGTTACTGGCAGAGAAGGGCTGGATGCCTTGTTTCTTAGCCTGGGAAGTAAAGAGGTGCTGTGAAAATAAATTCCTTGGGCAATTGATTGAAATTTATCATCTTTGTGTAAAGTGCATGCACAGGGTGGGACAAGGATGCGTTCCACTTTCCCTAGCTCAATTCCATTAAGTGCAATAGGCTTGCCCCAGCAGCAAGCCCAAAGAAAGTCTGACTATATGCACAGATTTAATTTACCCCTCCCCATAATTTTTTTTTTCTTTTTGCATAAACTGTTGGCAAGGAACCAACTTCCTCTCACTGCTGTTCTTTGCATCAGAAGTGCAAACTTTGTCTCCTTTGTACCAAGTGGCAGACACCACATGTCCCATATAAAAAAGGAGTTAATAAAATGCACACTGAAAATGTAAAAGAAGGTCAGAGGTGATGTTTTGGTAATGAGGACTTCTCTAAGTGGGGAAAACAAAAGATCAAAGTTGTTTTAACTGTTACAGCTGTATACAGCAATGGGAAATAACAAATAAATATCCTCACTACAGACTCATGCTTTCACTACCAGAGTGGGTTAAGAGTCCAACATTGTAAGTTCTTAAAACTTTGTCAGGAATCTAGCAACAAAAGCACTTTTCCTGAAGGTAACACACTGGTGCTGAAGTGTTTACAGGAGAGGGTGTCTCCTGCCAGGATAAAACAGCTACCATGGCATACCCTGGACCGAGCAGCCTGCTGGCCTGGGCAGGGGGCTCAGGGCACGGGCAGCACGGGGGTCTGCAGAGCAGTTCCTAGCATATTTTGGGGGCAAACATAAGCTATGGCTAGGAGCTGCAGGCTACCGCCACGGTACAAGGAAAGCAACCCCTGGTATAGAAAAGGAAAAACCGATCTGTGAAATTCAGCTGCTCAAGTGAATTTTCAGGATAAGCATTTTCTGATTATTCAAGGAACTGCATGGGGTCTGTGCTCAGATACATCAACTTAAATCTTCGAGAGCAACATAATGAGAACAACCGCTAAGGAAATGTGCCTGAAATAAATGTAATTTTATGGTACTTAAACGCAGATTAGGGCAAAAAGTCTATTTTGTTTAACAGGGGCTTTTATCCTGTGCTCATTGCTATCCCGTTGAAGCAACACTCAGCATCTCCCATATGTTGTTTATTCTCTCATCTGCCACACAGGGGCAATGCATCTGCAACTGTCACGTTTGGGGAGCTCCTGCTTGGCTTTTGCAGAGAGATTGCACAGAGGCGGGGGGGCGCTTCTGCCAGCATGCTTTGTCTGGGATTTATGTTTGAGAAAGTCAGGTGAAAAAGGGACAGCTTATTAAAAAAAAAAAACAAAAAAAAAACCCAACAAAAAACACCTGAAGCAAATTCAATCTTTTTTTCCAGATGAAGGGTAAAGCTGAATGGGAGAATCCTTATTCAACTTACAGGTCAGGTAAAAATAGTCACTTAAGACAAAGGGAATACTTTTCTGAAAAGACTAAAGTTGTCATAATTTTGCAGATATTTAAAAGCATTCAACACACATACACAGACAATGCACACTCTCATCTTGGATCTGATTCAAAGTCTAAGAAAAGATGTCCATTAGGCTCAAACTGAGATCGGGGCCAACCAAAGGAAGAAAACTTGCTGAAAAAAAAAAAAAAATGCATTTTGGGAACTCAGCCACTACAGTATATCCCAATTTTACCCTGGTCTTACTGGAATCCAGCTTTGCAGAGTGCATGAGGAAGGAGGAAAGAGTGGAAAAGACCCAAGCCACCCCTAACCAGGAGAGAAAACCACGGACCACATTGTCAAAGTCTTCTCCATGTACCCCACGTGGCCAGCATCTGCCTCCCTTCAGACACCTTCACGTGCACAAAGTTGGGTCTGGGGCAGTCCCCAAGTTCAGTTCCTGGGCTGATGAAGGTAGCTGCTGCTGTAGCGATAGGACTCAACGAACGCTACTACACCTCATCCGCACCAGATGAATGGGTTAAACTTAAGAGAAACTACACATGCCCTGCCTTTGTATATTTATATGTACGTATACATAAAGCACAGGTAATACAGGCAACTTTATAACCGTCCTGCATAATTTCATGGCAACAATGTAATTTTAATTTATTCTAAAACCACAGCAGATTCCCACTGCCCGTTAGGACTGCAGGAACTCAAAGTCTGCAATTTATGACCAAACACTGTGCTGGTGTGAGGGTCTGTCAGGGTGCCTGGAGCACTGCATGGACACAGAGCTCCCACCCCTCCTGTGCTAATGACAGGACTGCAACACACAACTTATTTGCCTCACTTTTTTAAAAAAATCATTTGTGAAAGGTACCTAATGGTGAGTGCGAAAGCAGTCTGTAGGACAGTTAACTATAAAAGAAGGTTTTGACTCTCTGGGTTTCCCAGCATCTGTAAATTAGGGAGGCAGCTATTTTTTTTTATTATTTTTTTTTTGTCCCATGGAGAAAGCAAGCCATAACTCTTTACCCATCCCCCTCCCACAGAGAAATGAGCAGGAAACTGCACGCTGAAATTCATTGAGTTTCCTCTACCCTTCGTGTGTTATTCCCCTGTAGGGGAGAATGGAGCCTTTTATACCTCCATAGCTCTGGGCTCTTTGGGTAATGAAGGGAACACATTTATTGGTACAAGGTTTGGTGTTTATTGATGCTACCCATTTTTCACCAGGTTTAGCACTCTGTGGGGAAGGCACACGGACTTTCCAAAACACATTTTATAATCACGCCATTTCAAGGTTTATGCAGTATAATATGTTTAACTGTTAAATTGTAAATAAAAGTCACTGCCCAATGCTGAGCCCTCTTCAAGAAATTACAGTCAGCTACATCTTTAATTCTCTGATGTACAAACAACTCACCAGCACTGTTGCATGTGTTACACACACATGCTGTTTACCTGGCAGATGTAGCACGCAGAATTATCCTTCTAGAACGGGTTGTGGGCTTAACCTACCCCTGCTTCACTCAGCAAATAGGGGAAAAATTCCTTTCCCACTGCAAAAACAAAACATATTCCTGCCTCATCCTCTTCTCAAGCAGGCCTTCACTTTTTAACAAACCTGACGAATGATTTGCCTTTGCCGCTGGGTGTTTTTTAAAAGATGCCTGCTGCTGAGGCTGTTGGCAGCGTCTGGAGGCACCTCCTCACCTCCCCTGCAGCTGCACTCCCTTTTGAGGTAGCACCCACCTCGAGGAAATCCCAAAGCGCAGGGATTTACTCCCAGAGTAGGGCTGGGAGGTTTGGGTTGGAAGGGACCTTAAAGATCACCTGGTTCCAACCCCCTGCCATGGGCAGGGACACCTTCCACCAAACCAGGTTGCTCCAAGCCCCGTCCAGCCTGGCAGCTCCAGAGATACTGTGGGAAGGTGCTTTAGGAGGCAAAGCCACACACATCTGCACAAAACCCTAGGCAGCCCCAACCGGCACCAGGTATTTCCCAAACTGTATTCCTAATATACATCAGTGGGGGATTACCTTGCTGAGTGCAAGAGATCTCGTGCTGTAGATCAACAGAGGAGATACTGCTGCCATCGCCCCGCAGGCAGGCTGCCTGCATCCAGCAGTGCTCCCTGGCCCCTTCTGGAAGCCATGCAGAGGGCTCCATCTGATGAGGCATGAGGAGTATTAACCATTTCCAAAATCCTGCATCCAGTATTGATTTAACAAAGTCCAGCCCTAGCAAACACTATCAGCACAAGGAAGGCTTTGTGTAGTGATTGTTCTGCCCTCATCTGCGTTTTGCCTGCCAGCATAGCACTGTCTGTTGCAGTGCCTGTTCAAAGACCAGTTGCCACAAATGCTTCACCTATCTACTTCTCAGTTTGGTATTCTCCACCAAAAAGCAAAACCTTTAATGAAGGAATAAGTGACTAAAGACATACCACCTCAGATTAAGGCTGAGAAACAAGTACGTCATCAGTTCTAGTTAGTAAATCAAAATTCCTGAAGATGATGAAGTCGCTTTTCTCTTTTGTGACAGCACACCCAGATCAAACATTTCTGATGGCAAGAGAGAAACCCACAGAGGGGAGCTCTCCTCTGCAGAGATTCATTTGCTATCTGGTATTGATGTGTTACTTAATTTATTGATCCACGGAGGAATGAAAAGTCAAAGGCAGTACAAACTGCATTCTACATAGGCTCTTAGGGAGAAAAACATTTTTCTCTCTTCTTCCTTCTTTGAACTGTTTCTGAAAATAGGCACTCCTGTCATGGTACAAAAAATTCCAGGTCATTGTAAACCTGACAGCTTGTCAATAGGGCTGCACAACAGGCCTTACTCTCCAGTTCATTCCTGTTGCTTGCTTCATTAGTACAAACTCTGCAGCTGTCCATTTAAATAAATAAATAAAATAACTTGCATGGAAATATGGTCTTTAACCCTTATACTTCCTTTCAAAAAACAAATCCATTTAATGGAAAGGTGTTAAGGGGGCAGCCCAGATCAGATAGAGAATGGTTTAGTATTTTCCCATTTATTTTTTACCATTTTAGTGCTGTTCAGAGATTTAAAACCTGTGCATGTGAAGGTTAGAGTAGGTTACAGGGGAGCCTACATGTATTGGGTTTGCGTGGCAAGGTTTTGCTGGTAGGGGGGCTACAGGGGTGGCTTCTGTGAGAAGCTACTAGAAGCTTCCCCTATGTCCAATGCAGCCAATGCCAGCCGGCTCCAGGATGGACTCACCGCTGGCCAAGGCCGAGCCTGTCAGTGACAGTGGTAGCACCTCTGCGGTAACATATTTAAGAAGGTGGAAAAGTTGCTGTGCAATGGCATTGAGAAGACAGGAGTGAGACTATGTGAGAGCAACAACCCTGCAGACCCCCCGGCCAGTGCAGAAGGAGGGGGAGCAGCTGCTCCAGGCGCTGGAGCAGAGATTCCCCTGCAGCCCGTGGTGCAGCCCACGGTGAGGCAGGCTGTGCCCTGCAGCCCGTGGAGATCCATGGTGGAGCAGATTTCCACCTGCAGCCCGTGGAGATCCATGGTGGAGCAGATTTCCACCTGCAGCCCGTGGAGATCCATGGTGGAGCAGATTTCCACCTGCAGCCTGTGGAGATCCATGGTGGAGCAGATTTCCACCTGCAGCCCGTGGAGGACCCCACACCAGAGCAGGGGGATGCCTGAAGGAGGCTGTGACCCCGTGGGAAGCCCACGCTGGAGCAGGATCCTGGCAGGATGTGTGGACCCATGGGGAGAGGAGCCCAGGCTGGAGCAGGTTTGCTGGCAGGGCTTGTGACCGCATAGGGGACCCCACAAGAATTGCAGCCCATGGGAAGGACTCATGTTGCAGAAGTTCACGGAGGACTGTCTCCCATGGAAAGGACCCACGCTGGAGTTGGGGAAGAGTGTGATAAGCCCTCCCCCTGAGGAGAAAGGAGCAGCAGAGACAGTGAGCGATGAACAGACTGCAGCACCCATTCCTCATCCCTCTCTGCCACTGGCAGGGAGGAGGTAGAGAAAATCAGGAGTGAAGTTGAGCCTAGGAAGAAAGGAGAGGTGGGGGGAAGGTGTTTTTAAGATGTGCTTTTATTTCTCATTATCCTGCTCTGATCTGAATGGTAATAAATTAAACTAATTTCCCCAAGTCAAGTCTGTTTTGCCCATGACAGTAATTGCTGAGTGATCTCCCTGTCCTTATCCTAACCCACAAGCTTTTTGTTGTATTTTCTCTCCCCTGTTCAGCTGAGGAGGGGAACAATAGAGTGGCTTTGCTGGGCACCTGGCACCAAGCCAGACCCATCCCACCACACTGTAAAAAAGACATACCAAGACACAGTAAAGGATGGAGACATCCATTGAAGCTGTGTTCTAAAGACCACGGTTAGGAAGGAGCAGCACAGCCTGACTTTGCCTTAGTGCGGCGGGACCCTTTCCCGGGCATCTAACCTTTCTATCCCTTTCAAGCCAGTTGCATTTTTTATGTGTCTACAGAGTCTCTTTTCAGGAAGGCACATTGCCCTAGAACAGCCTGCTCTTCCCCTGAATGCTAAATAATTAGGAAAAAATAAAAGTGTGTCATTTTTCCACTGAGCAGTAGATTACTAAGAAATCACTCTCGACCAGTGGAGCCAATGGATGGCTTATGACTAACCTCAGGGGAGCAAGACGTAGCCAATACTGGGCTTGGGCTTATCAGAACTGAGCAGGAGATGGTCTTCTCACCTTGTAAGACTTTTCCAAGACAATAGAAAATAAAAGTATCTATTTCTGCACTAGAATACCACCACATCCCTAAAATCTCCTCCATGACAAAAACTGAGCTCCAGAAGATCATCACAACAGCCACTACTTGGGCTGGGACAAGTGAAACTGAAGTTCAAATCCTTCAATTTCCAGCCATTTTTATATATAAGACAATGCATTAAACAATGAGTCAGTAATCCAGTTCCACCTTTTCTGTCTCAATAAAACTTCATTCATTTAAAGAAGTGGAGCAGCTTCCCTGTGGTTGCTGTTAAAACATTTCTTTAGGTGCCAGAAGACTTTGGAAGGCTCAGGAGGTAGGTGTCTCCAGCAGTTCATAGGAAAGCTTCAGCCATCACACTGTTACTCGCTTGGTCCTGTAATCTTTCTTTTTCAGATCAAATTCTACCCTGGAGCAGAGAAATCTGTCTCATCAGAATTGGTACATTCTGATGAACCATCAGTTTACTATTTGTCTACTGACAAAAACGTTCAATTTTTAAAAATCCCAGCTTGTTCAGTATCAAAACCCACAGCCCATAGTGGCTACTCAGGCTGGGATCTGTATTGCTAACAGTAGCTGGCTTGGTGAAATCTCATGCAATAACCAAAACCTCTAAAAGAAGAATTGCACAGTCTATGATATGCTGCACTTGATTACTATTTGCACCAAGTTGCAAGACATTTACATTCTTCTTAATGCCCATTTCAGTTGTTGGTACAGGAGGGCCAGGATTTCAGGTTTTATTTTGGGGGCACACAGTGCTCCCATGTCTTCACGTGTTGCGCAGGGTTCCACTGCACTGAAGCTTGTGACTCCTATTTCACTCCCCTTAATTTCAGCAACTGCTCCTGTAGGAATATGTGCTATCAGACAGTGGGATGTCATCAACATTACCCTGCAAGACACTTCTTTCCTCAGTTCAAAGTCTTATGACTGGGGCTCCATTTGATCAGAGATTTACTGCTTTCACATTGCCTAGATATCCTGTGGATATACGTGACTTAGCAGCTGCTGAGAAATTGATATGTCAGCTGAATACATTATGCCAAACTTTCACACTTCTGACAGTTCTGGAACTTCTTTCCACATTACTGCTCAAAAACTTGAGCCCTTTAGGAATAAAAATACTGGCTAACTAATTAAAAAGTAGAAATATTTCTTAAAAGTTGCTACCCACTGAAAGAGACCCATTATTTTTGTTTACCTTATTTCCTACCAAAGAATTTTTTCTCTCATACTTATGACATCATATTTTATGATTGTCCTAAGAATGTATACAAACAAAAATATAAAGTCCCCCAAATATGCAAGTAAAGATGTCTGTTTCTTGAATACACCTTGTATAGATTGCTGTCTAGACTCTTCAGCTTACCACTATTAGTCATGACCATGCAGGATGTTCAACATCTATTGATGAAAACACCTCGCAAAATAGCTCAGTACAAATCACCTCCCCTTTACATGGACAAACTGAGTGTCTAAGTGGTTTGTCTGAGATGAACGATGGATTTGTGAGCAGCATCCAGATTTCTCAAGTGCCAGCCTTGGCTGTGCTGGTAGTGTGCAGCTCTCCTACTATGCTGGTGTCTTGCTGCAGATGTGGTTGAATTCCCTGTATTGCAAGGGCTGAACAATCTAAATTGCATGAGCTGCACAGAAGAAGTCTTCTGTGTCCAGGCTCTCACTGTGCACAAAAACTGGTTGTGGGGCCTCACCTCGGTGTCACTGAATCGCTGCTTTCCCAACAGACTGCTGATGTGGATAAAGAGCTATTTCAGCCATTCCAAATCCTCTTTGAAGGAGTAGAGCACATTGCTGGAGTTGGGTGGACACCAGAAGTAAAATAGTATGTATGTTAATCTTGTCTCTGCTTAGAGGGTTTGGGGCAATACAGTCAGAAGCAGAATGTAGTTGTCTCTGTCTTCTTCAAGCTTAAGCCTGCTTTCATTTTTACATTGCTACAAACTTGTTTGTGCAAACAGTACGATTTTTCCAAAAATCAAAACAGAGCCCTCCCCGTCTCTTTCTCTGGTACCTGGTCTGACTGCTTTGGTATTAGGCACTCACAGCCTTTGATTTACGTGTCCTCTCAGCATCCCTGTGAGACAGTGCAGTGTTACTATCCACATTTTACAGATGGGGAACCGAAGCCCAGAGAGGCTAAGTCACCTGCCATGGTCACACAGGAATTCTGTGGTTGAGGAGAGAAATGAGCCCAGGTTCCCCAAGCCCTAGGCTAGCGCCCTACACACTGGACCATCCTTGCTGACCAGACTTACTGGTCAGAAAACCTGCTGTAAGTGTTACTTACATTTGCATGCTATTTTTAACCCTGTAGATGATGTAGTACAGTGTTTCTAACTCACTACAAGCTTCTCTGAGAGGGTTTCTCACCAAAAGGTTTGTCAAGCATTGGAACTGGCTGCCCAGGGACGTGGTGGAGTCACCATCCCTGGAGGTATTTAAAAGACGTGTAGATGTAGCACTTAGGAACATGGTTTAGTGGTGGACTCAGCAGTGCTAGGTTAATGGTTGGACTTGATGATCTTAAAGGTTTTTTCCAACCTAAAATATTCTATGATTCTATAATCCTTCAGTGTTTTCTAATTTTTTTACTGGTCTTCACAAGTCTGCTGGGAGTTTACATTTTTTTAATACCTGTTATTTCCTTTTTACATGGCCAAGCACAAGCTTGGTTCTGATTTAGTCCCTTAATGGACTCGAGTGGTGGTTTCTCAAGTGGCAATTGAGAGGAGAATTGGCAATGAGTGCCTGCCTTTATCGGCGCTCAGAATCAGTACCTTCAAAGCTATCCTTGTGTTCCTACTTACCCCAGACTAAACTGGGGTTGCACACTTACTCCTCTGATGTTGTTCTTATCCTGTTTGTCTACCTCATCCCTTTTTAGGACACTGAAAAAATATTTACAAAAACAATGAAGGCAAAACCAGAACAGCACTTCTTGATTCTAGCCTTGAGGCAGTCATGATGTATATTTGACCACGAGCCAGCAATGCACCCTTGCAGGAAAGACTGCCACCTGCCTCCTACACTGCATGAGTAGGAGCTTTTTACCAGCGGGTTGAGGAAGATGATCCTTCCGCTCTACTCGTCTCTGGTGAGATGCATCTGCAGTGCTGTCTCCAGTTCTGGGGTCCCTAGACTCTTCTCAGCGGTATCCAGTGACAAAAGCAAATGAGCACAAACTGAAACACAAGACGTCCCCTCTGAGCATCAGGAAACACTCTTTTAGTGTGAGGGTGACCAAGCACTGGAGCAGGTTGCCCAGCATGGTTGTAGAGTTTACATCCTTGGAGATATTCAGAACCCCACTGGACAAAGTCCTCAGCAACCTGCTCTGACCGACCCTGCTTGATCAGGGGTGGTTGGACAAGAAAGCCTCTACAGGTTCCTTCCAAAGTCATCTATTTTATGATTCTGTGACATATGACACTGGATTCTCAGACAGCTGTCCCTGCAGCTTCGGGCAAGCCATGCTGAGCATCCCAAAGGAAAGCAGAAGGATGTGGCTGTGCCAAAGATTCTCTCACATCTGTAAACTTGCCATCAAGAAAGCTATGGAAAATGGGGATAGTCAAGAGCAGACTATTAAACTCTAGCCTTTGGGGATGGAAGAAAACCACATTATATTAATACCTCCACAGCCTTCACAGAGAGCTTAGTTTACACTATGCTGTTCATTTGGGGTACAATGATCCTTACGGGTCCCTTCCAACTTGAGATATCCTGGGATTCTATGTTTTCACTAAATCACTCAGATGGTATTGACATCGCTCCTTTCCTCATCCGGGAGGAAGGACAAGTGTCACAGTAAGCGCTGTCTCCCTCAAGACTGTTTAACCCTTCACTAAGAAAGCAACCCAAAGGCTGCATGCTTCTCCCACCACCTGCAGGAACCAGGTGTCAGTAAGATCAAGGTTTCATGCTTTCTCTTACCTTTTACACTTCAGCCAGCTACAAATGACTAGACTGCAGCTTGTCTGAAAAATTGTACCACTGGAGAAGCTTCGCTATCACCAAAGCACTGGCTATCAATTTGCAAGATCACAACAGGGAATTGCCACATTGAGAAATTGTGGGGCTTGCAGAGATAAAGATCTCTTCAGCTCTCACTTTTCCCTGTGGTCAATGACCATGCACATGGTGGTCAGCTGGGCTCAAAACAACGCCACTGTAAAAAAGCAACCTGTAAACAGCATATTACATTGCTTGCAAAAGATAATTCAGCGAAGAGAAGATGCAATTCAGTACAGAACTTCATTACTTCAGCTGGTATATGGACAACCAAGAACATGGATACTGTGGTATAAAGTAATGATTTGTATTCTTGACACCACAAAAGCATATATTGACCTTGTACAATTTGTGACCTTTTACATGTTCAGTATGTCAGTGATCTTGAGTGCTGGACAGAGGGTACCACTCCTACATGGTACTGCATGCTTGGAACCTCTGGTTGGTGAGGACTCAGAGAAGGAAAATCAGAAGAAATCTCACCATCATATAAACTAATGGCTCCTATTTGCCTCTTTGCTGCCAGCAGTATATTAAACCTCTGAACACAAGCAAAATGCCTAAGAAACTTTTTTTTTTTTTTTTTGTAATTGTCTGCCCTTCTCTTTGTCTCCAGTAGTCATTATTAATTGAAGGTCCAACATATGTTTGCATTAAAGTGTATTAGGAAATGGTATGGTCTCCACCCATCTTCACTGGGATTTCAGGACTATTTATTGGCGTGATTCTGCTCCCATTTCAGTGAGAGGTAGTTTTTCATTGACTTGAGGAAGGACAGTGTTAAGCCTATACTGAGAGTTTTAGAGGAGAAAAAAATAATGTTGATTACAACCGGCTCCAGACAATAATAGTATCACTTTCCTAAATTCAGAGAAGTAAAGCAAATATGAAACAAACAACAAAGAACTGACAGAAAAAGGGAGTTCATTCCAAGTTCAGTCCATTAAGAGCTACAGTTTGATACTGTTGATTTCCCCTGAGTTCAGTAAAGACAAACTCACAAAAAAAGAGCATATCTATCCTTTTCCAAAAGGCATTAATGAAGAAAGGTAATAATGAGATCTGACTTTGTCTAATCAGTTAATAGCTCCAGCAATACAACTTTGTCTCCTGAAGTGATCAAGCTGCTGAGAATCATAGTGCCACAGGTAAAATTTTACGAAGCTGCAGTGATAAAAGCCTTTTTTAAATTAACAGGTTATCAAGGGCACAGAATTATCTTCACACACACAGAGCGCACTGAGGAGTGGTTTCTGTCTGAGATCAAAACTCCTACATGGAAATATTTACAAGCCGGTGTCTGTGGGCAAGAGGAGGGTCACTTTTCCCACTGTACCACATGGAGATCCCAGTACTGCTGGAGAAGTCGTGGCAGTGATTCATCTCGTCCTTAGTTTGCCACTGACCGCTTGGTCCAATTGACTAATGTAGATACCTAGTGTCACTTGAGATGCTCTGTGGTATCCAAGGCACCCTCACGGGGCTGACAGATTTGGCGTGAGACCCCAGGGATACCTGTGTCTGCCTTGAGCAGAAGCTGAAAGTTGATGGGATACCTGCAGGTAATTCAAATACCACTAGGTGCCTAAGTTTAGGCAACTGAGCCCCTTTACTGGCCCCCTTGAGGACACCTACTTGTAAATGACTAAGTTAAGGTGTCTTATTCTTGCACTTAACTCCACCACAGTCAGCTGGAGATACCAAAGAGGTCAAAAAGTAAATAAATAACTCTAGCAATGCCCCATTTCTGAATGCATGACAATTTGGTCCTTCACCAGGCTATAGGTAAACAAATAAAACAATCCAGATGCTGTAGTGTTTGCAGTCACCTTGGTGAGTATCTTGTCCCAATCACACAAAAATGTAGCAAACACAGCTCTTCACAATCTGCACTAGATGCTTACGGTTTGGGGATTAAAGCTGAAAGTGTTAATGTAGCCTTTAGAGAAATTTTTAAACAGAGAAAATTAAATTGATATAAGAGAAAAAGAAATCCAGTTTCAGCAAAATCTTTGAAATTCTTCACTTTTACCAGCAATCTGAATCCACATCATCCCTCTGACCATAAATTCTTAATGCTTTTGTGAAAAAAAGCAGATTGTCTGAGTTCGGTATCCAAAGATGAATATAAATATCATTTGTGGACACTTTTGGTGGTAGCTGCCAAACACTGTTTCAGTTTTGGAAATTACTGTTGCCTCTCCCATCACTGTTTTCTTCAAGCCAAATTGGAAGTAGATTGCGGAGATCCTTCTGCCATTCCTGTACCTGGTCCACACATACATGAAGGACTAGTATGTCTTATCATAGCATAACACTTAAAATACGTTGGGTTTAAAGATAAAAGCTATGGGTATCCACAGGGTCTGAAAGATATTGTTGTAAATAGTGTACTTTTATGGACTCCATGTATTCAAGAACCAGACACGATACTGAAACATGAAGGAAAGTATAAAGGCTAAGGTGAGGGTTACTAGACCAAAGTTGCCAATATGTCTGAGAAACAGAGGCCCTCCTTTGGAGGAAATACAGGTCTGACGTAAATACTCCATCTAAAATATACCATGAATACTGATTCTCATGGACGATTAATAGAAGGTGCAAGACTTCTTTCCTCAAACCAGAAAATAATTCGAAAATAAATATCCACATGTGTGACAAACTTTTTGCAAATTTGGGAAACATATATTGCATGGCAGAAAGACAAAGACTATCTGCAAAGTAAATGTTCATCGTCTAATTTAACAGCTAACCTAAGGAATCAGTGCAGAATCAGATACAAATTTAGCAGTATTGTGGATAGTGTAGGGCAAATATGTTCACAAGTGACATCTTGGAAATACACTTACATGAATAAAAAATTGATATATTATGGAGAACAAAGTCTTTTGTGCCTTAACAGCCTGATCCAGCTCCTTAAGAAGATAAAAGAAATATTCTCATTCACTTGTGTAAATGCTGGACCAGATTGATATCAAGAAAACAACAATCCATATGTTTCTGATTCCACTGGTCTTTCGGTGGTGAAGAATCCTCACCTCTTTGACAAAGTACTACAACTCTCAAAAGAGATTTACACCATTCTGGGAGGAGAGTCTAGCCCGCCCTTGAGTTACATGCCTTTTTAACCCCTTAACACATGGCAGTAAGTAAAGCCTGCAGAAAAGCTGCTGAACTTGCACATGCAGTAACTCCTAAAGTAAACTGTATGGCTGCCAAAAAGCATATGAGAAGTCAGAAATAACTTACAATATGGCAGGTGTTACAGTGCATGTCTTAGGTACGTTATAAAACACAGACTGAAGTGGTTCCAGGATCTCAGAGTTATGATGATACAGACTGTGAGGTTGCTGTTTAGATGAAATTCCTCCTACCATGTCTTCAAACCATTATTTTTCCCCTTATTTGCTCCATTCACCACATTTAGATGCCACCATCTTGGATTTCCTTCTCTGAAAAGGAAATCCCCACTTCTCAGCATGAAACTTGAAAAGATTCCAGTCTTAGAAGGAGCTGCTAAGCCTACATCCTACACCCAGGTAACCTAAGCCATGTGGAAATATGAACTGTTTGCAACCTTCAAGTACTCCAAAGCAGGCCAAGCTCGGGACCTCAGCCAGCACCACGAGTACCTCGAGCAGCAGACGGCAGCAGTTAGTGGGGAAGTCAAAAGGCAAGGGAAAGGGGAGAGTTGCCAAAGCACCTAAGAATATGCGCGCATTAAAGCACACTCTTGGAAAAAGAGATGTTTGCAGTAGTTCTGTGCACGCCGGTACGTCCCTATGACGATGTCAATCCAGGGGGAGATGCTGATTTTTTTCCTGAGAGTCGGATGCTGCCTCCCAGCTAACGAGACCCATCTCCAGCAGGAGGCTGCTTGCTGACCAACGAGCCTCATCTCCCAGCCCAATGCAGCGTTGATCCTGCACAGCAACACAGCCCCCCATCAAGTCAGCATGCCCTCAGCACCTGTGGAAAGCACATCTATAGGTAGGACGTATGATCTGCAACGCCAGAAAGCCAGACTGGGGGGGCTTGAGTCAAATCAGTGGGACTTCACAGCTTTAAGAATCTGACTTTTTGGCCCTTTTGAAAAATCTCACACTAGAACTTATAAAACCGGCAGTATTCACAAGAGTATTAATTAGGACTTCAAAAAAAATTACTCCAAGAAGTAAACCCCAGCCTTTCATGAAGCCAAGTCTTCATTCTGAAATGGCAAAAAGCAGAAACCAGGACCGCATTGCCTCATCTCTAATGGGAGACAAGAAGAGCTTTGGATACAGCTCCAGGCAGGGTTTTGCTTCATAGAAGGAAATCCAAGGTGGTGGCTGTGAAGTGACAAATTCCTGCTCATGCTGTTTTATTTCTCCTGGATGTAATGAGGTTGTTTAACTAGCCTGACTTTCACATCAAGTTAACTCCTGCACACGCACAGCCTCATATTTTCTGGATCAGTAGCACAAACATCATGAGAAATGCTTTTCATTTGAGGTTCCCTGGAACAGTACTAAGCATATGGAACGATAAAGCAAAATTTGTCTTTTCAAACATGGAATTAGTCTCCAACTTATATATTAATTTTATTTTTTTTTTAACTTGCTTATAGGAAAATGGTGTATCTTCCTCAGATCTGTGGTTTTGTTGGTTTGGGCTGTTTTAGTTCTCAAGGAAGTAGAACTGCCTCCCCTCCCACCCACCCTCAAATGAAGGCAAGGTGGCAAATATATGCCACAGGGCTTGTTCGAGGTGGAGGGCTGTTTGTTTTTTGAAGCCATTAAGGCAGTCCTTCCTTCTACGGTGCTATCCTTTCCTCCCTACTGGAGATTATTCCTTATTGGCATCTCTCTTCTATCAGAGATCTGCTTTATTTGGTCTCTTCTCACACTTTTTTCACATTGCAATGCAGTACATCACATAACAGCTGTATGGGAGCACAGACAGCACTAGCATCAGCCGATGGCTCCCTTCTCATCCAGGATTTCGGCTTCATTTGGCTTGTGATCAGTAGTTGTGACTCCCTAATATAGAGATGGACTCTTTTTTTGCTCCTTTTTCTCTGCCTCCCTCTTTTTAATCCTCTGCTGTGCCAAAAAAAATTACTTTGAAAGGTATTTGGAAGCTTTTTGATTTCAACATTTTTCAAGGTGTCAGGCTGGGACTTTCCCCAAAAACAGCAATAGTTAACTTAGCTAGCTATCATGTTGTAAACGTTTGTTATAGTTTTAAAAAGGTTTTTTCCTTTATTCTTAAATGTGCCAGAAATATGGGGTTTCTGTTCCATACAGTGATTCCCCTCACTTTTATTGTCTTTTTTTTTAGTGGGAAAGTCAATGAACAGTGGTTTAGGAAGACAGGAAGGATGCAGAGCAAATAGCAAGCACAAACCAAGGAGAATTTCCTCGTTCTTCCCTCAGAAACCCATGTTTCCTTTGTTTCTGGCTTTCTGTAAGGAACAGAAAAAAGCCACTTAAGTTAGCAAACAAAGTCCCATTCCAGCTGGGCAACTGATACAGCTCAAAGCATGAAAACTGAGTATGTTATGAAGAGAAAACCTGCTCAGCTTAGTGGGACTATATCTTTTACTTGGACGCTAAGAGGGAAGGGGTTGCCCTGTGCCTGCAAGCAGCTGCACCCAGATGACAATACATTGAACTTGCCTGCAAGAGTCTGAACTGTAAAGCAAGCATACAGTAAATCCATTTTGGATTTTAAACACTTTTTTAAAAGCTCCTTCTCATTTTCACTCATCCTGGCAAATTTTTGCCCTTCGTGAGCTTCATAAGTTAAATCAGACAAGCGGGACACCGCTTATTGTTCAACTCCAAGTGACAAAGGGTGGAGAAAAGCTTTGTCATCGCACTAAGTTCTGGGAAGGGCTTTGGGTCCCTAAGATTTCATCGTAGTCAGCAGAGAGAGATGGCAATTCCTGGCTCAAATAACAGGTATGTGAAAGCGCTCTTTGGAAAGGCTCTTTTCTCTCTCCATGACTTTGGAAAGAACCCAGGTAATGAAGACAGATGTAGATAGACAACAGCTGTGGAAAAAAGGCACCTCTTTTCTTCTTTTTGTCAGTCATTGCTGTAAGGAGGAAAAGGCGTGCTCTCTCTCTCTCTCTCTCTCTCTCAAACTCTCAAACTGTCTCTCAAAACTCTCCACCCCCCCACCCCCCACCTCCCTGCTACGTTTTACAGAATGGGAATCGAGTCCCACAAAATGCAAGATACTTCTGTGAGACCCAGATTCAGACCAGGGCCCTGGGACTTCAATGTGCTGCCAGTGCATATATATTTATATGCTTTACACAGCAAACGTGTAATGCTTAAACAGCATTAGGTACGTAACTCGGCTTTGCATTCACGCTAGCATGGTGTTCTTAGAATAAAGTTGCGTCCTTGCACATCAGCCATATGCATCCAGGAAAACTGTGGCTCATTTTAGTTTGGTGCAGCTTGCACTGAGCATGTGTTTAGGGAACTACTGTAGGAGGAAGAGCAATGTATATGCCAGGCCAATGCCGGGTTTTTGTGTCATCTGACTCGGCACCTCTGTGGTATTAACTGACATCGCGTATCAGGTTAGGCTAATAGCCTACCACTTGGTTCTGCTTGAGCAGATCTGCGTGCTCAGGCTACAGGCCACTGACGAACACAGAGCCTCGGAGGGAAAGGATTAGTTGCTCTGTGATCCGCAGGATGGCACTTGCACCACAAGATGTACAGACTTAATGGCTGGATCCGCTGTGGATCGGAAGCTACACCTGGAAAGTAGCTATACAAATCTGGCGCTCCAGGGTTGCCCACAGCGATGAAAGCAGGCTTGGGTGACAAAATGACAGATACTGACAACTTGGGTGGGACATTACCAGACTGGGAGAAAAACTTAAAGGATATAGAAATACCTGCTTGTTTTAACAAGACACCCCAAGAGACCAGAAGGACTTTCCCTCACTCCAAACAAGCTGGGAATTACCCAGTAGGCAAAATGATCAACAAGGGCTCTTTTGCCAAGGTAACGGAGGGGCTGCACATCCCCACTGGGGAGAAGGTAAGTTCTTGATGAGAGGAATTGCAAGTAACCTCCTACTAACTTATGTCAGAAAATTTCAGACCATTTAATCCGCAAACCACAATCTATTCAGTGAATTATCCTCTGAACCTTATCCTCATAAATTAAGCTCATAAACTGAGTTTATTGCTCATGTATAATCAGTCACATGTGTGAATATGTATGGAGTACAACTGTTTTCACAATTATAAAACAATATAGACAATAAAGATATCCTCCTGCTGAAACAGAACAGGATGATGGCGTAAGGGCAATTTCAAATCTGCTTTCCCTGATAATCCTGAGTAATTAGTGCTGTATATCTGACCTTTAAAGCTATGGACAACACTTACTGAACAGCCCGTCACTCTGACAGGAATCATTTATATGGCAGGACATAGATAACAGCTGTTACCTCTAGATCAGTTGGGCTAAAATAATGTTGCACTAGACGTGTGGAAAGGTGAATCTATAAAGTGGCTTTCTGTTTTTTTCCTTTTCTTGTGGCTTCACTGGCTGACTAGCTTCCCAAACTGCAAAGGGTCTAATCCAAGGCCATTATAGCCAGTATCTTGAGTGGCTTTTAGACCAAGTCAGAAGGGAGCATGTTAGAAAAAATATGTGGTACACTACAGGTGCAGTTACCAGTTAAGCAGGTAGGGATTTTATGCATTTCATGTTCTTTCAGCCCATCTTAATAAAGCATTTTATTCTCAGTGGTGGTACAAAATAAACTGTTATACACTCCTTGGGGAATAACGTAGCAAAGTCAGGTATTTATTAATGCAATCAGAGGGATAAATATGACAGCATTCAGCCTTTCCATTTTGGTCTTCAAGAGAAATAAAAAGTGTTCTTCCACCGGGAATGTCTCTCTCTGTGATACTGATTATCAAAACCATGTCAAGACCAGCTTCTCCCACATGTCAACTTACTCCCCATCCTTTTGAAAATTTATCTGGGTCGAAAAGCTTGTTGCCAGTTTGCATATATCCTGCAGTTTAGGTAGCCATAAAAGTAATTGACAAGAGAAAAGCCAAGCAGGATTCCTACGTTTTAAAAACCATGGAGCGTGAGCCACGGATGCACCAGATGATTAAGCACCCCAGTGTTGTTCGGCTATATGAGACCTTGGAGACTGACAACTCCTATTACCTGGTGATGGAGCTGTGCCTTGGCAGGGACCTCCTGGACAGAATTTGTGACAAAGGGAGGCTGGTGGGAAGGGAAGTAAGGAGATAAACCAGGCAAATTCTGTCTGCAGTAGAGCACCTGCATTGCCAGGGGATTGTTCACAGGTGAGACGTTTCCCCCCCATCCAAATAACGTTAAGAAAAGAAAGCGTGCAAGCATGTAGAGTGCTCTTCTTCACCGAGAACATTTCTTCTATTTTCCCTTGTAAAAACAGGGGGATTGCAAAGAAGACTGTGTTCTTTCAGCCCATCTTAACACAGCACTTTATTCTCAGTGGTGGTAGAAGATAAGCTGTTATGCACTCCTTACGGAGTAAAGAAACAAAGTCCAGGGATAAGAGCTGATGAGTGCAACAAATCAATACTTAGCCACAATTATCTCAGAATGAGCTGGTGACAAACATGTATCTAATTCAAAAATTTCAGTGTGGCTACGCATATCAATATTGATCTTATTTGGTTAGCCACAACATATTGAAATGACCACGCATCACTCAGGACAGAAGACTGAGGAATCAGAGCTCACTGCTTGCTCAGAGGACGCAGTCTTGCAGGTCCAGGTCTGTGGCAGGTCACTGACTTACCACGTTGGCTTTTGCATTATGAGGACAGATCATGACTTCAACCACTGCTACAGGAACCTGAGCAGCCCATGCAAGGACAGCTGATCTTCTTCCCCCTTACAGGGGATCTTGGTGCATATGCCAAGAGCAGCAGAATAAGGACTTCCATTTTAGGTGGGAGAATAGGCAAGAAGTAGTTTTTCCCAACATTCTTCTGTTTTACTTAATAATTCATGGTCAATCAGATCCTTAATTTTAAATGGCAAATGCACTCATCAAGAAAGCCCCCAGGACCAAACAAGTAATCCAGCTAACTGTATCATTACAGCAACCATGAAACAAATAAGCTGTGAATGTGATGGCTCAGCATTCAGAAGTGCTTTGTGACTTGAAATGCTTGCAATCCAGCACTTAATTATATGGGATTTATTAATTAATAAGGAACAGACAAGAAAGAAATAGTATCTGACCTAGAGAATTTAAACAAACAAAAAAAAAAACCCACCAGAAAATCAACTCAAGGGACTTCACCCATTTAATCCAGGCTGACATCTCTGCCTTGCTTGTTCCCTAACTAATCTATTTTACAGTATTTATTCAGTGCTCATGATCATAACATTTATGTTCTTCCCATGACAACATTCCTCATTAATTGCTCAAGCCCTTTTCCCTTCTTTTTATTTCAAAACAACTCTTCCTGGTGAGCAGGGGAGTAGCCTGACTTTTCCCCCTGCTTTTATCTTCTTTTGTTGGTAAAGTTTTGCTGGGAAAGCTTTGCAAGAGAGAAGAATTTTGCAGCACACCCTGAGAGTAGCCAGGTATGAAGTGATGTGAGCTCCTCCAGAGACTTGCTTTACTATCAAGCCCCACTAAACAAAGAAAAAATCATCCCTGGCTCTCAAGCGCCTTGTCATAGCGTTTCTGAAGTTGCACGATCCAGCAGGAGCCCAGCCATCTTGCTGCGTTGTGGGAGTAGGTTTGGTCAGCAGTACTTCAACTCATGGCCTGCTGCTAGCTTTGAGATTCAGAGTTGTGCCCTTGACCTCATACCAGAAGCAGACTAGGAAAGATCTGGAAGGGCTTCCCTGCTCAACTCTAGTTGCAGTGATTCATAGTAACTCAGTGCAGAGGTTAAGCTGATGAGGATAATTGTGGGTGCAACCTCTTCTGAAAAGAAGGCATCAATGTTTCCAGAAAGATGAGCATAGAAATGGCAAAGGTACCTCACGAAGTCAGTCTGATTTTCTCATCTAAGCGCTAAGCAAAGCTCAACTCTTTGCATTGCTTTAACACAAGGAAAGGAGGGTTCCCAAGCTGTCCATGGGGAACTGCTGCTGCTCCATGGGGAGGGGGCTGGTAAAATCACACCAGGTATCACGGTTCATGAGATGGATAATTCTGTGTGAATGGTTGGGTTTATGCCTGGGGCCCCTTTATTTTACTAGAATGGGGGTGCCTGGTGATTTCAGGGTCTCATTTATAAGTGATGAGGTTAGGAATTTGCTAATTTAATTGACTTTTGCTCAGACCTGTCTTATGAGCATCCCTGATTTTTAACCCTGGGGTATACCTCAGAAAAACAGTATTTTCTATTGCCTTAATAATATACTTTATGAGAAACTGGCCAGTTTTGTAGCTATTTTAGTCCAAATTGATATTGCTTATCAGAAATCCTGTACTGTCTTTTGACAGGTATTTTGTTTCATGGGTTTACTTCCCTCTTCAGCACTAAAATCAACACTGATCCGACAAATCCTTACGGCTTAAACTAAGGTTGAGTCTACATTTCACAGTAAAGGTACTGCCTTTATTGTACATGCAATATCACCGGGGATTTTGATGCCAGAGCTGCCAAAATGATCCAGAAGACAGAGCATTGACTCACTTGCCTGTTATCCCAGCACACAGCACTTTACTGTGCCAGATATATGAAGGCTTAGGCACAAGATCAGGTTCAACAGCTTCACAAGCTAACACTCATCAGCTGAGCTCTGCTAACTATCCCTATGCCTGCTCGAGACATGGCCAAGTGGTGAGGTAATGCATCTGAGCTTAAAAACCTCAAATAAAGACATATAAGTTAAATCACATTACCTTGCAATTGGATTGGGTTAGCGCATGCACACAGTCAGCTACCAGCTCCTAAGGCTGGCACTTGCTAAGTGACAGTAACTTGCTTGTATGTACAGTTCCTCATTTTTCCTAGATATTTCTCCTGGATATTTTCCCTTCTCCCATATAAAAGTGTCATATATCCTTTCGAGTCACTACTGGACCAAAGACCTGGAGAAGCATCACAAGCTGCCTCCTAAGCACTCCCTCTGAAGTCCCTATGGGAATGAGAAAAAATTCGTGATGTTGCTTAAACTTACAGCATTTCTGGGAAAGTTTCCTTTGGAAAAAAAGAACAAGATGTATCTTTGATGCAAGATAACATCTGACACTATGTAAACTTTAATAGTGACCATTATCAGGGTTTTCAGGCAAGGAAGCATACATTTTTATTAACTGTGTGAGCACTCAGCGCAGCCTATAGAACAGCAGTTGCAGCAATCCAATGTAGTATTATTTAATTGTAGTGTAGTAAAAGCCATCAGAGTGCACTGTTGGGTGCTAAAACCCATAGAAATGTCAGATCTGCAGTGTCCTGAAACACAACTAGTTTTAAACCGCACAGTTTTAGTGCACAGGGTTATGTCACAGGGATAGGCTATGAACAAAGTTGTCTTAAATCTACCTCCCAGCTTTTGGACACTGGCTTATTTGCCACTCCAGAAAACATGCTATTCAAATTAAAACTGATTAAATAGTTATCATTAAAACCATCTCCATCCCATTCCCAGCCTCGGGCAGCAGAGGGTTTCAAGTGCAATGCTGTCTCATCCACAACTATGGAGATAAAAGGATGCTCCCACAAAACCACCCATCGGGACCACCAGGGACACCTGCAGACTTAATCCCCTGCAGCACTGCAGTGCTGTTTGGGCAGCACCGGTCCTCCCAGCTCTTGCTCCTGTCCTTGTTCCCATCCCTCCTTCTGGTTTGTCCTCCTGTACCCTCCGAGGTCTTTGGGCTGATGAAAGCATTTCATGACTTCAGAGTGGGTGGGAGGGAAATCCACCGGTGCTGCTTCTGAAACTTGTTCTGTCCCCCCATGACCCCCACAGAGCCAAGGGAAGCGCCCAGCGGCACGCGGGAGGCTGCGATGGGAGTCAGCAAAGCATCGCAGGCTCCTGGACCAGCTCCCAACACCCAAATTACACTGGCTGAGGATTCCTCAGTGCTGCAAAAGATTTCAGCTGCCACTTCAGGCGTTCCCCACAGTGGAGTAATATTCCGCCTTTTGGTTTGAATTTGTAAGGATATAAATGTTCCCACAATAAGCCAGTAAGCATTTTTCCTGCAGCTCTGAATTACGTCCTTCTGTGGGGGCGGCTGATACTGGTTGACTCTGCTTACGTAAACATCACTGCAGACACGTCTCCACCTTCAGGGTATCTGCCCCCAGCCCAGCTTTGGTACACCTTCGCTCTTCCACAAGCAAGGCAGACCTCACTTCCACTTCCCTTCTCATCCTTCATATCTCTCAGGCATGATTTACTCACAAAGAAAGCTGAAATACTCAGCAATGCTCAGTACCTCAAACAAAGACAAAAAACCTCCAGCCCAAGTATGTGCATATTTCTTATTTATTCAAAGGTAGAAATAAATGCTGTTAAAAAAAAAAAAAATAATAATCAGTAGAATGGATTATTCCTCAAATGAACAGACTATTTAAAATATAATATATATGTAATATAGATATTTATATAAAAATTTATGTATTTATATAAATAATACATATTTCATAAAATATTCCCTGAACTACAGAAACTTGCCATTTTCCCAACTGAAAACTTCAGGAAGGAATAAGGATCTTGTTACAATTGTAGTCAGAGCTGTGCAGAACTATTGTTATTATTTCAATTAAACTTTGCTAAAAACTATTTGCTAATGGTTAGCTGGGACATAAGGTATCTAAAGTTTGCTCTCTGTCTTCATTTCAGGGACCTAAAAATTGAAAATTTTCTTCTTGATGAGAACAACAACATCAAAATCGCTGGTAGGTACACGTTATCTGTGAAACTTGTTTTCAGCTTTTTATTTTGTGTGGCTTTCAGTGACAGTTCAGCTGCTATTTAAACAGCACGTTTTATGAGTGAGCCTGTGATTATTTAATAAACATATTCAAGTTTTTAGAATAAATAAATAAATAAATAAAAATTATGAAGTATGACTTATCAGCTTGCTTGTTTGAGCTTTAACTAAAAAATATTTTTAAGAGAATGAGGAAAGAAATTTTGCCTATTGTTTTCCCTTGTGTGTTGTTGGAAAAGCAAGAAACAATTACAGCTTTTACGTGTAGAAAGCTGTTCCTAGCAGAAGTGATTTCTAGACAAAGAAATAAATCTTCTGGGGTGTAATGCAGGTATGGACACATTAGCTTCTGTCAAGTCATTATTCCAACTAGAAATCTCATCATTTGGTATGTGTTAAAAAAAAGAAGGGGGGGGGGGGGAGGGGGAAAAGACGACTGTTTTGGTCCCTAACAGAAATCTTGCTAGAGTTGTGAAGCAAACATTTATAAAAATGAGAGAATTTGCACCAAGCAGTTAACACAGCTCAGAGAAACATTAATTTTATTCTATGGAAACCACACAGAAAATTCCCCGCAAGGGAAGCTCACTCTTAGAGACGCCACATGTTTAACCCAGTGTTTCCCAAACTTTTAAAAGCTTAACACCTCTGAGAAAAAAGGCACCAACTCTTCACCCCTGTTTTATAGCCAGCCAGTCCTTTACAATCACACCTTTCTCTTCCCTCCCCCTTGCGCACATGCACATATACAGAGAAAAAGGCTTAAGTTAGCACATTTTACCCAACATTTACAGCAGGCTAAAGCACATTCAGCCGAGCCAAATGCTGTAGCTCATTAAGCCATGCTAATGCAGCTGTGTAGCTAAGCTCTTGTACCAGCATACAGTCAACTGAGGCAAACTAAAAGAGCTAAACCAAAACTGACCAAATCAGACCCATGGCGGGGTAACTTCACTGTTACTCCTCTTCTAATTCATGGCACATTTATTTGAACCCAAATTGGCATCCACAGCTGAGACATCAACAAACGCTACAGCTAGCTGCTGTTTTCATCTTTCTCCTATCTTCAGCCAATTTGTAAAGTTAAAGTATTTTGAGAAGAGACTAAAACTTCTTTGCCTCTGTTTTCGTAACCATCAGATTTTGGACTAAACAACACTGCAAAGTTCAAGGGTCTCTCCCAGGAGCTGTTACATACCCGGTGTGGAAGCCCAGCTTATGCTGCCCCAGAACTCCTTGCTCATAGGAAATATGGTCCAAAAGTGGATGTCTGGTCCATGTAAGTAGATCTAAAAATGTACTTATCAAAACAAAAGAAGAAATCTAAACAGAAAAAATGAGTCTCAGGGACACACAGACCAAAGATGGGGCTATAGCAGAGCTATGAGACCTTCATCCGTACCTTAGCTAGGCCCTTTATACCAGCTTATGATAAAAAGGCGGAGTTACTTACTTCGTAGGTGGCACAAACCTAAATGGACTCAATTTTTCTTGTTCATTACATCTACAGGATATATCTCTTCTAACAAAGAAGAATGCAGAAGGTGCCACAGAAGAACAGTTTTTCACGTAAATTAACTCAGACTTTTCAAATGCACCTGCAGTTTGCAGTTCTAGCAGCCAAGTTGTGGGGGTTTTACTTTTTTGACAGTTTTTATAGGTGGAGCTGGGAAAATGATAGTATATTAAATTAATGTTTTTATCCTTTGATCTTCATGGATCTGGGTAGGAGAGTGACTCTCCATGTCTATCAATTGTTCAAAGGCAGTTCGTGTTTATATATATGTGTATATATATATGTCCACATATCACCTTCTCCTTAGCTGTGACCATATGCCAGGTCTGAGTGTTGCACTGAGAACATGTTTTTTAAGCCCATTCATAGCAGGTATGATTCCGTGCACAGAAAATAAGCGTGAGTAATATAGACTAAGCCAAATCTTCACCTAGAGCATTAAGATCAAAAAAACCCAGTGGCTGGTCAAATGCACCTTTATCCAGACTCCTCTCACCTATTTATAATTATAACCATAAATCCTAGCAGTATCTTAAGGGGCAGGGTAAAAATTCAGCTATTGAAGCCAATGATAAAAGCCCATGTATTTCAAACAACTCACAAGGCTTGTAAGAGTAATTGGACTTTTTGGCTTAGAAGTGCCACCTCCCATCTCACCCCACAACCATACTGATCAAAAGAATCTTAATGTTCTGCTTCTGTTCAACACACAACACTGCATTTGATCCAAACCACCTCATTCAGGACACCCGCCAGAAGGAATGGGAGACATGGATATACAGAACTGCTCTGAGCTGGGATGTTCCACTCGCTCGTCCAGCTGTAAGAGTATGGAGTCTCCTTGAGGAGTTCTCAGCAGTCTTTACTAAACTGTGTTATTCAGAGAGGGCAAAATGTTTTTGTTTGCTCTACAGGGTTGCTGGTACCTACATATAGGCATCTGATTCAGATGCCTAAAACAGAAGCTTAGTATTCCTATATGCTCAAAAGAGAAAGAGGACTTATATCCACATAAATATATAATATGCATTATTCCTCTCAAGACCTGCTTCTGGCAGACATACTATATATTAGGGGTTTGACCTAACTGTGATTCTTACACCTCACCTTTCCTAAATTTGCAGTGTGTGAATGGTCACAAAGTTAAGGATGAAGGGACAAATTCTACCAAATTACTTCAGTGTAAGTCTGGATTTCAGGAGTGCTACTGTGAAATTACGTAGATACAACACAGACAAATCAGGTCTAGAGGATGCCGTCTGCACTTAAATAGGGTAATACTTATCTCACATTTCAGAAGCCTGAATGAGGGCAAAGCAGTAATCTTAGAACCATTTACTGAGCTCACTCTGTTAATAAATACCACATAACAGGTCAAGGGCTACATAAAACTTCTATATGGCCCTTGGTGTTTAACACAGACATATTCTGCATCTTAGGCATAAAACATATTTGCAATTTAATTCTGAATTGTTCACAATATCATAGAGGCAAAGGGAATTCTGATGGACTAAAATATTAATTATAAAGATAATTTACATCTATTGTCACAAAATAAGTAAAGGATTACAGATTCTGGAATCAAAAGATTTTGGTATAGTGCAGAAATACTGACTTTATTCAGCAGGACTGACAAGGAGGCGTTACAACAGGAACCAGAAAGCCATACAGTCAAAAGCACATTCAGAAAACCAACCAGATTCCTTGCAATGCAGCTAAGGCTCCTATGAGGCAACAGTGAACAGCAGTGCCTGTTTTGCCTAATCATGACTTTTGTGCATGAGATTTTAAAGATTCTTTGGAGGACTGGGAAGTGATTAGCTCTCGTGCACCAGCTGAATTGAGGAAACGGCTGCTGGATTCAAACAAATCCAGATCATTCAGTGGGATAGAGAAGCAGTTTGTTATAGCTAATAAACTTTCAAGTTTAACATACCGTCAGATTCCATTCACAATTAACTACTAAGTGCATTATTGTTAACTAGCTACAATTTGTGCATAAGATTTTAAAACAGATTTTAGGACGGCAGGTCCACCGTTCCCCAAATTCCCATACCTTGGGGATTTCCCCATCCAGTAGGCTGATGAAAAGAGCTATTGCCAGTTTAAAGCACCAATCATGTATATCATCACCAGCAATTTAAAGTGCATGGTAGTGTTTGCAGTGTTGAAAAGAAAAATTTATTTAATGCTGTAATGACATTAAAGATTCATTTGCACTGCATGTTACTCCCACTCATCAGAGAATATTCAGGGGCCCTTCCCTTGCTTCAACTCCAGCTACATTTAATCCATGTGCTGTAATGTATTATAGAACGACAATCCTTGCTACTTCAGTCAACTCAATGTTGTTTCATTGCAGCATGTTTCCCTTGTATCTCTGGGTTTTTTTACTCAAAGGATTCATCAGGAAAGGTCTGGAAAGCATTACCAGATTTATCATAAGGTTTGTTAAAGTGAGAAGAGATCGATCTCACCAAAATTTAGCCATTTGACAAAGATAAAAAAGAAAGCCGTTTAACAACCAGGCATCTGGGTTATACTAGGCAGTTAATGCCCTGTTATTGTCAGTGCAGGGAGACAGCTCATCTCCTGAGACACTTAACTGTAGCCTAAAATAGCTGTATAACACAGCTGTGATGAATCTCTCTTGGAGAGGCCTGTCTCTTTCCATTGAAAACTACTGATACCTAGATTTTAGATGGTTAAAGTGAAACAAGATAATTCCTAGTCAAGAGTAATAAAAAGTATTTATCCATAGGTCAGTGGTTCAACTGTAATCCAATGCAACATTCAGGAAAAGGTGCCACCACCTTCTCATGGCTTTTCAACTGTTTGAAAACATGAAAAAAAGATCGCATTTGTGCACACCACAAATAGATCTGTCTCACAGGTAACATCATCATCTGCACTAATGTACCAACCAGATAAGTTAAATTAGAATTGTCTGAATTCCTGAAATTACTGTCTCGTCTGAGTTCAGTAGAGGAATGGCAAAGGATGGTGAAGAGAAGCGCTGTTGTGGTGGCACAGCTCGGCTGGAGCAAGGAAGTACCATGGAGAGTGTTCAAGGAAACCTCCCGTTCGCAAACTTGGGACAGCCGAGCCAGTTTTCCCAACGCTGGTGCTTTTCCAAACTGAATGGCAAACCTTCACAGAGTTTGCTGATCACTGCTAGCAGACTGTTAATCTTTTGCAAGAGTTAAAGTTTTAAGTCTTTAGCCAACAGCAAGCTGTTACCAAATGAATGCCTTCTAGGCATAAGTCACACCTAATTTAGCAATCTGAGCAAAGCAAGAAGAACTGAATTACTATTTGGAGCAAGATCTATCGCATCAGTCCCAGCTCTGTGTTGTCACTCAGCCTCCAAACCGAAATGCTTTATTCTGATGGGCTGGGTACACCACACTGACACTCCAATGAGCTTATTTTAAAAATAAACAGCAGGTTTCCACTTTCAACACTGCAGGCTTTCCAGTCACTCACTGTACAGTCTATTTTATACACACTTCCCACAATATTCTTTTCCAGATAAAATGGCATTTACACAAAGAAAAAATGTGCAAGATGTGTATTCAGTAGAAATTGCTGCTTAGAGGTAATTTGTAACCTTGTTCTTGATACTGAAGGCCAATCTCTGAAACCTGACTCATAGCTTTCTGGGATTTTTTGACAAATATTTATTAGCATTATAGAGAGCTTCGATGTTTGTCTTTTTCTTTGACAAAGGTGTAAGCTTGTTTGCTATGCTAACTGGCACATTACCCTTCACGGTGAAACCTTTTAATATCAAGCAACTACATCAAAAGATGTTAATTGGAGAAATCAGCCCTATTCCTTCAGATATCTCCCCTGGGAAAGCACTCTAATTTTTATAAAAAATATAAAAGGTCTAACCTGTGTAATGAAGTGAATTTAGCGATAACAGAGTCTTCTGGAAAATAAGAGGTACCTTTTCCAGTTACTTTGTTTGCATTGAGAATGAACTTTTTTATGCCCTTAGGCAAGATCTCTTTATCTCAGGCTACTAGGAAAATAACACTGTTGTCTCTTCAAAAGACTATTATTCTTGGTTCTTATTCACAGGAGGAATAAAATGCACATTGCTTTTACATAAGTGGAGCAGCTGTGCAATAAATGAGAACGCTGTCATGTTTAGTATGTTCCATGCTGTGTGCCATAGCCAGGCATTCTTTCCTGGTTTTCCCAAAAATCAGTTATCAAAACCTTAGATAATTTTCCCTGAAGAGCTTATCTTTTGGCTACTGACAGAACCCACAACACTGAGATAATTAAAGAAATGGAAGGGTTATTTTTGTGATGAGCCTGTTCCTATTTTTCATGAGAAAGAACTGAAATACAACATTTTTCAATGAATTTTACTGACAATCTTTAATGAGGAACAGTCTATGGGGTCTTTTAGGACACCTGGGAAAGACAGTTCTCAAAAACTCCAGCCTGATTTACAGTCCATGGCTCTAAAATCCAGAAGTCATGCTGGTGTATATACAGTCAGGGTTATCAGTACAGAATTTACTTCCTCAAAGCTCAGGATTCTGCTGCTTCGCAATGATTCCTATACACCTCTGGCTTCAGTCCCTATTTTCTCTCCACCTGGACTATCATCTTTGTTGATCACCACAGGCTTGGGCCCCTTCTCACAGCCGTTATCGTGCAGCTTCAATGCCCTATTCAGAAAGCAGAGCAGAATGAGACATGTTTTGCCCAGCTATCTACCAGCATGAGTTCAGATCTCCCCATCGTTTTGAGCAGCTTTGCTCTGACAGGCAAGAACGAGCCTAGGAACCAAGATTAGCTCCAGTGGCTGCCTGCAGCCAAGCACTGGGAAGCAGCAGACAGTTCCAGACTAAGCTAGCTGGATCTAGTCCGGAGTCAACAGTATTAAGATAATGCGATGAGTCAATTTCTTTTTTTCCCCCAGTATGAGGATATCTACCATAGCTATCCAGTACGTTTGTACATTACTCTCTCATTTATCTTTCTTTGGAGACTGGTTGCCAGATAGCAGCTCCATTTGTCTACAAGCCCTCCATAGCTGCAATTATTATATTTCTCTTTTTTCTTATTTTTGCTACTGTTATAGCTTCTACTAATAAATGCATTATCTCTGCTTTTCTACAAAGCCCACACAGTTAGTGGAAGACTGCGGATAACTCCATTGTTCCCTTGCCCATTGGGAATTTAGTGAGAAAGCAGTAGTAAACAAGCTTTGCATACTTTAGATCTAAGTTCTTCTGAAGAAGATTACAAGTGAAAGGAGCAGTATGTTCCCAGTTTAATGCTCACTTGTCATTTTGCTCTGCAAAATATCCCCAAGGAATATGGAAGAATTCAGTAGAGTTTTCCCAAGAAGGAAAAAAAAAATAGAGGGACTTTACACAGTGTTGGAGCTGAGCGATAGGCATATGGGAATGTTTGAGCTTTCCCTGTCCCAACTCTAGGAAGCCAAAGGACAATATGTCATAGGAGCACAGAAGTCCATCTCCCTCCCTGTATACAGAGACTCTGATCAATGAGATTAGCTTCTTTGTGTGAGGAATGCAGCTCCTGGGTCCTCAGCTGGCACAGAGGGCCCCTTCTCAGAGCCTTGATCAAATGCTGAGTGAGCACAATGCTGAGATTGCTATCGATGCCACAGGCTGCATGCACTGGGGTAAATCAAGCAAATCAGGAAGGGAGGTCCAGTGCTGGATCTCCAGCAGCATCCATAGGTGTGTAGCGTGTGTCCTGGGAAGGTTTGGCACATGCTGCTCACCCTGCTCAGGAGTCCTTGGGGGAACAGGGTCACCACATGGGACCACAGCACTCTCGGAGGAGAGACAGAACTGTTTTATCGAGCCGTCCAGAGGTAGCCCTAGAGACTGGATTTTAGCTGAGGTTCTTACGATGTGGAGAAGCAGGGCACATGCCACATTTCCGAAAAAGGAAAATTTTGCACTGCCCAAATAATCAGATATTACTAGTAAACAAGTCATTTCATCTGAATACTGCACAGGAGCTGTACACTTCATGCAGTCCTTACTTGAGCCTGACCCTGCTAAGAGGCCTGGAGTCAAAAAGCGATAAAAGACAAATGGTTGAACGAAGGCTTCACCAGGAAAACACAGAGGGCTGCTACCGATGAGAACAGGTAACAATTTTCACATCTCTTTTCCAGTTTGAGATTTCAGAATTTGGGATTGGGGGGAGGGGGTGTGTGAGTAGTGTTGGGAGTTTTAGGAATTTTTTTATTTGTTTGTTTTAGAAGATTGCCTGTTCCAAATGACAGAATTTTATTTCAGAAAACACCACATCAACTTTTGTAACCATGGATAAATTTATACAAGATGAAACAACCTCATAGGACTGATTATATCCGTTGTATCAGTAATTTTGTTCTCAGAATGTCTCACTGGTGCCACTAATTTCTTGACAGCGTGCTTCTAATCTTTTCCTGAAAAACTAGGTCTCGCGTGCCCACCTCCGGGAATGATACTTTTTCATTACACTGAAATTCTTGTTATTCTAATAATTTTTATTCTCATCTGTCTTTGTAACTGACCTTAACTAGTCTCCTTTTTCTTTTAACTAGCCACTTTGCCATTTAAGTTTATTATAAAAGTTTAAAATAGACATGTGCAATATGACACTTCACAGAGACATTGCCAACTTTCAAGATGTTATTAATCTTTCATATTGTGCGGCTGCAAAGTATACTTTGCATGTCTTTAAATACCTAATTTCAGTGATGGAACTTTTATATCTTCCTCACAGCCAAAAGTAGCTAGTCATGGGCCAAATATTTTGTGCCCAGATCGTTCTCTAAAAGTCAATAATTTACATTAATCAAAAAAAAGAGAGTAATTGGGCCTACGTAATCTGCACCATCCACAGGACACATGACAGGCTTTCCTACGACAATCCAGGCAATCCACTGCCAGTCACAGCCAGAGCTATTATAAATCTATGCATAATTTGTTTATTTTGCTGAGAATTGCCCACCGTTCCTACCTTTACCCTCCTTCCCTCCCCTCGATGTGCCCGTGCCCATTCATACTGAAGTCTGACAAGTTTGAAAAAATGTCTTAGGAGTCTCAGAATCCAAGGCTGTTGTATTTCTAAAATGACTTTACTAGACCTTACTACTCATAGAAGCCTGTGAGATAAATAATTATCATTACAACAAGCTTTATTTCCCAATCTGATTTATACAAAAATAAAAATCCTCCTGTGCTTTCCTTATTTCTTTTTTTGTCCTTTGAGATTTTCCTGCCTTTGGGGATCTTCCTGTCTTCTTACACACAGGCATGCACACTATCTCTCTGTTAATCCATTTGAGACTACTGTACTAAGAACCAAAATATACACACTCGATTAAAATGAGAAAATGCTGTTTTCCATCTTTTCATTTTTCAAGCTTAATCCTGGTGGGTGTCCTTTCAGAGTAAACGATTTTATCAACAATAGGATATTTTATAATGCAGTAACAGAGCCTCAGCCCAGCAATGAAGTTAGCATAGCCAGACAGAGGGGTTTTGTACAACTGTGTATTGTAATTTGCCTGTACAATTGACTTAGGCTACTCCAGCTACATTACAAGAAGTGTGTTGTCCACTTACTGTAAATTCTGACACTGTACCTGGAGACATAATTTGTTTTAAAATATTTTTTCCTAATAGTTCAGTCTTTGCCCCAGTGAATTGAATCCTATTGTTTTAAACTACATGAGAGAAATGATGGAGTTCAGTCTTTCAGAAGTTATCAAGATTTTAATAAATAACAGACCCACTCCTGCCACGGCTTCTTATTGTTTATTGCTGAAGAAACTGCTCAGGTACCAGAAAGACTGCAAAAGAGCCCAGGTAAGATATCATGATCATGGCAGGCATAAAGTGCTCCCTGGATTCTTATGAGGAACATCGTGACAACCACACAGCACACGTGAAAAAGGTGGTTGTCCATGGAATGGAGACAAAATTCACCAAAAAAGTAATGAAATTGTAGATCTGAGTGCAGTGTCAGGAAACCTACCTTCTGGCATACTCAGAGGTGATTATTTTAAAAGATTTTCTTTTTTTCCCCGAGATAAATATACCCTTTTTTATGACTAATGCATTTAAAAATGGGCTGGTGGTTGTAATGGGATTGAGAATTATTTTGCTTTACATAAAAGATTACTTTTCCATTGAGAAATGGAGCATTAGCATCTCAGTGACCTCGCCATTCCTTCCCTTTCTGACTGGTCTGAATTGGCCTGATCCAAAGTCTGAGGAGGAGAGTGGGAAGCTGTGAAATTTGTAAAATCTTTTCCCAGCATCTTTTTTTTTTGTATTTTTACCACTTTATCTTATGCTTACACTCCATCTCTGACTCACTCAGGGACATGGAGTGAGATCAGAGAGGACAAAAATTTTAAAAATAAATTCAGAAAATTATGGTAATCACTGGTAAGGCCACAATTAGTTAAAAAGGCTGTAAGCTTTTCTTTTACAACCGTCTCCACTAAGGGGTTCACAGCTCAGTCATAAAAATTCTGCTTCAGGCAGAAACTAGGCAGACAGGAAGCCAAATTCCAGCTTCTAACACACAAGTGCAACGGGAAAAGTTTCAGCTACAAAACAACACACCAGCCATTAGCCTCCCATTCAATGCCTTCGCCCTGGAGAAGTTGTATTTTGAGAAGGTCCAGTTAACTCCTCCAGAAATTATTCAGATGAGCTTGAGCAGATCCAGATCTCCATCCCTGCTCACAGCCTCAAGGTCACAACAGCCTGTGCAGTGTTTGCAGGCAGAGCCATAACTCAAAAATATGAGTTGGGGAGTGTGTGTGTGTGTGTGCACGCGCGTGCGCTTAGGGGGAGAAGGCTTTCCTTCACATATGTGATTTTTTTCATTTTATAATTTTAAATTGGATCTGTTAAATCGTAAGTCACTCAAAAAGAGCCATATTGTGAAGGCTATTGACCAGCTTTCTTGAATCTCTGCATATCAAGATGATTTACAGCCCCTAGAGATTGAGCCTTCCAGGCAAGTGGTAGTGTTTCATGTCCTCTGTGACCTCTTTCAGCATCCTACCCCGGTGGAAGAGGGAAGCAACCGTGTGCATAAAGTAAGTAAGAAACCGATTAAGGGGCTGCATTGCCTCCTGCCACTCCTGGTATCCAAAATGGCCTCTTAAGGCAGAGAGTCAAGCTGAATTCAAGCACAGGTCCAAAAACTGGCTCCAATTGTAAGGCAATAACACTACAAATTATTGTTTTGAAGTCCTAGTATATATGTATTTCCCAGACAGGCTGGAGGTTTTAGTAGACCAAGGAAGAAAAGAAAGGTAGTTTAACAAAGGAATGACTGCCATTTTCTTTCTCTGTGTTGACATTTTTCCAGTCGAAGGTTTAAACCTGGCCCTGTACTGTCCCAAAATAACCTAGCCGGCTACCAGCTCAAAAGAGCAGTGACTTTCACGGAATCACAGCCTGGCTGAGGTTGGCAGGGATCTCTGGAGGTCATCTGGTCTAACCCCTTTGCTCAAGCAGGGCCACCTCGAGCTGGTTGCCAGGACCATGCCCAGACAGCTTCTGAGTATCTCCAGGGACGGACACTCCACAGCCTCACTGGGCAACCTGTGACAGGGCTCGGTCACCCTCCCAGTAAAAAAGTGTTTCCTGATGTTCAGAGGGAACTTCCCGTGTTTCACTTTGTGCCCACTGCCTCTGGTCCTGGCACCGGGCACCACTGAAAAGAGCCGGCTCCATCCTCTTCGCACTCTCTCTCGAGATACTCGTATATATTGACGAGATTCCCCCTGAGCCTTCTCTTTGCCAGGCTGAGCAGCGGCAGCAACCTCAGCCTTTCCTCGCAGGGCAGGCGCTGCAGTCTCTTCACCGTCTCCACGGCCCTTCACTGGACTCTCTCCAGTAGCTCCATGTCTTTCTTGTACTGAGGAGCCCAGAGCTGGACACAGAACACCAGCTGCGGCCTTACCAGTGCCGAGCAGAGGGGCAGCATCAGCTCCCTCGACCTGCTGGCAACGCTCCTCCTAGCGCAGCCCAGGTACCACCTGCCTTCCTGCAGCACGACACACTGCTGGCTCATGGTCACCGTGGTGCCCAATGCGAAGGACCCCCAGGTCCTTTTCTGCCGAGCTGCTTTCCAGCTGGGCGGCCCCAGCGTACGCTGGTGCCTGGGGTCGTTCCTCCTCAGGAACAGGACTTGACATTTTCCTTTGCTGAACTAAACCCAGCAGGGATGTCTAGCATGTGAATTGGGTACGCACTCTGGGGTCTGTTCAGCCATGTCATACCACTGCTTCCTATTTCTACACCTTTCCTATGCCCCTTTCCACATAGCTCCCAGGTGTTCAGGTCTTTCTTCCGCACCACAAAACAATGCTGATCTGCAAATCTTCACCTGTTCAAGGTGGGGACTTCTTAAATTTGCATTTAGACAGACAGAATCTTTATTTGACTGCTTTGCAGGGAAATTAATTGCTTTTAGGAGGACATCTTTGCTGAGAACCTGAAATACAGGCACAAGTTGGATGCCTAAATTTGGCAGAGAGGATGCTATCATAAATAATACCTTCTAATATCTGTTACTAAAACATAGAAATTAGGAAATTAGAACAGGTCGATTCATACATCTGTCCATGACAATAAAAGTTTATTTCCTCTTGTTTGTTAGCACAAGGCTTGTAAATGCTACCTTTAAATTCATAAACACAAAGCTGCTGCAAGTACCATTTAAAGATTATTCTGTTACCAAAGAATGTTTGTAAAACTCAGAGGGTTTTTTTCTGGATAGTCACTCTACATCATTTGTTTCTTAATTTCGTCCCTCTAGTCCCGCTTATATTCTTCTGTATTATGAATATGAATCTTTCTTCCTTGCTAGCAGTTAGGCTCTGCAGCTCTTTGTAGTTAATCACCTCTCAAATGTTTCTTATTCAAGCCTTATACACAATTAACCTGTGCAATCACTCTTCCCCAGGAGCTCTTTTAAATCATGATCGTCAGTGCTACCACCTTATGCCAGTTTCTCCAGTGTTCAATAATACTCATATTGCCTGGAAAGGCTGGGGTTTGGACAAAAGGAGGGGAGAGAGAGAGGAAGACTAGCTAAGAAATCAAGTTGGCCATTCTTACTCTTCTTATTTTTCCAGTGTCCTCTGGCCTGTTCTTCAGCAAAAGCTACTTTATGCACATGCTTACACAATGGCAAAACTTAGCCCTAAGCGTATGCAAAGTATATAGGGAAAAGAAAAGAATGCCTCTCTTGGATCCCGAGGTGGAGCCCCACATGGGTGGCATGACGTTTTTGGGCAGAGGCAGAGCCTAGAGCAGCCCCCAGCTCCCCTGGTGCCTAGCCCACACTGCTGGCACGACTCTCCGAGGCGGCAGCTGGCAAAGCATTATCTTGGGTGGAGGGTTCTCTGCTTTGGTCTAAAAGAGGCCAAATTCTACCACCTCTTTGGCAGGTTGCAATGCACTTCTCCAACCACCCAGCCACAGACAGCTGAAAAAGAAGTGTGAAGACTGTTAACGGAGCGCAAGGGGAAAATGTCCCCCTTTTTCTTCATCTTGTTGAGATCCTGATAATGTTACTGGAGCTTAATTACAACAGCATGGGCGTTTGATATTTGTATTACAAATTATGCCAAGGATATTTCAAAATGCATAGATAGATGTTCCTCCTATTCTGTATAATGCCAACTGTTCACTATTTATTACTAGCAGTGTGTGATCCCTCTTTAAATCACATAATTTCCTTTCAGCTCTCCAGATCTTGCAAATGTGTGCAACCTGTGTATGTGAATAGTTTTACTGAGCTCAACAAGAAAACTTGTGTGCATAAAACTGAAGCACAAACATTAGCATTTGCAGCTAAATGAGTGTAAACTTAAACCTAAATGACCAAAACAAGTAAGTAACAACTAACAGTCACAGGTAAAATAAAGTACCCTGAAAACAAATTGCCATTCATTTACATTATTTCTGTCTAGGACCATAAAGGCCATTGCATAATCTCGTCTGTCTATGAAAAGAGATATATACAGACAGCTAATATTTATAAAGGAGTATATTTATGGTAAAAAAATACTCCAATTTTTTTGAGCAAATTGAAAAGCTCTCCTCCTCTTAGTGAATTGTAGAGAAAGCTGGCATCTGGCTTTTCTGAAAATTCTGTCCATAAAGTACCAAACATATCAAATATCAACACAGACGAAAAAGTATTTGCATTCATGACAATACTCATGAATAACACGCAATAAAAAATTCCACCAACACAATCAGCCCAAAACATGGTTTGGAATTCAAACACACATTCACAAAACACTGCATTCAACTCATTCCAGGCAGCAGACTACACTACAATTTTTGACACAATACTAAAGAAATATACAATTTCCTGGGGACAATTTTGCAGCAGAACTTGTAATCTACAACTGCAAAAAAGCCTGTGGAAATTACTTTTCATGTACAAAACCCATGTGTTTGAAAAACCAGTGCAAGTCATTGTATTTGCAACTCCTCCTTGTATACAGAACATTTGTAAATGCAAATAATAGTTTTGGTGGATGCAAACAGATGTGATTCTCATTTTTCTGGGTGCAATTAGAGAAGTCTGCTGAAAGCTTGACCCTGAAAAAAGCATAAGATCCTTTCCATGTTCAAATTTGAGCCATAAGTCATTGTATAAACTTAAAACACAGCCTGTCCTTTTATGCATCATAGTTTCTCCAAGCAATGTATTTACATTTTATGTGTTCTGTTGCAGAAGAAGGAGCCTTTAATGATTACAATTTGCCATCCAGAACTTTATAGCTAGTCCTTGCAGAAAATAGCATTTCTGCCAAAAAGCTTCCTGCCCAGGTGCTTAACCAATTAGCTCTTAAGAGGTCTGGCAGTAAAACCAGTCATGGCAAGTTTTCTGATATACTGTATATAAGGTGACAGCTTGCAAAATGTAAGATGAAAATTTGTTTTCTTAACTAGCAGCGTGTAAAATCCTGGGAGACTATTTGATTGCATAGCCCAAAATGCTTATGACATCTCAAATTCCCAATTGATCTAGTGTGGTTTTAGCAATGTGTTGTCAACTTAAACATATTGTGTTTCTTTTTATAAATACTTTAAAAATAATGTCCTTAATTGTGATTGGGTGCTGCAGATATGTAGGAAGGATAGAGTAACCCCACAAGTTTGAGGTTTGGGGCCCTTCAAATTTTTCCAAACATTCTCGCTAACTCAGAAAATACATGCAAGCATTCAAAAGTGCCTTTTCTCCACAAATTACACAGATTTTTTATAATGGCATGTTAGATTAAAAACATATTTTTCACAGGGGGAGTACTTTGCAATGCAAAGAAGAGAAGAGGACTATGAAAGGTAAATATATCATGGTAAAACAAATGACTTCTCCAGTTCTGGAAGTGAGAAGTTTGGTTTAGGTGGGAATGGCAGTGAAAAGATCAAAACTCATACAAATAATCCTTGAAGTGGTAGCTGCATAACGACAAAGCAGATCTGTCAAAGATGATACAGAGAACATTCAAAAAGGCTTGGCACTGGCCATATCCACGTGGGTAGTCAACACATTTCAGAAATTTCATTTTCAGGAGTGCCAGACCTGAGAGGTGACAGTCTTCGGCAGAAGCAGCACATGGCACAGATAGCTCATCATGAGACTTGGTACTGTAGAAGGAGGCTTGCTTCACTGTGCAGCCCTTGCATTTTCAAGGTTTTGATACGTGCAACTCAGCATGCCTGAGTGAGGACTCTGAAAACGTGGATCATGGGACGGATAAGTGTCCTACATATGAGAACACATCCCCACGTGCATGTAGGATGCATCACGAGTAAGGGTTACAGCACTGCAGCAGGAGTAAGTCCTGGAGCCCGTGTTCTTATGAGGATGCACAGTGCTGTTAGCACAGCTCCATGGAGGCCTTCCTGCCGCACTCCCACTGCAAAACCTTCCCAGGATTGCTCTAGCCCTGTGCTGACTGCCTGCCCTCACAGCAGACAGCAACAGAACCACAGTAATTTTCTTCCCAGATCTGGGAGTGGCTCACAGGATCCTGTAATGTTTTCTACTTTGCAGCATGAGCTGTGGTACCCTGGTCTCCCTTAGACATCTGGTAGCAAACTCTGTAAGCCTCGAAGGAAGTGCTACAGGCTCTCCAAAGATGGCATGCTAGTCTCCAGTGGATTTTCATGAAAACTGGCTCCCTATGGGCTGTGTGGTAAAAAGCAGGGTCTGCCAGCCCATGTGCAGCTGGGTTTCAGGAAGAACCTCTGCAATGGGGTCTGCTCAAATGAAAAGCTGATGTGTGTAACTAAGGTTTGTGTGAAAACAAGATTTCACATTGCACATTGTACTGTGATTTCCTTTAAAGTTCAAGGTGCTTTTTTGTTCCAAACTAATTGAATGGTGACTGATCATTTTGCAGAGGGAAAATGAAATAGAAAACCACAATATTAATCCTGATAACATTTTAATAAGGACTCAGAATACAGACATTCAGATTTCCCAGAAGACTGAAATGGACACTCTGGAAAACCTCAGGAATTACGGCAATAGGGCATTTCCTTCTGTACTAACCCTGGCAGCGCCAGATGCTATTTAAGAAGATGAGATCGCATTGGAAAAACCCAGAAAACTTACCAGAAGGTAGTGTTCTGAAATATAGTCTTGGCATCTTAGTCTGAAAAGTTACTAGAGTACCTGTCTGGGGAAAAAAACAATGGCTGAAAATGCTACAGAAATATCCTCCCACTTGTTTTGAAATTACAAGTATTTTCAACCATTGTTTCCCAGCCCCAAGTTTGGTGATTGATTTAATTTTGATCAGGTGAAAAAATTAGCAGGTGAACACCTGGTCTAGTTTATACTCATCAGGTACTGATTACAACTGTTCTCTGTCAGTGTGCAGATTAGTTCCTCTATGAGTCATCTTGGGATAGTACTAATACTGCTAAGGCACTTCCAGGAATAAATGTTTATGAGTAAAAAAAGGAGATTATTTAAATTCCCAGGATGAATATGAGCATGGTGCAATCATCACAACTTCAATCTGCTCAAGAAGAGGTTGCACTCACATCCATGGTATCATTTTCCATAGTCTCAAAAATACAGAAATGGCACAGTACTTGATAATCAAACTCCAGATCTGAATTTAGACTTACTTCTGTTCCAGTTATTGCACACCCACAGCTCTTCACATAGGTGGCATGGTTAAATTAGTGTAATAAATAGCCCCAGAAGCATAAATGAACGATAGTCACTAAAATTAAGCTAGGCAACTTTATGCTGAGATGCTCATTTAAGACTGTTCACCCAACCAAAAAATTGCTGATTGCCTACCTGCAGATGACCATTTGCTTTAAATCCTTGGTGCAAAATTTTCTTTTGTCAAGAACTACTTTTATTTATGGCTGTACAAGTACCGCCTTTCTTATGGGTTTCTTATGGGATGAAGCTGTTTTGATATTAACATGTTATTTTACTTGAAAATACCATTTCAGCTGATCTGATCTATTCTATATTCTATATAGTTTCCAAGTTTGCAGGCAGAAAGTTGGTCCACCTTGGACCTCCTAAGTCACCAAGCAAAAGTACACCATGTGAGCCCATATATCAGCCACTTTTGGATTTTCAGGAGAATCTGAATGATTTTGAAGACTTAACTGAAGCCAGAAAACCATGTCTTCGTGAGAAACTGCCATCCACACCGGCAAATAACCAACGTCCCACTCCAAGCAACGACATGTACAAGCAAAGCACCTCCCCAGTTCCTAATGGAAAACAGAATTATTAACAGAAGTCCTTTGCCTCATTAGGACATGAGGTTTAAAGACCTGAAGACAGTAGATGATAATATTTACACCCCAACATGGTGGCATCTTGATAAAGAGGGCACTGAGCTCCTCAAGATTGACTCTCCCTAGTGGTCACCTTTCCCCAGGCTGCGACAAGCTGCCCTTAGGGAAGCCCTAGGTAGAAAGATTTTCTGGCTTGGGCCATCACAGCAACATACAAATATCTGCCCTTTGGTTTTAGTTGATGGTTCAAAACTACCATCCTTCTCCATGTCCCAACAGCAAATGTTTACTATAGGAAGTATGAGGCAGTCTAAAGAAAACCCAATTCATTTTTTCAAGAAGAAAACTAAGAAAAACTTTATCCAACTCAGACACACAACTAAAACTACAGATCTAAATCTTCCAGGTTTATCTCCACTGTACCAAACTAGGTCGGGGGGAAAAGCGGAGATTCTAAGGTTAAATTTTGCATAAATAAAATATCCGCAGAGCATCAGAAGAAAATAGGACAAAGGGGCAGGAAAGAAACAAAAAGCAAGAAAAGGAAGGCAGGAGAGATGAATCCAATCTTAAAATAAGACACCTCCAGACACAAAGAAGGATGATCTGATTGAAGCTGTGTATCCTCTAATATCCGTCAAACATTGAGCTACAAATTTTGCAGAGCATACCAAAGACAAAAAAACAGATGCCATTGTAACAGAACAACATCAAGCATATTTAGGCAAAAAAGTGGACACTGCAGGCAGAAACTATGATTTTAAATATTTTGTATCAATACATGTATTGTCCCAAACTTGTGTCACTTGTACTTATGCATTTCATTCTGGAAATAAACCTGGCTAGGCAATTTTCATTAAGCTTTGAACATAATGCAGAAAGCAAATAAACAGTAACAAGGATAGAATAATCAGTTTCAGGGAGACTGTCATAATAATAACAAAACAGTTGTGGCACTGATCTTTTATTTGCTTACTTATTTATTAGTTTTAAATGTGCGTATTCTGGTTAATGGAGATCATGCAACCTAACTCCTCTGAAAGGAAGAAACCAATACATTTTCCTTGTGAATTTAACAGCTTGATTAGGACTGTCTGTAACTGTGTGCCTTTGCAATGTTTGTCCCTTACTATTGGAAATATGCATTTGCTTTCAGTTTCAATGGTTTACGCTTCTTAGTTGATTTTCATAGTACTAAGCTTTGAGCCTGATTCTGTCCTCAAACCACTTTTGTATCAGTTTAAATCCCTTAAAATCAACAGATTTGAACTTGATACTAACTCCAGCAGACATGAGGATACAACGGGAATCTTCATATTTGCTGCTCTGTAAGCTCACATGTAGAAGTAAAAGATGCGCAAAGGGCTTCTGCGTAATGCTAGATAGATATCAAAGAGCAGCAGCAAAAAAAAGCAGCAGCAGAAGGCATAACCCTATGAGCTAAACCCAAGGCTTTTATCTGACAAGCATCATGGTAAGCATTTGGTCACGCTGAGCGGGACCAAACCTGCAGTCCTGTTTTACTCTGTCTTGCCCTCCCCAACTGTGCTGGGACCACATCCATGGGGTGAGCTAACTCTTCGTGGTCCATGCAGCTTCTGCACAAGTGTGCCGTGCTGCCGAGGTGTGGGCAGCTCACACAGGCCCACGGGGGTGCCAGCAACTCTGCTGTCTCCTTGGCTGGGCTGAAACAGCTATTGCAGAGCCCTGCTCTCAGACAGCCCTGAAACAACCTCTGAATAACAGCTGTTTTTAACTCAGTACACCTTTGCTGACTGGGCTTACAGGGCAAGTCCACAGCTGCTGCTGAAGAGCTGGAGAGGAAGGATGGGGCGCGTAGGCAGGAATTTATTATGCCAGCTTCGCCACTGAAGAAAACTGTGTAACTTTGTCCTGTGAGTGTGTGGCTGCAAGTCAGACATGCCACCTGGGACTGCAGCTGAGCTAGGTGGAAAAGCTACTGCCTGTGTCCATTGCTTTTCTCCAAAGCTTAAAGTATCCTCAAAGCATAACAGCCCATGTAGTCACTCCAAAATCTAGCTGGTCAGAATGATCCAGGCTGGAAAGAAACTATTAAAAATGCTTGATCTCAGCATGATTTGGTAGAACATTGCCAGGAAGCCAATACACATGTGGCATCTACACACCTCCAACCAGAGGGAAAGGAAGGACCACCGGTGTCTGGACAGGGGCAGGTGGCAAGGAAGCTCAAACCCAGCAGTTCCCCTTATGCACACCCAAGCTAATGAGCAGCACAGGGGCCATTTGCTGTGTTTATAACTCCGGCACCATGCAATTCCGAGCCTAGAAGTAACTGAGTGATTTCCAGATAATGTTTTTCTCGGAAAATCTGATTTCCTTAGAATTTAGAAAATGTTATGTCTTGAAAATATTTTTAGATTTGAATTGCCCTTACAAAACACTTTTTGTCTGAATATGTGGTTTGAAACAAATGGTTTCAGCTGTAAGTTAACACTTCAATTTACTGTTTCCTTTCACAGTACTGAAATGCTTCATACCGACCATAAATCATAGAATCACAGAATCATTTAGGTTGGACAAGATCTTTAAGACCATCAAGTCCAACCGTTAACCCAGGACTGCCAAGTCCACCACTAAACCATGGCCCTAAGTGCTACATCTACACATCTGTTAAATAACTCCAGGGATGGTGACTCCACCATGTCCCTGGGCAGCCTGTTCCAGTGCTTGACAAACCTTTTGGGGAACAAATTTTTCCTAATATCCAATCTAAGCCTCCCCTGGTGCAATCTGAGGCTGTTTCCTCTTGTCCTATCACTTGTTACTGGGGAGAAGAGACCGACCCCACCTGCCTACAACCTCCCTTCAGGTAGTTGTAGAGAGCGATAAGGTCTCCCCTCAGCCTCCTTCCCTCCAGGCTAAACACGCCCAGTTCCCTCAGCTGCTGCTCATCAGACTTGTGCTCCAGCCCCTTCCCCAGCTCCGCTGCCCTGCTCTGGGCACGCTCCAGCACCTCAGTGTCTGTCTGGCAGTGAGGGGCCCAAACCTGAACCCAGGGTTCGAGGGGCGGCCTCACCAGTGCCCAGTACAGGGGGACAGTCACTGCCCTGGTCCTGCTGGCCACACTGTGTCTGACACAAGCCAGGATGCTGTCGGCCCCCTCGGCCACCTGGGCACACTGCTGGCTCATGTTCAGCCGGCTGTTGACCAGCACCCCCAGGTCCTTTCCCCCAGGCAGTTCCCAGCCACCCTTCCCCAGGCCTGTAGCGCTGCCTGGGGCTGGTGTGACCCAAGGGCAGGACCCAGCACTGAGCCTTGTTGGAGCTCATACAGCTGGCCTTGGCCCCATCAATCCAGCCTGTCCAGAGCCCCCTGCAGAGCCCCCCTGCCCTCCAGCAGATCAACACTCCCCCCCAACCAGGTGTCGTCTGCAAACTTACTGAGGGTGCACTCGATCCCCTCATCCAGATCATCGATAAAGACATGAAACAGGACTGGCCCCAGTGCTGAGCCCTGGGGAACACCGCTTGTGACCAGTCACCAACCGGAGTTAACTCCATTCACCACCACTCTTTGGCCTCGGCCATCAGCCAGTTTTTTACCGGGTGTAGAGTGCACCATCCAAGCCATGAGCAGCCAGTTTCCCCAGGAGAATGCTGTGGGAAACGGTGTTAAAGGCTTTGCTAAGGCCCAGGTAGAGAAAACATCCACAGCCTTTCCCTCCTCCGCTAGGCCAGTCACCTTGTCATAGGAGATCAGGTCAGTCAGGCAGGACCTGCCTTTCATAACCCCTGCTGGCGGGGCCCGATCCCCAGTTGTCCTGCACATGCTGTGTGATGGCCTCAGGGTGACCTGCTCCACAACCTTCCCCGGCGCTGAGGTCAGGCTGACAGGGCTGTCGTTCCCTGGATCCTCCTTCCAGCCCTTCTTGTAGATGGGTGTCACATTTGCTGACTTCCAGTGAACTGGGACACCCCACCCACCCCTGGTTTGCCAAGTCTGCTGATCGATGATCGAAGGTGGCTCGGTGAGCACTTCTGCCAGCTCCCTCAGTGCCCCTGGGTGGATCCCACCTGGACCCATAGACTTGTGTGTGTCCAAGTGGAGCAGCAGGTCACTGACCATTTCCCCTTGGATTACAGGGGCTTCGTTCTGCTCCCCATCCCTGTCTTCCAGCGCAGGGGGCAGGGCGGTACCCAGAGAACAACTGGTCTTACCATTAAAGACTGAGGCAAGAAGGCACTAAGTACCTCAGCCTTTCCTCATCCTTTGGCGCTGTTTCCCCTGCATTCAAGAAAGGATGGATTCTCCTTAGCCCAGCTTTTGTTGCTAATATATTTATAGAATTGTTTTTTATTGTCTTTCATGACACTACCCAGATTAAGTTCTAGCTGGGCTTTGGCCCTTATAGTTTTCTATATGGCCTGCATAATTTCGCAACATCCTCATAGTCCTAAGTTGCCTGCCCCTTCTTCCAAAGGTCATAAACTAATTTTCCTGAGTTCCAGCCAGATCTCTCTGTTCAGCCAGGCTGGTCTTCTTCCCCACCAGCTCATCTTTCAGCACATGGGGACAGCCTCCTCCTGCACCTTTGAGATTTCCTTCTGAAGAATGCCCAGCCTTCCTGGACCCCTTTGTCCTTCAGGGCTGCCTCCAAGGGGCTCTGTCAACCACGCTCTGAAACAGGTCAAAGTCTGCCCTCTGGAAACTGCCCTCTGGCAGTTCTGCTGACACCTCTCCTTACTTTTCTGAGAATTGAAAACTATCATTTCATGACTGTGATGCCCAAGATGGCCTCCAACCACCACATCACCCACAAGTCCTCTGCTCATAAACAACAGGTTCACCATGGTAGCTTCCCTAGCTGGCTCACTCACCAGCTGCTTTGGGAATTTATCTTTCACACACTCCACGAACCTTTTACACTGCCTAAAAGCTTTTTCCTCCACATCAATTTTTTTCTGAGAAAAATTCCTTTCCTTGACATTTTTTTAGTATTTTATCTTTACATTCTAATTCTAGATGACAATAACATCAAAATGCTAACTTTTTTCACCAAGTCAAAACTCCATTTTTCCAAACACCTCTACCACTGTCTTCCAGATCCTCCATGAGCACTTGAAGAGAGGAAAGGAGAGCAAGAGGAGTTTATGCTTCTCCTTCACCAGCTCAGTTCAGGAGTAGGAGCCTACATAGGAGCCAAGCAGATGACAGCCATAGAAGAATACCTGTTCCCCACTAAAAAGAAGCCCAGAAAGTGTTAAGTGACTGTGCAACATGACCCAAGTGCAGAAGAGGCAGCTGTTCCTGGAGATGCTCCATATCATGATGTCTTCATCCTCACGTGGCCTCAGCTGCCTCTAGCCCAGCCTCTACTCTGGCTGTGGCAAAGAACATTCCAAGAAATGAGACACTTATTAGTGGCCAGAGAAAACATCAAGTCTTTGCAGGGTCCCTGCCACCTGCCTATTCTTTCCATCTTCAAGGTAATGTGGTTTTATGGTGGGTTGACCCTGGCTGGATGCCAGGTGTCCACTAAAGCTGCTCTATCACTTCCCTTGTTAAATTGGACAGGGGAGAGAAAATACAATGAAAGGCTCATGGATTGAGAAAAAGACAGGGAGATCACTCAGCAGTTACTGTCATGGGCAAAACAGACTTGACTTGGAGAAATTAGTTTAATTTATTACCATTCAGATCAGAGCAGGATAATGAAAAATAAAACCAAATCTTAAAAACACCTTCCCCCCACCCCTCCTTTCTTCCCAGGTTCAACTTCACTCCTGATTTTCTCTACCTCCCCCTCAGCAGCGCAGAGGGATGGGGAAAGGAGGTTGCAGTCAGTTCATCACTCGCTGTCTCTGTGCTCCTACCTCCTCAGGGGGCAGACTCCTCACACTCTTCCCCTGCTCCAGTGTGGGGTCCCATCCATGGGAGACAGTCCTCCACAAACTCCTCCAATGTGAGCTCTTCCCACAGGCTGCAGTTCCTCACAAACTGCTCCAGTGTGGGTCCCTTCCATGGGGTGCCATCCTTCAGGAACAGACTGCTCCAGCGTGGGTCTCCCATGGAGTCACAAGCCCTGCCAGCAAACCTGCTCCAGCCTGGGCTCCTCTCCCCATGGGTCCACACATCCTGCCAGGATCCTGCTCCAGCGTGGGCTTCCCACGGGGTCACAGCCTCCTTCAGGCATCCCCCTGCTCTGGCGTGGGGTCCTCCACGGGCTGCAGGTGGAAATCTGCTCCACCATGGATCTCCACGGGCTGCAGGGCACAGCCTGCCTCACTGTGGGCTGCACCACGGGCTGCAGGGGAATCTCTGCTCCAGCGCCTGGAGCAGCTGCTCCCCCTCCTTCTGCACTGGCCGGGGGGTCTGCAGGGTTGTTGCTCTCACATAGTCTCACTCCTGTCTTCTCAATGCCATTGCACAGCAACTTTTCCGCCTTCTTAAATATGTTACCGCAGAGGTGCTACCATTGTCACTGACAGGCTCGGCCTTGGCCAGCAGTGGGTCCATCCTGGAGCCGGCTGGCATTGGCTGCATTGGACATAGGGGAAGCTTCTAGTAGCTTCTCACAGAAGCTACCCCTGTAGCCCCCACCACTACCAAAACTTTACTGCAAAAACCCAAGAAAGGTTTCTTATTTTTAGAAGTGGTTTAGTAAAAAGCAAGGAAATATCCCTTCTTCTGCCCTGTCTGGCCCTTTAAAGGTCACTGTGCTGAAATAAATGTTTCTTCAACGTGCCACAGCTGAGTATTGCTTTATAGACGTCATGTAGAGAGAATAAAGATTTTCTACCTTTGGTTTCCATATACTCATTTAAGGGCTAGCTTCAACCTGGCCTTCTCCTGAGCTGTTCCAACACCTCTGAAACATCAGCAGCTAGAACAGAGTACCCATGTCTAAGCAGGAATGCTCCTCTACCACATATATTAACACATTGAAATAAAAGCCATCTTGTTCCTGAAGGGGAGAAGGGAGGCGTGCAGGTCACTGCCATAAACACGTGTCTGACAAAGTAGCACATGATGATGGAAACACCTCCAGGCAGCCAGACTGCATGGGTGGCCCAGGCAGGGAGATGGTTGGACTCTGCAGTTGGACTCCATGATCTTAAAGGTCTTTTCCAACCTAAATTATTCTGTGGTGCCAATATTCTAACAAGTGGCTCCCACAAAAACATTTCCCTTCAGCAGGTGATAAATTTAAGATTCAGGGGGGTGACATCCACAGAAAGAAGTGAGGGGCTCTGGAATCTGCCTCTTTATTTAATAATGTGAAGGTAACAATACGCTTTTAACTACAGAAGGGGATATCACTGCTTGGCAAGAAAACATAAAGATGCACTTGGCCAGAAATGCACTGGGTCACGCAGAGCAGTGTTTGACCAGTGCAGTTCATGCAGGGGGAGAGGAGGGAGCTGAATGCCTTGCACAGGCATCCCGCAGCATCCTGCTTCAGGAAGGGCTACTGAAAATACCTAACACTGAGTAAAGTCTTATTACAACCCTGAGAAAAAGCCAATGCTAATAAGGTGCAAGGCAAGGTAAAGTGGGATGGCAAGGTTTTCACAACTCCTCTCTCACACCTGGTAGCAGAAATATAACGGGATCCCAAAAAGACAGCTTCTAAAGGAGCATTTAGCTATTTCATTATATCTATAGTAGTTCCTTGTACAAACAAGCTTCACCTAGAGTCTCTGCTGGGACTGACACTAGATCTTCAGGTCCTTCAAGTCAGTCTCTATAAGTGGATCCTGCTCTTTGCATCGTCTGTCAATGCAATCATGAGAGATTCCCAGCCCTCCATTTCATAGGTTTTCCATTTACACATAGGAAATGGCACCTTTTACTTCTATCCTGTTTCTGAGCCATATTAATAACTTCAACTGCTTTATGTATTACCAGTTTCAACACTATTCTGCTTTTCAAATCATAACTGTTTTCATGTACGCAAAAGAATTTCAAACCACAGGAAATTCTGGGGATGAAGTACGAATATACACTTAGAAAGAGCTATCAGGAAGCAGAATCAAACCTACAGTTGGAAAAATATGAAAAAAATGTCACTGTTTTCATACTGCACTTTTAATTTCATCATTCTTTAAACACATAAATGAACAAGATTAATAGTTCAGCCAGTAAAGGAATTTTTGTTTAGCCTCTGAAATCCCTGAATAATTCAGAAGTTCTGACACTAGATAGCCTGTGTCACACTGACAGGTCCACCCTGGGTAAAACACTGAAGAGAGATCATAGTGACTGACCCATTCTCTCAGAGCCCTCTCGCATTATAGCTTATGAACAACAGAACTCTGCAAATCAGAAGCTCACAGAAACAGAGAACACAGCTCATGTTCACCTGTTTTCTGTGTCAGCAACATGATGAGAAAAGGCAAACCAGGAGCATTTTGCTTATTCCTTATAAACATGGCACTAGAACTACGCCACCTGACCTGCAGCCCAAGGAAATTCACTTCTTTGACTTCCCTGGGCTTTAATTGCAGGGTATGTGAAATGTTTAAGAAGTTCAGAAGACATTCATAATACAAAAAACACTTTAAAAGAAAACAGTGATTACCAAACGGAAAATGAGCCTGAGAAATATATAAATAGGAAGGAGCTATCATAGAGGTTAAGACGTCTACCACCACTCAGAAGAGTGGCCAGAGGGTCAAAGGGAACAAATAGAGCTGAAGACCATGAGGCATACTCAGGTTGAGATTTTGAGGAGCAATAGGGTCCTTCAGTGGGACATCACTTACCCAACGTTAAACAGAGGAGCCATCTCTGACTAAGCTGGTTGTCTAGACTCCTTTGTAGTTAATGGAGATTACGAACATCTGGAAAAGAGGTAAAGTAAATTAGTTTTGGAGGTCCTTCAACAGAATCTTCAAAGGCTGCCCAACTCACTGCCATAAGGATGACTTGATCCAATATTTTGGGCTTTGAGATTCCACAGACTGAGGAATAAGAACAGAGCGCTCATCTCATCTTATGAACATTATAGCCAGCAGGACTCTTTCCTGACCTCCACAGGAGCACAACAGTACGAGTTTTAAGTCTTTATCTGGAGCATATATCAAAGGCTCAAAAAGGTAAAAGGGAGGATCAAATGGGTCCTTAAACCTAATCAGCTGCTTCTAGGCAGGCAGTTATTTTACTCAGGACATCTGTATTTAGTAACTGTAACAGCCTTCTGAGGCCAATAAGAAGACTGAAAGCCACTTTTTACAAATCCTTTCTTAGAAAGCAAGTCCTCTGTAAAGCAGAAAGTGAGTATTCCCCTATTTAGACAAAAGAAGGATTTAAATATCAAGCCTATCCATTGTAGCAGCTGGAGCAGGCAATGAGAAGTATGAGCGACTTTGTTACACAAATCTTTTCTATGTTAATAAATATTTAGGTCACACCAGCAGGTTCTACAGTACACTTCAATAGGACCAGAAAGAAAAGAAAAGGAAGTGTTCCCCCAGAAAAGGAGGAACCCTTTGATTCAGACCTTCAGAGTGCCTTTACAGTGAAGTTCTGCATACAAACCCTTGTGGGCAAAGCAGTATTTCGAACTACCAAGAGGTCTCTTTCACAGAACACAGGCTATACATCTGCCAGACAGCCACTCTTAGCCAGACTACACCCTTTCCTAGCGTGACTATGAATTCCCATGTTACGGAGACCCTACCCTTCCTAGGCATTTCCACTTGCTACTTATATATGCTTTAATAGCTCAGCATCTTTCCTGCAACTAAACAAAAAATAACTCCCTGCGATGACTGACATACAAGCCACATACATTGACAGGCCTTTACATGTAGGTTAACATAGAGAGATGTGGAGGATACTCTGTTATACGACGGATATGAACAGTCAAATCACACAGTCTGTGTTTGTCCATAATGCCTCCCTTTTATCGCTGCGAGACCACCCTCCCCCTTGGATGTCCAGTGAGATAGACGAGTCATAAAGATGATGATACAGTAGCAGCTCAAGCTGTTCTGTTATGTTTCTCTTTTCTAGAGAAAGAAAACCATGTTCCAGTCACTTCACTGCTTTCATCAGGAGTAAGTAGGCGAATGACCCAATCCTGCAGCTGAGAAGAAAATTTATGTTTCAGAAAACACACCCCAAATTGTCAGAAATGCTCTATGGATACCCTGCTCTAATAAGCCTGATTCTCTTCCATTAAGTTAATTATTTTCCTTCCACAAAAAAGCAGGCAAGTGTCCCTTGAGTTCCCAAAGGCAATCCTTTGAGAACAATGGACATTTGAGAGGCTTCTGTGCTCATGGGATATATAATAAAGATGGCAAAACTTCCCAGAAAGCCTAAAAAATTCTTAACAGTGATCGAAAGTCAGTAAAATCATACTGTCTTATAGCTATTATGTTATCCTGATAGATAACATGTGAAAGTATCAACTATTGAACATCTGCGCTCAAAAGGCATAACCTGCAACTACAGTTCATATATTACACAACTCTATGCAATACCAGAAAGAATTCATATGCTGTCCTTTCTTGCTGCTTTCCCTGCAGGAGTCTCTTTGCTTCTATGTCTAATTCTGCTTTTGCCCTGTGGATATGATAGAAGAAATGCCAAGCACAAATTTCAGTGTATAAACATACTATGTGGCACGGTAAAAGAATCTCGTAACAGCCCAGTTTGGAAGTATTGACCAAAAATTGGCTCAGCAATAACTAAGAGCTGGGATTTTTGTCCTTCCATTAAAGCAATGAGAGCAAACCATGGCTTTAGGCTTAACCAGTTGCCTCAAGCTCAGTGTCACTCTAGTATATACATATATACATATATATGTATCACACTTGCTATACTTTATGCCCTCACACCCAGTGATCTCAACAGATTTTTTCACTTTAATTTCTCTTGTGGAAATGAACGCTTGCCCACTGCATCCTTACTTTTGCTTCTCTGTGCCTATCATTGACCCAGAACTTGCATGTTGGAAAAACCAAGTTCAATGTCTGAAATGAAAATAAAATCTCCCTTCAAATGGCACAAAGTTGCTTAAAAATGTTAATCTGCCTTATTTTTATGATGTGTTTAAATGTTCCCATATGGGTACAACAGGGCAAACCACGTCCTTCCATTTAAATACCCTGTTTACTTTAAAATCTGAAACTAGCTACAAATTTAAACCCTTTTTGTTTTTGTCCACCTGGAAAAAATTATCAAATTCTTAAGTGTGCATTGTAATAGGAGCAAACACTGAAGAGTGTGAATTCTTAGGTTTCAATATCTATTTTTAAATTGTTTTTCATGTAAGCTTTTAATTTAGATTTAATAAGATTCTAATTGCATTTTTTAAAAAATACCAGTTGATTATTGAAGACATATTTCTGTAGGATTAACTTACACAGCTTAGGGTTTTTTTAAATATTGTTTTAAATAATAATTTGGTATTTTATGATTTATGCTACCAAATCTAAATATAGTTAGTGTAAAATAATTACAGAATGGTTGCAAGAAATAAGCTTATTGAGGATTATCCATTTTATAAGAGACACACATCTCCTATGTAATTAATCAATGTCAGTAAGTGTCTTCAGAAATCTGTTGGTAATTCATGTATTATGAGTGTTTACTAATATTTTAACATATTGAGTAATTAAAGCCAATTGAAAGTTTTGCCATTTGCCGTACAGCTCAGAAACAGGAAGAAAATATAGAAGTATGCTAAATGAAACGAGCTGTGCAGCTTTGTTCTCAGGTCTGCTCCAGCTGCTTTTTGCCACTTCAGCAGTGCAAAAAAGCTAGAGACCCAGCAGTCTTGCTCTCCTGATGGTTCTTCATCAGGGGAAACACTAGGTAATTTAAAGCAGGAATAGTTGCTGTATGCCACCTTCCCTTCTTCAGCTAGAGGGTGTAGTATCGATACGATATTCCTCCTTTGCTACCAGAAATACTCTTTGGGCTCACAGGTAGCCAGGATTAATTTCTAATAGTTTTACAGCAGCCTAAAGATCTATAAAGTAATTTTTGCCTTGCTAATCTGGCACTACCTGCTCTAGCAGATCTCAGCTCTTAAGCACAGGAAGGTCTTATTTAACTGTAGTCTTAGGCAAACTGTAGGCTTTAGACTTGGATTGAAAAAGCATTAAAGTCACCTGGAATCCATCCCTCGTCCTTGCTGGGACCCGCACAGGCCCTTGGCGTGTTGCATGCTCCATGGAAACACTGCTCTCCTGGCAGGCAAAAATCTCCTGGAATAGTTATTACAAGGGATGTTATAGGAAGGACTGCACTGGCAGAGAGGTTACTGAGATAAACTATTTCTTCTTTTGCACTTATGTATTTTTACTTTTTCATAAATAGCACTTTTCATTCCACTCTATTATCATGATACACACCCCAATGCACTCCCCAAACATTATGTAGAGCATTCTTTTTAGGAGTTTTAAGACAGAAAATGCTTCCCTGCCTTGTTTTGCTCTGTTCAGGTAAAAGTCCCGTGGTTTGATTTTTACTGTAACCTTGATGTATAAAACCTAAGCTAAATCAGCCATCCAACAGCACAGCTGCACTGGAAGAACCCATAAAGGTAACATCTGCCTTGACAGTGTGCCTCCTGTGAGTAAAACTGCCCCTAAAAAAACAAGCATTCCAGAACAACGGCAGAATGACTTCTCCATGTAGATTACTCTTCCCATAAGTGCTTTTAAATACTTTACAAGCACCTTCTGTACCACCTTCCTTTAGTATTAGCTCATAAGAGAAAGTAATCTTTGGTGTCTTCATTTGACTTAGTACCGTTCTGCGTCAAAAATTAGACCCTACAAAACTGCTGTATGTGACAAATAAGCCAAGCACACATCTCTCTGCATACCAGCAGGAACCTCCATAGAGCCAGAAGACTTCTGGTGATCCACATTATCACAGGCTTGGTAACTGCTTGAGACTGCACTGATCATGGAGCTGTGTTTCTCTGCCATCAATCACTCTTCAAGTAATTAAAAGCAGTATGCAAGTCAGAACACAACAAAGAATAAAAGCCTGAAAATCCTGATTTTGATGCTTGATCAAAGCCCTTGCTCCTTGTGCAATGTGGTGGTGCTACCCTGCCGGGCTGCTGAAGGCAGCTATCATCTCATGCAAACATGCCACCAGCCCAGGCTGCACCAGCCCAGCACAGGTCAGTAATGACAACAATCACAAATCAAAGGTTTATCTGAATCTGAAATATGATTCACATCATTGTTTCCTAGGCTTTTGAAAATTAGTCAAGACTAAGCTAATCTGCCTGCTCTGTCTTTCTATTCACTAAAAAGAAAAACGTCCGATGGGGAGAAGATTAATGTGAATATGGGGTCTCTGCTCAATGGAGCAAGGGGCTGAGCGACAAAGGGCATGTGAAAGACTGAAGTACTCCATCTCTTTTGTTTTCCCCTCAGTTTTTGCTGGGCAGATGTGTCCTCAGGTGTTCCAGCCCCTGAAGGCTACCAGCAGAGTCTATGAGAATGACACCATACCTGCAGGAGAGGAAGGCAGGGTCAGAGACCACTTAAGCAAACTAAGCACATGCAACCCACAGAGCAGGCCAGATACATCAGAGGGTGCTGAGAGAGCTGGCTGACATCGCTGGAAAAGAGCCATCATCTTTGAAAGGTCACTGAAGTCAGGGGAGGTTCCTGATGACTGAAAAAAAAGTAAACACCACACTCATCTTCAGAAAGGGCAGGCAGGATGACTCAGGTTTGTCAGCCTCACCTCAGCCCCTGGGCAGATTACGGAGCAAATCCTCCGGGAAGCTAGAAGCCATTTCTGACCACAAGAAAGGCAAGAAGGTGACGGGAATCTAGCAAGGGCAAATCATGCCTGACCAATCTGACTGCTTTCTATGATGAGACGGCCAGCCTCATGGACAAGGGAAGAGCAAAAGGTGTTGCACATCTTGACCTCTCCAAGGCTGATGCTGTTTAGTCTTTACTAATGACTGGACACACTCAAGCCTCTTCATGGGTGATACCAAAAGAGGAAGATGAATCAATATGCAGGAGCACAGGCTACTGTTCAGAGGGACCTGGGGCAGGCTGGAGAAACGGGCTGACGGGAACCCCATGAGGGCTAAAGCAAATACAAAGTCCTGCCTCTGTGAGGGAGTATCTCCATGCAGCAATAAAGCCTGGGGCTCAACCATCTGGAAAACAACTTGGCAGAAAAGGACCAGGGCATCCTGACGGAAAATCTGCTGAATCTAAGTCAGCACTACGCCCTTGCAGCAAAGGCCAACTGAACTGTATTAGCGCTTCAACTTGCATGTCAAACAAAGGGTTTCCTTGCCTCTGTTTGGCCCTTTTGAAACGGCATCTGCTTTAGGCTGCTCAGTACCACAAAGCCACGGACGTGCTGGAGTGAGCCCAGTGGAGGGCCACCAAAAAGGGCAGGAGGCCAATGCACAGGGTGCATGACAAGAGGCTGCATGAACTGGATTTGTTCAGTCTTCAGAAGACAAGGCTTGGGGGGGGGACCTTATGGCTGCTTGTAACTATCTTATGAGATGGACTGTGGGAGACAGAGGGAGCCTCTTCTCAGAGGTACACAGGCATGAAACAAGATGCAAGAGAAGCAAGTCCAATCACAGCTGGATCAGAAATTCTGATTGCATAAAAGGAAAAAAACCTCTTTACCACGAGGGTGATCAAACACTGAAACAGGATTCCCAGGAGATTTTCAAAACCAGGCTGGACAGGTCCTTGAGCAACTGGCCCATCTTTGAGCTGGGAACTGGACTAGGTGAGTTTCAGAGTTTGATTCTAACCTGCACAGTTTTGTCATTCTGTTTAAGGAAAAGACAGGCCCAGACGTATTTGCTCCCTGGGGGTGCCCATTTCTTTCCATTTTATATATATATATAAAAATATATATGGGCATGAGGCTAACTAGCTTAGACATAGACAATCCATTCATAGATGGTGGTTAATTTACAAAAGAGGAATACCACTTTTAGAACAGAAAATTCAGTAAAATAGGCACGTAAGCATGGTATTGCACATGAAACGCTAGTAGAGCATTAGCATTTAGTAAAATACATACTGCTGGATATTGTTATCCTTGAAAAAGTTCCTGTTTTATTAGAAGTAGATGCTTTAACTCTTAGTTTCTTTCCTATCTCCTATATTTCACTCAAGATATGAGAATTCAATGGTGGCATGGGCTTACCAAAAGCAGAAATATACTTGAAAAATAAAATAGATAATTATATATATTATATGTATATATACAATCCACAATATACAGGAACATATATTCTTAGTTCTGCGTTTAAAACAATTTGAGTAAAAATAATTTTCTATGCAGTTCTAAGTGTCATCTTTAAAAACCAGGAATTCCATCACTAACATGACTGGATCCCAAGTTAAATATGAAAGGATCATATTAGATACAGGACATTCTAAGTAAGAAAATCCTAATTATGAGGTTTTCTTTCCACCCTTTCCACCCCACGGTCTGATTTTACTGATTTTTAGGTCTGTTGTACATCAATATCCATTTCCCCAATGAATCCTTCAGTGAGGCTGACTGACCGGGACACTTCTCTGGGAGAGATTCAGTCTGTGTGGTATGTGCAGACTATTAAGGTTTGTATTTTAGTTTAGTTGGTAAATTGCACTTTTTTTCCTAATTAAAATATATATTCAGGTTTGATTTGGGGAAGGAAGCAGAACTGATTTATACCAACACTACAGTTCAGACTTTGACAGCTATATTGCCTTCTAGTGGTGTCCATCCCCTTCTATTGACCCTAGAGAACTTCTTGAAGGATTTTGCTCATTATATAGGTGTTTCAACGAGGTGCTTAAAGCAAGGTAGCGTAAACCAAGCCCTACAGGGTTACATGGCAGTGTATTGTGATTTTCTGTGTTACAGAATTGTGAGATGGTGCCATTTTATTGTATTTGCTTTGTTGTTATTCTTAAAAGGGACATCAGGGAGGATGTTGGCAAGCGCTCTAGACATATTTGATGGCCTTATTCCTGCTTGATAGGTGAATATTATGAAGAGCTTCTTTTGCCTGTGACGCTTTTGTCTGAGGTATGACACATTTCTTATATGTTTTCTGGGTACATAATCTGGGCAAAAATTTTCCAGGCTCATCCACACAGAGGATATTAATTAGTTCATTTCTGAGCAGCAAATGGCAGAAAGTATGGCATGTAATTATCACAATACCTGATTTCTAAAATAACCACATCTCAAAATTGAGAAACTGAGTCCTTACTTTTAAAAGCATGTTTACTTGTTCATCAAATGAGTTCAGTTTTGGATAAGAATGACCTGTGTGTATGTCTGTACTAAATTTTCAGTAAATGCTAATACTTACATGGGAACTGGAACACTTCTGAGACTTTCAAAAGATGTGTTATATTTTGTGTTGAATATCCAATTTGGACCATTTCCCAGACCACTAAACACCTTCTAGACTTGGGTAGCATTTTCTCCATGATGTGTCCCTGCTATTCCAGACACTAGCTAGAATATGGGATAGAATATGGGGCTGAAGTATCAATAAAACCACAAAACATTTGCAAGGTACTTACAGCACACACGACCCCCCACCCCGCCCCCAATTAAGTATCCTAAACACAACTTAAGAAATAACTTCTTACAGTGTTTCCAGGGCAGTTTTGCATCTTGTCCTGCTATTTTTATCTGTTAGGACAGTTTTGAATTAATAGTATTGTACAAGTGAAGTTTTGTTAGTTCAGAAGAAACTGCAGGTACACACGCAAGGAGCCGAGGTGAAATTTGTACCATAGTTCTGTATTTTTCAAACAAACTCAGTCTACCTAGATCACAGACCTTCAGCTGGTGCAAATCAGCACAGCACTACTGCAATCATCTTATCAGCAGCTGGGACTCTGGCATGGATAAAGCCTTTCTTGTTGAATTAATAGTACTACTTCTTGTCAGCATCTCCTTCCCAGTTGTTCTCAAAAGCACTGATTATAGCTGCTTAAATATTTTGTGACTAGAGAACCAGATTAATAATGACAGGCCACACAGTAACCATATTTCTTTCATCATTTGTGTCTTCTTTTTGTTGTAAGGAACAGGTACACCCAGTTCCTACTCCCATATTTCATCAATGTCATTTAGAGTAACAAAAAAAGGCAACTTTTAATCCTCCTGAGAAGCCTGAAAATCAAAATTATGCAGGTTGGAAAACAGGAAAAGACTTCTAGCCAGATTGCTTTGTAAATACTGGAACTGACTTCCCGCAGAAATTACAGCCTCTTTGGTGGACATCCTTAATAACGGGAAAGATAAATTCATCAGAAGCAACAGAGCTACACTGCATCCTACCTCTAGGCAGGATAATAGACTAGGTGGTGTCTTAGATCCTTCACTGTAAGGGCCCTTTCTGAGGCAAGGCTTTGCTCGTTGGCCGGGTGCCAGGCTGCAGAGTGATTGTTCCTTGAAATGCAGCGAGGAAGCAAGGAGCACTAAATCTGGCTCCCTGAGCTCACCTGCAAGTCAGTTCTGTGCTCACCTGGCTGCAATGAGGGGCTGCCCAGAGCCTCCCACAGCTTAAGGGTCTGGGAAGCAGGGACCTCCTCAGGTGAGCACGGAGGAGGCAAACAGCTCGGTGGAGCGTAACCCGGCTGCAAAGGTGCTTTGCTGTATGCAGGCATATTTTGGGGCAGAATTTGGGTGGATAAGTTATTGTATATAACCACTACTTGTGTATGCATTGGGGGATCTCACTTGGGGTCTGTGCCTTCATATGCCACTCTTCTTATTTTTCTGATTCAGTAATGCTACCAATTGCCATTTAATGCATGTGAACACTATATCTCCTTCCTACATGCCGTGTTAAAATACTTGCTTCTTTTACATCTCTTCCTGACATAGCAGTATCACATTTAGTCCTTATTTGTTGTTGGTTGTTATGCAAACCTGTGATCACTAATTTACAGCATCCCTCCTAAAATTTCTAAATAGCATAAATTTATTAATTCAAGCTTTCTGTCCTGGTTGCAGCTAGGATAGAGTTAATTTTCTTCTTAGTAGCTGGTGCAGTGCTGTGTTTTGGATTTAGTGTGAGAATAACCTTGATAACACACTGATGTTTTCAGCTGTTGCTAAGGAATGTTTATGCTAAGTCAAGGACTTTTCAGTTTCTCAGGCCCTGCCAGCCAGAGGGCTGGAGGGGCACTAGAAATTGGGAGGGGACACAGCTGGGACAGCTGAGCTGAACTAGCCAAAGGGATGTCCCATAGCATACCACAGAACAACATGCTCAGTATATAAACGGGGGGGAGTTGGCTGTGCCTGGCTGATCGCTGCTCAGGGACTGGCTGGGCATCAGCCAGTGGGTTGTGAGCAATTGTATTGCGCATCACTTGGGGTTTTTTTTGTTTTATTCCTCTCTCCTTTTCATTAGAATTATTATTATTAATATTAAAATTACTATATTTTCTTTTATTTTAATTACTAAATTGTTCTTATCTCAACCCACAAGTTTTACCTTTTCCCTGATTCTCCTCCCTATCCTGCGGGGGGGGTGGGGGGGGTAGGGTAGCAGTGAGTAAGCAGCTGCGTGGTACTGAGTCACCAGCTCGGGTTAAAACATGACACTTTGAATCTGTCCAAAATGTTGTTCTGGTTTAACCAGAACGGAAGACTCGTTACAAAGCACCAAATTATTGGATGCGAGACAGATTCTGCAAATCAGAATTTGCAGTTAACTGTGTATGTAGTCACAGATATTCTACAAGAGTGAATGACTCAGCCTCCCTCTGGGGTGGGAGGGGGGGATTATATGCAGGAATCTCTACACAATTCTGGGTACTTCAAGACCAGAAAGAGAGCAACAGAATGATGGGTATGTGAAAAAAAGCCATGAAAATGACCGAAGAGCTGGAGGGGTTGATTTATGAGGAGAGATTAAAGGAATTATGTTTAATTGTCTACACAATATCCAGCAGCTGTATGTCAACCACGTCAAGGATCTGAAGAGTGTAAACAACAAGGAAGGGAATAAATAACCAGGCTGGCACAAGAAGGTGTAACTGAAAATACAGAAAATTAATATACTAGGATAAATTCTTAACAATGAGCTTTGTTAACTAAGAGATTAGTATCTGAAGAAAATCTGCAGGAGTCTTATTGTTCCTAGTAACTTCAAGAGCAAACTGGACAAATCACTGAAAAAAACATTAGGTATCTGTCTAGGGCTGGCTGGCAAGAGCTTGCCAGCTATTATTGCTTGATAAATACCTCCTAGATATTTATAAATCAAAATGCAAAAGACAAGTTATGACTCTTTCAATTGAATTAGCCATTTATGTCACTTAACCTCACTTGTCTAAAATGTTACAGCAAGCAATATACTACCCTTATGCACACTTTATACTCATAAACACTTCCTGAAGATATTTTCTGTCAGATTTTTCAAATTCATAACACTGCACATTTAAAACAACAGCAAAAAAATATCCACCAAAAATATTCCTAAACATTTGTTTAGGAAGCAAAGTTGGAGTTACTAACAGAAAACCACTGTCTTCTGCTATGTCATTCTCATGTCTCTACATAATGAAGGTATAAATCACTGCAGCTGTAATTCAGAATTCAGGGATTCCCACTTCACTCTGCAGCTTCAGAAAATATTTCATACTTCTCCTTTGCTGCTCAGCCTTCCTGTTATAACAAGAAAAGTTTGTTCCTTGTCAAAAAGCTGGAATTCCAATTTATTTTCAAAAAAGGAACTTGATATTCCCACTACTCTTGCACAAAGCCATATTGTTATTTACTAATTCCCTCTTAGTCTTGCTTCTGTGTTTTAGAGATGGATTAGAAGGTGCAAAAGATAAAAATGTACTCAAGGTGGACTCCAGGGAAAAGTCCCCTTAGAAAACATACTCTGTGCATATATCTGTTTTGGAAATAATTAGACTCAAGCTCAGCCATATAAAGGGCATAGAATCATAGAATAATTTGGGTTGAAAGAGGCCTTTAGTGGTCATCTAGTCCAACCCCCCTGCAATGGAGAAGGCGCATTTTCAACCAAATCAGGTTGCTCGGAGCCCAGTCCAACCTGACCTTAAATGCTTCCAGGGATGTGACACCTACCACCGCTCTGGGCAACCTGTTCCAGTGTTTCACCACCCTCATAAAAAATTTCTTCGTTGTATATAGTCTAAATCTACCTTCTTTTAGTTTAAAACTATTATCCCTTGTCCAATTGCTACAGGCTCTGCTAAAAAGTTCATCCCCATCTTTCTTGTAAGTCACATTTAAATATTGAAAGGCCACTATAGGGTCTTCCCCGGAGCCTTCTCTTCTCCAGGCTGAATAATCCCAGCCCTCTCAGCCTTTCCTGACAGGAGAGGCGTTTCACCCTGAAATAGTTAAAGCTGAAAGTCATTTGGTAAATAGTAGAACTGGCAACTAGTGCTTCAGCATTAGTACGTAAGAGACTGACTAAGAAGGACGCTGCCTGCACGTGTAGATACAGAACAAATAGTAAGTTGTAAGCAAGAATTGTGTTGTCTACAAAATGTACTGCCCCGGAAGAGAACTAGTACAATCTGGCTCTGCGGTTGCTGATGTGGACTACTCCGCATTTTTGTGCCACAGGGAATAGTACATCTTGAAGAAGACTGGGAGCCTTGCTCCCAGAGACCCCTGCACCAGAGGGAGGAGATTTATGCTAATGAATTCCTGGAACTAATTGTAATAACCCCAATATGCATGTTTCTGTGTAATAAGTATCTGCTTACTTAACCCCTCAGTGTGCAAGTTAGGAGAAGTGATCCCCCTTGCACCTGGCACCGCAATAAACATACCTGCTTTATAACTCTCCTTGAATTACAGAGTCTGATTCTGCACGTCAACCCCTCTGAGCATTTTTATACTCCTCCTCTGGACCTTCTCCAACGGGTCCGTGTCTTTCCCGTGCTAAGGGCTCCAGAGCTGGGTGCAGTACTGCAGGTGGGGTCTCACCAGAGTGGAGTAAAGGGGCAGAGTCACTCCCTCGACCTGCTGGCCATGCTCCTTTTGATGCAGCCCAAGATACAGTTGGCTTTCTGAGCACATTGTTGGCTCACGTCCAGCTTTTTATCCATCAGTCCTTCTCTGCAGGACTCTCTCAATCCCTTCATGCCCCAGCCTGTATTGATACCGGGAGTCACCCCAATCCCAGGTGCAGAACCTTGCACTTGGCCTTGTTGAACCTCATGAGGTCCACATGAGCCCACTTCTCGAGCTTGTCCAGGTGCCTCTGAATGGCATCCCATTCCTTAGGCGTGTCAACCGCACCACTCAGCTTGGTGTCATCTGTAAACTTGCCGAGACTGTGCTTGATCGCACTATGTCACTGATGAAGATACTGAACAGCACTGGTCCCAATACAGTTCCCTGAGGGACACTATTTGTCACCGATCTCCATCTGAACCTCGAGCCATTGACCACTATCCTCTGGATGTGACCATCCAACCAATTCCTCATCCACCAAACGGTCCACCCATCAAATCTGTATCTCTCTAATGTAGAGAGAAAGTTGAGTGTTGACTTCAAGCTAGTCACTTACCTACTCAACAGTGCATGAAATTAGCTTATATCCAAAGCTGGCTCATTTGAGAAAAAAGCCCAGGAGTACGGTAATGCCTCTACAGTTGGGAACCAGGGTCCATAGCCAAAAGAGGGTACAAGCTGAATTAACTTTGCTGACGTGCTGAGATGGCCTAGAGTACACGTCCACAGTTTTGTCTAAGGAGTACAGACATCACAATGCAAAATGCTTATAAAGCCATCTAACATAGAAAAGGAAACACTTTTTTCCTAAAACCAGTTCTAACATAGGTTGAGAATTGTTGTCTCAATCCAGTTAAAATTACAGCTCTGAACATTCTCTATTCAAATAATTTCTGAAAAGTAGAGGCTGCTTTTCCAAACTGAAATATTTTTGCTTTGCACTATGGTCCTATTTTTTTGCCTTTTTTTCCTTACTTTCCTGCTTGCTTTCTTTTCCATGCTGTCTCTGAAGGAAGGAATCTAGAAATTAAAAGAAGAAAAAGCGGGAAGAAACAGAGAAAGATCTAAGGGAGAAAAAAACAAAGAAAATTGATCTTTGAAAATATATTTCAAAATCTCAGAAAAAGCAAAAAAGACTTGGAGAGCTCTCATGAGGATCCAGTGAGGGTCTTTCAGATTACTATGAATGGCATATCCCATCCCCTGGTGAAACTACTTGTAGCAACATAACAAAACTCCAGCAGAGCAAATAGTCAGCAGATGAGTGATCAGGTGGAAATCCAGGACTGTGAGCAAGAATCCGTCCTGCCGAGCTGGCATCACTCACACGACCTGATGGCTCTGGCTGTCTCCAAGGTTTAAGCCCACATCCTTAAAAGCAGTTAGTGCACTTAATATGAGTCAGTGGAAATGAGGAACCTACATAATCGTTAGTCACCTAAATACCTTTGCAGATCGAGGTCTTATTTCAGCGAAGGGCACTACAGGGCACTTTTGTTACAGGAATCAGGATTTGCCACAATACCAGTGACAGAAATTGCCACAGAAGGCCCCCAGATGAGCAGCTTTATTTGGAAATGACCACATCTACAGCAGGAGTTACTTTTCTGAGCACATGTGCACATTTAGTCTTGGTTCACAGGAAAACATTTACAAGAACCCTGAAATATGGAAAGATTTTTGCTATATCATATGTTTTCATAATAGAAAATTTGTCCACAAACATGGTCCTCCAAAAAAACCCACCAAAAACCCAGAAGTGTGACTCAAGGAAAACAGCATCCAGGGCAGAACAGAAAGTGAGCTGACAGCCCTGTGAACCCAAAACAGCCCCAAGAAGATCTGTCTGCCAGCGGAGCCAGCCGTGGCGTCAGCCAAAGAAGTCAGCCACAAATCCAGACACGGCTGCTGGAAAAACACATTCCAGGTCCTACACACGGCTGCCAAGTCCACCCCATGATTATAGCCACGGACTCTGGAGAACCCAGAGGAAGAAGGTGAAAAGGAGTAGGATCAGCATTGCCTACATCGGGAAGAGGCAGTGCCAAGGCAACACTGAAATTACCGGTAATTCCCATAGTACTTTGTTCTTGCACTATTTTAATGCAGAGTCTAGCTATAGGCTTTCAAAGTTTAAAGGAGATTTTGTCTTTTTTGGCAGCAAACCCAGCTTTCTGAGCAAACATGATAATGGCCTTACATTACAAGCCCTTGTGCCCCAAAGGATTCCAAAACATTTTACAAACTTAGGCTGATAAGTGGCCAATGTACACAGGGACCTCTTCATCCACCACTGAAATGTGCTCACCCTCTAGGACAGCCTGTCATAAATGCTTAGCAAAGTACAGAAACTCTCTGCAGTATTTTAGGCTAGGATGTGATGAATGCTTTACGCTACTGAATCTGAACAAGAGGGTGGCACATAATTATGTGAGCAGAAATTCAGTTGCACACAACACTTTAACTGATACTCCTTCAGCTCTACACCTACTCTTAAACTCCTATTACAGTGCCTTTTAGCACTACAGTTTGATGACAACCCTTGTTTTCCAGAGCCTCTGTTGGTAATATCCTCAGCTACAAGGCTGGATTCTTGTCCTTCCAACCGGTGCATCTACCGGATCCACACCAGTGGTTACTCCTTCATGTAGGTATCCCACCACAGTTTCCCAACCAGACTCATCTTCTTCTGCGACAGCAATATATCAAGGCAAATAAAATTCTGGGTGAAGTCTTGCAGATCTCTTCCCTTTCAGTTATTTACTGCACAGTGATAATTTGTCACATATGATGCCTTCTTTCATAAGCACTGCTGGGTTTTAACCCTCTCCTCCACCAAAAAAAAGCACTTCACAAGCAGTATAAAGTTTTCAGGTCCAGTATCTACCTGTCCATAGTAAAAGCATTACTCTTAGCCACAATTGCTTTCTTTTCCTAATTCTACAATAAAATTATTATTTTCACTCTAGTATCTTTATTAAACCACTTAACTCTTGTAGCCTTTCCAAAGTCAAGAGAACACCAAATGACTTAATCCTTTAAAAAAAGCTTTATATAGCTAAGCAGATTTGTGCAAATGTCTACAGAGATTGAGGGATTTTGAAGTGCAACAAACCATCTAATAAAGGTTTTCAGACACAAAGATATCCCAAATTCACGCCATGCTAACTGTGGTTGCCATTTTAAAAGCATCAGCAGAAACCCAGATATTCTGAATAATAAATAAAACCATGCATACTTTTAAACTTCACCTCTAAGACAGAGATACAGGCAAATACTTCTCTTCAAGGGATGTTAGGAAAAAAAATGCTTTCTAATTCCAGTTGCTTTCAACCTTCTTTGCTCTCTCCCTATTTTCTCTGGTAACACAGCTGTTTTTTACAGCTGTCACCCATGCTGCACACAATTCTGGCCCCTCTTGGGCCGCCATGGACTCATCTCAAAATAATCATTGCAAGAATGTCAAACTCTGATTTTTTTATTCTGAACTTTTGAAAACAGACAGCATTTTCTAAATGCAAAATGTTTCTGGTCACACGTGAATAACAAACACTACCTGCCAGTTTGATTCTGAAACTTACTAATACTCAGCAAACAGTGGCATCCATTTCAGTACACCTGATTGCATCACACAGTACTACACGGTGCATCCAAGAACAGATCAGGCCTTCTTTGTTTAGGTGATAAACTACCATTTCACAGTGCCCAGGTAAGAAATCTGTTACACCCTAGCACAACTGGTAAAAATATGACAAAACTGATTATATTAGCCTTAGGAAACATCTATACATCAGGTACACGCTAACCTTGAGAAACCGCTTTCTAAAGCTCATACATCTTAGGAGGCTTGCAATGAAACTATTTACTATGCCTTTTAACTACATCATTACACATCTAGTAAAAGCAAGCAGATGTAATAGAGTTGAGCCTGTCAATCTAAAGCTGGGCTGAATTTCAGGGCTCTTCCTTTCCTTACAAAGCTTCTCATATCCAAAAAGTGAGGAGGATGTGCTAGAACTGGATCACATAGCCTGACTTCCCAGGCCTTTAAATCACACCCAGTTACTCCTGTGCTGGGCCCAGCAGATTCAGCTTGGCCAAGGCATCTGCACCTGGCTCTGGTGAGTCCAGCACACAGATCTAGCACCGACAGTCTGGTTTGATTTGAAGGTGTCCAGAGATGGAGACAGTAACATTCCCTGCAGTGGTATTTTCCAAAGGCTAATCTTTCCCCTGTTAAAAAGTCATGTCTTATTTCCAATATGACTTTGTCTGGCTTCAGTTTCAGGCCATTGGTTTTCATTATTCCTTGGACAAATAAACCTGTCCATAATCATACACATACATATATACAGCTCTGACAGTCCTATCCTGTCTCCTCTGCACTCCCAGAGATCAGGGTAGACAGCAAAGGCAGACTAGCTCATGTGTTAAGAGGGGAAAGCCCAGCTAGAGAAAAAATTGCAATAAAAGAAAAAACCCTTTGTTGGTTTTTGGGGTTTGTTTTTTTTTTGGGGGGGGTGGTTTTGTTTTGTTGGTTTTTTTTTAAGAAGGCAACAGGATCTACAAAGACATGCAGCATTTCAAGACTGCAGTCTTTCCTTGAACTTCTCATCACCAGCTCCTTGCTGGAGGGCTGCCTCCACAGAATCCCTACCCACAGTGGCTAGTGGTGAAAATAATCTTCATGCTGCAATTTTTCTTGATGGGGGATTCAAGTTTATTCCTCAGTTTGCCACAATTCAAAGAGAAACATGCAATGCCAATCCTTTCCAGTGCTTCTTTGTTGGGCTGCTACTCTGTGCTGAGGTGGCTGCTCAAAATCACACCAGCATTTTAATGAGGAATTCAGAGTAGTTAAAAGACCTTTCCATTGGTGTTTAAATCTCACACAACCAGCAGGCTGCAGCTGTAGCCTTTGCTGCCTATGGGTAAATGTATTATTTTAGAACATGGCCAAGACCTCCTTGTAGGAGGTCCTGCAGGAGTGGAGCCAACAAGTGATTATGAAATGCAGCCTAAAGAACATTTGACACTGTTTTCTGCCTACGCTTAACAAGCACCTCGTAGTTCGGGCTGCAGTTTGCATGATTTTGGCTTTTAGAAAATATGAAACACCTTAGTAGATGGATTTTACGTCTAGGAGATTCCATCTGAGGCACTGAACCCACCCAATTTTATTACTTATACTTTCAAAAGGTTGGGAAAAGCTTCAAAGTCGCATCTGAAGAATTCATGAACTTATCCTAAAAAAATACCTGGAACTCTGGCATCCATGCACTTCTTTTAAAAATAAACACAGACAAAAAAATCTACTCTTCAAATGAATCTCACTAGACTTATTTTCTTAAGCAAAAATCTGTGAATTTTATTCATTATTACGTATTTCATTTCCTTTGAATAAACAAGCCTTTATTTACTACCTCTTGAGATACCACTCAGTATGTCACACAGAGCCCTAGTCTGCCTTGTGATTCAGTCACTTCGATGGAAGAACCAGCTGGCAGCTGAGAACACTTGAGTCAAAAGCAAAGAGCAGAAGCTGCTGACTGGGCAGAGCCACAGAGGTGAAAAGAAGGGCATCTTCCATTTCGGAAGAGAAGCTGGGACCACTGTTAGGAACACACTTCTCTCTGAGGACAGAAGATTGCCTCCCCCTCCACCTCCTTTCTCATTATTTTAATAAGACGCAAAGGGATGCAAGTAAATGATGCCAAGCATCTCAATGGCTATCTTATAGACTACATGGTCATCAGTCTCAAATCCACAGCACTGAACAGCCACTGGTGCTCTCTACACTGCGCACAGGACTGTCAGGCAGGTGAAGATTAGTTTGGTAACTAGAACCATACTGGGAAGCCAACAGAAAATGCTACAAAGAAGTGTCTTAGACCCTATCCATTTGGGATTTAAAATTTGGGTAAAATAGTGTAAACAGTCCTGAAAGAATTGATGAAAGCCCAGCACTGGTCTCCCCCAAGTACCAATGACTTATTTGGATACAAAGTCAGCGGTCAGGGTCATCTGTCAACTTGCATTTATTTCTATAGAGCAGCCCAGCTTCCAAAGGAAGATTGGAAACTGCCGCTTATTACCATATGCTGGCGAATATTCTTCTCCATCAGTACTCTTCTGAGGGAAGAACTGACTTAGGTTTCCCATTCCCCAGCGGTGAATAACGCTGTATTTGTAAAATGGTGCTGACTGCTGGTTTTTTGTCCTGACCTTGCTAGTAATGGGTTGTGCTGGATGTGGCTCAAACATACATCCTTGGGTTGGCTGACTCCAAGGGGTTCATCAGAGGAGCCCCACTAAGTCTGAGGATCCCCACATGATGGAGGTGATGCACCATGACAAAAAAGGTAGGAAGGGTGGAGAATCTACAGGTTTCACTTGCAAATTTTGACCGCTGCACTGTATGAACTGTGCTGATGTAGTGGTCTTATTGACTTCTTTTAGGCATACTGCAGTTGCTTGCCAAGGTGTTTTCTGCAGCATTGCCTGCTGCTTACAACTTTAGCCCAGAGGGACTACAGGTGTCAGTGCATCAGAGTAATAGGAAGGAACTAAAAGTCTTTTACAACATCCTGCCTTGGCTCCTCAGAAAAACAGGCATTCATCCACAGGAGGAGATCAATAGAAGTATGGGGGCAAGGGACAAAAGAGAAGGAGCAACCAGAGAAAGGCAGCAGAAAGTAGGAAGAAGGGGGAAAATGTGCATAAATGACTGATGGATCATTACAAATTTCCATACAAGCTTGAAGTCACAAACGCGAAAAGAAGAAACTAGAGGCTCCCTTTGAGAGCATTAAGGAAGAGGGAGCCTGGACAAGCAATCTAATGTGCAATATGCAAGGCTGGACTTGTTCAGGCAGCACTGGGGAATGGAGCAGTTTAACTCTACCAAGAAGGAGATTAAAAAAAAAAAAAATGGGGGACAATATATGCTATGGAATCCTGTAGGGTTACTAGCTCTCCTTTCAGAGATTTGAGCCTGGCAGCAGAGACTGAGGGACTCAAAACACTTCAAGAACAAGCACAAGAGAGCAAGAACACTGGAAGGCCAGTTACAAGGAGAACTCCAGACTGGGAAAAGTCAGTAAGCCAGTAAAGGATGTGAGGAAAGGTCAACCTTGCCCACATGTAAAGAAAACAATATTGTCACATTTTGTTGAGCCAGTCAGCTCTCCAGCATTGCAACACTCCTTGTCTTCTGGTATCTGGTGTCAGGTAATATACCTAACTCAAGAAATCAAGGTGGAAAACAATCCCAGTTAGCACTGCTATGTTTCTAAAAATATGCATTGCTAAACTGAGAGTGCAGCTTTTCAACAAAATTGCTATGCTACTCAACCTGGAACATGAATTATTGTAAAACTACCTGCAAGAACCCGGTAGTGCTTCCCACCATCATGTTGCAAAGTATGTAGTTTTCAGGGCCTGGCTTAGTTATTCAGTTATTCAGGTTTGCCTGGGAACAGGTTAGCTCTAGACTGTTTTAAATCATCATTCTAGAATTCAAATACAAAATTTGGCAATTTTTGATCAAGTTGCTTGAGCTTTAACCTGTCTGCTGTTTTCCTTGGGTGTGTTGTTAAACATGTCACAGTGGAAAACAAACCAAAATGACTGCTAGGCTGTGGCAGTGAAATTAAAAGCAACTGAGCCCAAAGTACGGTAAATAATATATGGAGCAAGTTAGGTCAAGTCTGCTTGATGATTTTCAGTTGGGGTGCTAAGACTGTTACTTATTATAGTTCACAACTAGTTGCCAGTTTACCTCCTTCTCTTAACTTTGTTTACTTTTTCCACTTGATATGAAGTATCAGGATAGGTAGCATTTTCAGGTTTGGAGAGGGGGATGAAAGTGTTCTTAAAATGTTCCTTTTTGTGCATGTATGTAATGCCTAAAGCAAGACTGTAATGGAAATTATGATTAAAATATTTTCTAGAGGAAAAGGTCAGTTTAAGTAAGGAAGAAGAAGATGATCTCGTATTTCTGACAGTTCAGATAGAAGCAAATCTTAGCACCAGTAAGTTATGTCATCTCTTAAATTCATATAAGCAGAATGCCTCTGTACATTTTGCACTGTTATGACAGGGCTGTACAGAATGGGGGCAAATATTCCATATGAAATCATTATCTATACCGAGTTACTTGTATCTGTTCTTATCTTCAAATAGTTCAACTGAGAATTAAAGCTGGCATGGTTCTCTTCTGTCTTCGGAGACCTAAGCTGTGCCACATTAAACAACTTAATATCTTACTCATTGAGGTGCCGTCCATCGTGACCTTGGCTATAGCTTCATATTTTACACACCATTACTGTCATAGTAACAGACAGAGCCAACAATAATTTGCTCATACAATTTACAGTACATTGTCTTCCAGCCACACTGAGGGCTCTTTAACCACCAGCAGATGTGTTGCTTGTATTAACTATATTTGAACAAAGCAGAATCTATTCAGCCCTAAAGTCTCTATGACTGCTTGGCTGTGTCTTGAGCTTACTACATAGCTAATTTGGTGTTCATACCACTGCAACTAACTACAGCACGGCTGAGGAGTTTCAGAAGTTCTAGCCCACAACCTGCTGCCTAAATTTCTCCTGTTTCTCCCATTCCCAGCATCTGAGTTCCAAGCATCACCCTTGGAGAGGTTAGTCAGCAACTAATACTGCAGCTGCTCTGTGTGTCTTTTAAATTGTTTCTGTGTGAACACTGTCCAAAGCTTCTTTCACCACAACCCTAAAAACACTAATGGTCTCTTTCAAAATGGTCGATATTCGTGCTTCATCGTCAAGTCACAAAATCTTGTACAAACCTACACATTCATGTTAACATTCCTAAAAAAGAAGCTGCTGTAAAGAAAATAAAACATCACCACTGTTGTCCCATGTGAAAGACAGAAGGGCTGTGGTGTTCATTAATGTGTAGGTATGGACCTAGCTCCGGAGGCAAAGGCACTAAAGAAAGAGGAAAGTGGACAGAAAGAAAGGCAACGCTTTAGTTTCAGGTTTAGCTCCCCCGTATAACAATACAAATATATCCAGCATGCCGTAATAAAGAACACAGCTAGCATTACATTTTTTTCTGGGTATAAAGCCATCCTGACCTAGTGAAAACTCTCAGCTAGGATCAACAAATAACTTAAACTAGTTGTTCATGAACTCAAATTAATTTGGACAGAAAAGCTGTGTGACTTCAGAGATCAGTAGGCTGAGCACTACAACTACTATTTTTAACAGCTGAAGGAGGCAAAGAATTGCCTTCCCAGGAAGTTCCCCAACCAACTTTTGCGTTGTATTAAAAGAATATGAAGGAAAAAGAAACAGCGCAGAATGATGCAATGTATTTTACATTTTTTTCTAATTTTTGTTTCTTTACTTTTCAGAATAAGAACTAGAGGAACAAGGCAAGTCTGGAACAGAGGCAGTTGACTTAGGCAGGCTGTATTATCCTCTGTCTACTTGCCCCTTCTTCTATCAGTAGTTCTTTGCACGCCTTACCCAGTGTACAGCCTTGTATTTTAATAGATTCATCCTGTCATTTATTTCCCTTCCTAGTATCCATTATATCACTCCCTGGCAACTGGCTACTAAACCTGCCATGGTAGCACAATGTAGAACATGGTGTTTATAAAGCTTGTTGCCTGTTTTGATGGTGTGGCTTCACAGCCCAAAGATTTTGCTCTTACGCCTGATATAGCCAGCGTGCAAGTGGTTCATACAGCTGTGCTCTTACGCTTGCTAGAAAATGAGAATTTCAGTTCAGAATTTCCCCTTCTTCTTCCTACTGCTTCCACAGGAGATAGTATTTCTCTAAGCTGATCCCCAGCTGCTTTATTGGACCCCTGAGCCCATTGCCAGATAATACATAACCCCAAACAGCCTTAAGTTTGCTGGAAGTTCCTCCAAGGGTCTGGATGCAGGAACGCTGCATCCCAGAAAAAGGCAGCTTTACACTTCCTCCCCTGGGTGTCCTTTTTGCTCCTTGGACATAGTAGAGCATCCGGACTTCTTATTTCATTTCTTTCTCTCTGCTTCTTTCTGCAGTCCTGATGCATGACAGCCCTCCTGCCTCTTTGTAAAATCCAGGTGAATGTGCTGTGAAGTCAGATGTTGGTCTAATTACTGAAGACTGGATGTTTAATCCTTCTGTTTCTTTTCTTTGAAGGATCACAATGCCTCAACTGCCAAGCACTGACAATGCTTCCCTGAGACCTTTTGTTCTTATATAATAATACCCATCTTAGTTGTGATGATTATGAAATGAAGGACCTTATCCCTTTTCCTAAGCTGGTTTTGCTTAGCTCCAACATGCCTCCAAATTTTCTGAACTTCAGGGTACTAATTGTCATCAAAGCAGATAATTTTTTCTTATACAGCTAGTCATTGTTCTTCCCAGCTGCCTGTAAAAAATTATTGCTGAGTTTGATAATTCTGGAAACAGAAAACTAAATATCTTAGCTGGATCTGGGGATTTTTTTGCTTCTGCCCTATAAGGTCTTTATATAAGACTATCAAAATGCAAGGATTCTGTAAGTGACAGAGGCAACATTCCCACATTTTTGTTATTTTCTGCATTTTTAGGAATGCCATAAATCCTGTCATTGCTTCTCCTTTGAGCATTTTCTAAATCACCCCATTTTGCTCTTTGGAGCCTGTTCTGTTTTATCAGAAAAATGAGATGTATGTTCCCTGCAAAAGGTTAATCAATAAAATCTTTACAATCTCTTCTCATCTGGCCAGCCTCACTTTAATTTCAGTAACAGTGCTAGTCAACTCACTCAGACAGGCAGTTTGATCTTTCTGAAGCCCTTCTACTTCATTTCCCCATTCTTTTACTCTTTGTTGCTAACGCTTTTGAACGTATTATCAAAGTTTCTGATAGCCAGTGGTTTCCACAAAGCCCAAGCTCTTCAACTCATGTTATCAGGTGAATTTAAGAGTATCTGTTATTCCTCAAGGATGTGGAAGAAAACTCAAAATATGCTATTAAGTACAGTAAAGACTGAAAAAACAAGATACAAATATCTCCAAATGTGTACTGTTTCTAAAAATTCTCTTTTTCTTCCTAATCTTGTGATTTCTGGGGCCTGATTCATGGTTTTGGAATGCCTGAGACTGGCAGTACTACTTGTTGCTAAAAGCACAACAAATTTTCTTTTTGGCCAGCTGAGTACCTCAGGAGAGTTCTGGACAAGAGTCATCCTGCATCCCACTGCTTGAGCCAATCACTTTCCCCAGCAGCACTTACTTAATACCATACTTTCTTCCCGCTTCCTTTCTGACATAAAAGAGACTCTTACACGGTTTTCCCAGTCCTTTCACATGTATTTTTTCAGCATCTAAAGCGTTGAAGTGGATAAAGTGAGGCAGGCAACCCTTATTTTAAAAACATATTCTGCAATACCATAGTCACATTTACACATGCATCTCTTCAGTGTAAATACAGAAACACATGAAAAAACCTGGGTGATCAGACACAAGTGCAGCAATGAATGCTCGAGGATAGTCAGGGTTTGTTTATGCCAACCTGTTTGGCACTTGTGCTGAATACCTCACCACAGCCTGAGATGTGATGAAGCTGAATGTTTTGGAGAATATTGAGGGAGGCTGCCAACGTTACCCTTAAAATTAAAACAGAGCATTAAATATTATTTTTTATTTTCTCATTCTGAGAAAAGTAATTTACGCAGGATAAACTTTATGACTGTAACAGATATTTTTAATTGGCACTTCCACCGTACTTTATTTCTCAGACATAACTGCCACATCATAGGGATCAGGAACTGATACGCTGCACAGAACTACAGCAAGGTACCAGGGTTGTTTTCATTTGTAATACCAATGTACTAAAAGTATCTACACTTTTTTCAGTCCTGTCAGTGTAATATTTGAGAACTGTCGCGACGGAGGGAAGACACAGTCGCTCAATATGAGTGATCAGCAGACTTCCTTTATTGTCTCTTACAGTCACCTTTTATGCCTTCTTATAATTAGCTCATACATATTACATAAGTTAAGCTCATTATTGGTTAGTTGCCTAAATACCAAGCCCGCCCCTTGTTTCCCTTCTGTAGTTTTCTGTTCCCACCTGCAACATTCTTTTCCCACCGAAATCTTCCTGTTACTGTGTAACAAGGACAGCCAAAGACAGTGTATTTTTGCTTTACTTCAGATAAGCTGAGAGCGATGTGCATTTTTGTCCAGCCAGCTGGACTATGTCTATGTGACCCTTTTCAGCTAGCCAGTTATCCACAGAGAACCTGAGTTTTTATAGTTGAAGCATACTAGTTTTTAATTAAGGAGATTAAAAATAAGATGAAATTATGCACACTAAAAACAAGGAAACAAGAACAGTGGAAAACAGTTCATCAAATATAATTCAAAACGGATCTTCTTTCTAACATGGCCTAAAGATTACTGCATAGACAGCTGTCATTTGTGTTACAGGGTTTTCAAATAAAAATTACTCCAGACAGACCTGAAGGGTTGAAAGTTGGATTGTTAAACACTGAAAACAGTGCAAACCAGAAAGCGTGAAAAGGTCTCTTGGATAAGTCTGCAAATAATATTTTGAAATACATCCTGAGGAGAACTGGGAATCATTGCAGAGATTTGCAGGGTAGGTTAGGCTGGTTTATCCTGAAAAATGTAGGTGAGTCTACAATTCTGAGTAACAAGAAAGGTTCAACTACGCACGGCATCTTCCACTACAAAGAGCTAGGAGCCATTAAACAGCGCTAGTACAAGCCACATTCAAAACAAACAAAAGGAGGTGGCAGCAGCGCAGCGTGTAAAGTTGTGCAGCTCCCTGACAAGGGGTGTTGCAGATACGCACGTCATGACAAGGGAAGGTACAACACATACTTATTAGCCACATCACCGAAGGCTGACAAATAGACAAATGACAAGAGAACCAGGAAATCTCCTGAGCTGACAGTATAGCTGGAACTGGGAGAGTACAGAGGCTGTTGAGGCAGTACCAACACATGCTTGTCCTGTTCCTCATCATTCCTAGCATCTGCTTACAGCCATTGTTGGACTCAGGATACTGGCAAATGGGGCCCTTGCTCTGAAATGGTAAGGCCAATCTAATAGTTTTGACTTGAACATAGGTATTACACACCCATATCGACCTGCTGAACCCCTGAGCAATCCACTGCAGTGGTTTTGCCAAATAACTTCTAATTGGAAGGAATATTCAACAAATTTTAGATTCTGCAGCACCACATGCCTAATTTTTTATTAAAAGATATCATTATTGTTATTGTTATTGTTATTATTATTACAATTGTCAGATTCAATCTTTAAAAAGAAGGAATTTTTTATTCCCAAGATATTTCTTTTTAATAATATTTTTAATAATAATAATAAAAAACTCAAAGTGAAGGTCCTTCTTAAAGTAAATAACAAATTTTAAAGAGACAAGGAGTATCATGTGTTTTAAAAATTGCTAGCTTGGTGTGTTAAATAACAAATACATAATACAATAATAGAACATTTTCTGTTCCCAGTTGTCTGAAAGCAATGTAAAAAATGTTTTTAAAGAGCTGGATTTAAATACTGCACATTAGCTATTATGCTGTTAGTGACTGCACTATCCTTTACAAGCTTAGCTTTTCCAAACTATTAGAGTTATATATTAGAAAATCATGCTTTGTTTACTTTTCTATCTAATATCTTTAATTGGCACTCTGAATAGAATTGCTTTAAGTTCCAACTCAAATAACAGCAGGTCTTGAAGCTGTAGCCATAAGCACTTTAATCATGTGCTATATGGAACAAGTTCTAAATATTAAGGAGAATATGAGCTCTACTGACTAAATAAAAGGCTGGGATCCAGGCAGTACTTCTTTGCAAGCACAAACTAAATCTCTCTCTCTCTCTCTCTCTGTGACCCTGAGCAAGCTACTTGATCTTTTTTGTGCCTTGTCAAGACAAGTATTAAAAATTGGGTTTCTCTGACTAACAGATGTTACTGTACATCAGCATAGACAATACTAGAGTAAATGCATTACTGAAAGCATTCATAATAAAACGCTGGGGCACCAAATTTCTTTCATTCCCTGTGAGATTTCTGTCTTCATAATTCTTACTGTACTCACTGACAAAGCCATTTAAACTATGACATCATTTGTTTTCCAACAAATTAAGTCCCAATATTTGCCAATCATTCTGCCTCAGAAGTCAAGGAAGATTAAATCCTCTTCCTTGCACAGATCCCGAAGACCATTAGAATTACATCTATTTTCAAGAAGTGCTCACAAAGCTAACAAGTTCCAAATGTTTCCTTTTCTTAAAACCATGTTTATTTCAAATCACGTGGTTTTAATCTGCGTAAACTGCCCACTTCTTATTTATCTCACATGCATGCCGTCCAACAGATACCGTAACTAATACAAGTTAAGCAAATACTTTGGAGCGACCTATCAACACAGCCTGTCAAACAAGAGGAAGAAACACTAACTTCTCATGAGCAGGTTATGAAACTTGTAGCACCAGTAAGGAAAATACTAATTATGAAGAGTATCATTATTACAGCTGGTTACTTAAAATAGGTCTAGCCGTAATTAAGACTAAACACACCATGGTAATAGGTTTGAATACCTTGGAGTTAAAATCGCATTTACCTAAACAGTGTAGGTTCATTACGTGCCATCTCAAGGTGATCATTCAAAGGTTAAATACTTATTCAAAGCTCATCTTAAATTCTAGCTGTAGTGAGGGGAGGGAGGGAAATGCTTCTGAGGCAGGACATCCCACCCTAGACAAGCTGTTTAAAATGAGCAAGATGGAATATGGCAGTGCCTGTCTCAGTGATAGAGGCAGTCTAGACTAAACTCCTAGGCTGAACACCTAAATTCAGGTGAGATGAGTCCTAGCCAAAAGTAGGACACCCTTTCTAATGGTGCCAGGCAAAGAATGTAAAAATGAAACAAAGCCAACAAGTCAATCTGATAGTGAAATACTTCTAGGTCTCTACTTCTATTCTAAGTGCATTTCTTGGTCATTCTTGCTTTGCAGCATTTTAAAACAATATGTTTTGTTTAAAATTTATATTAAAATGAATGTGCTTTATATAACTATGACATCGTAAAAGAATATGGAGAAAGAATATGCTTCAACATGTCCAATAGTTCAATTTTAAAAAGGCAGTGTTGAAAGAGACAATGTGCAAAACAAGAGTAGAGAAAATACTAATCTTCAAATTTAGGAGAAGCGCTATTCCATAATTAGTGTGACCTCTGGCAGATGCAGATTATTACTATTTAGGTTAATGTCAAATGAAAACTGCTGTCCCAGTAGACATCATTATAGATTCTGGGAATTATTTTGTTTTTATGACATTGATAAGCTTTTTTTCCTAGGGCACTTAAAATACAAGAGTTTAAACAGAGGTTGGGTTTGGAGAGTTTTTAGGGGATTTTATGGCCTTCCTCATGGAATGGTTAATAGCAAAATATTCAATAAAAATTATCACTTGCATGTAGGGCTATTATATGTGAACCTGTGTCCTCCTAAGGATATACTACAGGTTGTTTAACAATTAGAGTTTGAGAAATGAGTCCACGTAAAATAGGGATAAACCAGAGTCTCTCTGGTGTCTCACACTGATTCCAGAAGGTCATCCAACAACAGCAATGATGTATTTATTTACATAATGTATGTGTATATTCATATACACACGCACACATAGATTTTATATATATTACAATATATATATAAATAAATGTATGGAATCTTGTCATATCACAGCAGTGATACTTCATATCAATGATACTTCGTATCAAATGCAATCTGAAGTGATTTTGGCAAGGAACAACAAGAGATCCTCAGGACATGTAAGGTGGTGGGGCTTTAGTGGCATCCATTCTTCCAATGAATTCACGGGGACTAAAACTAACTGCAAAGCTGGGAAGGAAAGATAAAAGGATAACTATAAAACATCTTTGAGCAGCATTGTTGGAATTATGCTTCTAGTCTGAGTCTGGTGTAAACTTTAATGAGGTTTCCCAAAGAAAGCGGGAAATCATTTCTTTTCCACTCTTACTGAAACAGCTTCAGCAGTTTTGCACTTGGCTCTGGCTGCAATGTCCCAAGTTTCTCTCTATTCTTATCTGATTCTTGGAGACATTAAAAACCTAACAATGCCAAGCGCTTGAAAGATGTCTTCACAAGACAGATCGTGGCACATAATATTGTTAAGGCTGTCTGGTCTCTCACTCGTTTCTATGCAGTGAATGAAATACTGACATGTAAAGACATTAATCCAACAAACATTTAGCCACTTTTAGAAGCACCTTACAATCAAACCCTGCTGTATGTCAATATCACACAGGCAGCTGTCATTACAACCAGCTCTGTCCAGCTTTATTACTGCGATCAGAGCTTGATATGAAACCTGATGCCTTTTGCCATACCTCTCAAGAAAAGAGAAAAAAAACAGACAAAAAACTGACTTAGGTTTCCCAAAGATAGAATTGCAGAGTAATGATAGCCAGCAGGTTTCTAATGAACCTTTTGTGTAATTAATCGGTTCTCTCTGAGCCAAAACAAGTCTTCAGACTGTAACAACCACATTGCTGACTAGAGGAAGAGTTGGGTTTTGGGGGGCTTTTTTTTTAAGGCAGTAACAGCAGAAACCCATAGGGACTGTTCCTATGGAGTGCCATCACCTTGCTGTACATGGAACTATAAGACACAATTATTTCCTGTACAGAGAAGTCCCAACTTAAATGTAACATTTTTTCCTCAGCCTGACTAGAAGGTTGCTTCCACCAAGTCATGGGAACTCTCCTCAACAATCTCCTCCTGGCTCTGGCCAAACTGACCCCCCAGGTCCACAGGAGGAGGATATGTGACAGCAAGGATGTTAGTAACTTGTGGATGTGCAACATGTGCGCTCCCTCCTCCACCCCCATTTCTGAGTAGAGCCCAGAGCACCAGGCAGCTTCCAGCAGTTCCCTGGGCACTCAGTGTCCCCCAGCCCACATCCCTTAGCAATCTCTTTCCCAGCCCTCACACCATGCCCTTTCAGTTTTCATCAGTTCTGCTCCTGACAGTTCTTCTCCTTGTGTCTTGTTTCTTCGGCCCCTTCCCCATCAATGAAGACTTGACACGGGTTAGGGCTGGGCATTAGTCCTAAAAAGAAAAGGACTAAAAAACTACAATCGCGTTGCTCCAGTGGTTACAGATGCTCTTCTAACCTTCAGGCTAAATGTACCTGTATCAGTTTGCAGTCCTGTGCTTTACCTCCAGAGTCAGGCAAGACTAAGTAGTTCCCAATTGTGTTATTCTCTATTCTCCTAATCCACAAAATATATTTATAAACTATTCATATCCCTTCTCAACCTTCATCAGTCAAGCTAAATAACTTTTTTGAGTCTGCCTCCTAAAGCAGGCTTCCTTCCACCATTCTCTGCACCTGTTCCAGTTTGAATCTTTTTTGTGTTTTTTAACACAGGCAGATAAAATTGTGTAAGAATTCAGCTAAGATCATATTGGTACCACATAGAAAAATTCTCTTTTGTTTAATGCCTCTGCTAGCAATACTTTGCCTGAGATTTATATTTACTTCTTTCCCAGCTGTGCCACATCCTTGGCTCAGTCAGAAACCTTTGTCTTTCCCTGCTTTCAACTGCAGCTTCCTGCTTCACATAAAATTTAAGAGAAGCTATGGCAATGAATTGAAATGTGTTTAATAACTTCTTGCTTCACTTAATTTAGTCACAATGAAGATTAAATGTTATTTATAGTGCTATTTTACTTGTTTAGATTAGAAGAATTTCTTATTCTTGAAATTCCAATAACTCAAAAATTATGCCAACAATTAAAAGCCAAACACAGGGTGAAGAGCAGGCATCTGTGCCAGGGTCTGGGGCTGCAGTTCCAGAAGCTTCAGCTTTGCTACTGTCAGCTTCAAAGCCTGACTACAGTTTCAAAGATGTCATCATCTCACTGCAGAAATTAAGGCTATTTTAAGAGGTTCCCCAGCTGTTTATAGGGATTCAGATCTCAGCACAGTCAATTCAAGAGGTGGGAGCACATGTCTGAGGACATCTTTGGACTTCTCAGATGTGCATTGGACTATCCCTTGGTGCAAGTTCAGCGTCCTGTAGAGCCTGAGAGTTATCATGGAAATTAGTAATGACTTGAGCACAGAAAGCCACATTCATGCTAACCTAACTCTGCCATGATAGTTGAAACACGAGGTTCTTTGTGCTTTCCTATTCCTTGAAAAGGTCATGGCAAAACGACTGATTTACAAATAGCTAATCTTTCTCCAGCTGTTGCTGGAGCCCTGTCTCCTCCTATGCTTGATACGGCCAGTTAAGCCAGCATCGTGGCTGTGAAGCATCAGTAGAGCTGCAAAGCCAGGGATCAAGGCCTTTTATAGATTAGGAGACCAGACAAATTATCTGATTTCCTTTATAAGAGTCAATAAAAGTCATCAGATCTATGTATCTCACAGCTGAAGTAGCTTTATCAGTGTTATTTAACTCTTCCAGAAAACGCATTATTTCCTCTATGCTTTTACTGGCTCACTTTGCTGATCACTGGACTTTGTGCACACTACAAGGCTGGCTTTCTAGGCCATGCTCTCAGTTCTGTGTTTAAGTCAATGATTTGCCATTGGATAGAACAACAGAGCCCTGACAGCATCATATGGAACCTCAGTTCTGCCCATGGTTCAGGTACAGCCCACGGAGCAGGACTAGAGTCAGGCTCTGTCCTGCCTCCTGCTCTCCACCTCCCACTTCCCAGGTGAGTGTTTTTACCACTAGGCTATCGTCCAAAAGGCAGATGACAGCATGTCAGATGATGACAGTTGCTTTCCTGACCAGATCCAGTACCTGATTGCCTAGAATTTGAATATCAGGATAATGCTAAGTGGGAAATGAACTCCTCTTTTGAGTGAACGAGAAATAGACCCAAGAGCTGACATGAGCGGCTAAATGTAAGTGTTCAGGTTGTCTGGGTTGGTGTCTAACAAATCTGCATGCCTATGGGGTTGCCAGACAAAAAGTAAGTAGATAGGATCACTGTTTGGCCTGTTCCAGAATATTTCTGCCTTTTATCACTCCACTGCAAGGGTTAATCTGATACAGGCTGTAATGAGCTGGCCAGCTCCTGACATGAACAGAATCTGATTGATTATATGCATAGTACACTAACTCTCTGCAGATGATAATGGCCATCCATGTATCATGCATTCAGCAATCACCAACATCTTTAATACAGATGTAAACCTTTGTATTGATGCCAGTTAAGCTACAAGGAAGAGAGAAAGAATGTCAGAGAACATTCATTTTATTTCAAAGGGTCACTCCCAGCAGTGCAGCATGCCATTTTGTGCTGCCGTTGTTTCTCAGAAATATAATTCCCAGGAATGTTCCTAGTTTCAGAAGTAGGGACACAATTAAACTGAGAATTACTGCAAACAGATAAAATCCATTGCAGCACAGCTTTCATCCTTTATGTAACAGCCCCCTGAGTTTGTGACAAAACACCAAAGTGGATATGGTGACCACCATGCCCCACTGGACCAGTTGTGATAAGTTAGCCATAAAATGAGTTTCAGTAGGTTTTTCTCACCTTCAAAAAATCCATTTTCAGGTATAACACCCTACAGTTTTCAGAGGTTCTGAATAACATTCAGATGCTCCTGGAATCAGTGGGAGACACAGGCGGATATCACAGAACAAATCTGCAGAAGAATAACTCAAGGAGAAACTTGTGCAGGGAATGGAAGAGAGTATGGGTGGAAAAAAGAATAATGTGCAAAGGCAACAAGAAATGTCCTACAGCAAGAGAAAGGAAAGAATGGTGAGAAGCCCACATTTCCCTGTTTTCAGTATGGTGATACCACATGAAACCACACACGACAGACTAGAAAGGCGGGGAAAGGACAGCAGGGATACATGGGATGGGTCGTAATAGACATCTGAAATTGCAAGGATAAGCAGGTTGAGCTGAAAAGAGAGAGGGGAGACAGATAATAGATTCAAAGGGTGTGTTTCTTTGCAATATAAGCTGAGATCAGCACCCCTAAGTCTAAGCTCGACGTTATATTGATAAATTCTGATTTTGTGCTGAGCACAGCCTGCTGCTGGAGATGGCCTGCCCAGACCCTGCCCTCTCTCAGTGTCAACCTATTTTGCTCTACAATTAGTTCTTTTCTCCCTTGTGCCCACACAAGCATTCAGGCAGCAATGCACCAAAGAGCTCGTCTGGCTGAAAAGTAAGAAGCAAAACACAGCCATTCCTCACCAGCATCAGTCTCCTGATCTAATTCAGTAGGAGCCATTGCAAATGGTTCTGTCAGCATAACACAGGAGTCAGCAGACAGAGACTGGCACAAAGAACGAGTGTTCATAGAATGGGGCATGGACACAGGCAATGAATTACACCCTTAACTTAACACTTGCTGTTTCTGCTTCATATCTGAAAGAGGGCTTGTACGCCTGAAAGCTTGTCTCTGTTATTTTATCAGTTAGTCTAATAAAAAACAGTAACAGAGGAGGCTCAGAATTAAGATTTGGAGCAAAACCAGCTCTATTTTGTAACTAAAATAGCTGCTTCCCTAAATAATTAGTTTCACAAAGTTACCTCTGCTTCATCTGCATGGTTCTGTAGACTGTAAGCCAAGTTTTGCAGCAGTTAGAATTAAATCATAGAAATGGGATTGGTCAGAAAACAAATGACAAAGTGGAGTAGCTTAAAGGTCAAAGCCCCAAAGAGCTAAGTACTCTTTGAGGAACATTTCCATGCCCTGATGTAGATGGGTGTAACTCTAGGAGTTGAAGTCACTGGTGGGAGTGGCTGATTGCATCAGGTGCATCAATATGGTCCCCAAGAGGCCCAAGTATTCCATGACATCAAATTCAATAAATGGGAGGCCTGCTTTCTCTTTCACTCTCTACCTGGTACTTCTTGCTTACTTCCGTACTGCTCTACCCTCCACCAAATGTGTAAGTCGCTCACTTTTCATGTCAAAATATCCGACAGGGCTGCTCAGCCTTGCAAGACAAGCCCACACCATCTGATGTGCCATCTCAAATAACAGATATTCAGCAGATCTGCATTTGCCTACACTGTATTTAGCCAACATCTTCACAAGGTTCATTTAACACTGGGGCAAGTGAATTGTTCTTATGTGTCTGTATTATGTGCAGGAGAGGAAACATATTTGGCACCATTATTTTTACACATACGTCATTCTGACAGGTCTATGTATTCTGATAATTAATAGTTGTGTGTCTAGAAGACAAAGCAGCTACCAATTCCTTTTGTTCTGCAGTTCTTATTGTACTAAGACAGTAAGAAAAAAGTGAAACCCCCCCTCCATGGGCTGGAAAAGAGCAGCCCAGGACTCCAGAAAGACAATGGAAGTCACATTCCCTTAATGTATAAACAATTCACCTCGGTTTATATTGGGAATTGATCTCAGTTTTTCCCAATAAAGTAAAAAGGATGGAAACAGAAAATTATACCTGATGAACTTCTCAAGAAATGTCAAACCTTCCACAGATGCAAGTCCGGAGCTCAAACACAATTAAGAAAGAAAAACACAACTAAGAAAGAAAACAGATTTAAAGACTTACTGGACTTCTTTGTTTGTGTAGCTAATTCCTGTGTCTGTAAGCACCTTACAAAAACTATTTGGCCTCAAAACTTCACATGTAGAAATCAGTCAGAATTAAGTAGCCCTTCTGTCCTGAAGATGCTGTTTCAGGAGACTAAGCTCCAGCATTTCAACTGGTCAGCTAAAGCATGTAAAGTAAATTAATCTGCCTAACTTCTTCTAGAGCAGATCACTGAAAATAAGATCAGTGGCTCCTTTTTTAAAAAAAAGACTACTGTGGGAATTTCAGACCTCTGTGTTTCCTCCCCAGGGAAGTGTCCCATTCAAACCTGGAATTCTGGCATGGCTTCAGTTGCCTGTGGCTCTGTCCAGACTCTTGTTCTTTCCACTCAAGTGAAGACAGATACAGCCTTCCTACAGCCACAAAGTCACCCAGAAATCTGCTAAACACAGCCATGAGGAGCACGTACAGCACTCCTACGTGTAAGAAAACAGTGTTGGTGAACTTCCCTTTTTCTCCTGCTCCAGAATTAATCACACAGAAACTGATGACAATACTGCCCCTGATGATGATGATGATGATGATGATGATGATGATGATGATGATGATGACGACAGACTGGTGTGGTTACCCAAACCCAGATTCAGAGATGCATAAACCTAGAACCTACAAATAAGATGTAGACACCTTCAGGGCTTGGGATCCCAGCCAGTGGCAGATTTCCTTGGAGCTCACACTGTTGTTTTTCAGTGGCAGTCCTGCCCTCCCCAAAACAGTGGGTAGCAGAACCTACATTGAGGTCTCTAACATTACAGTGAGGTGGAAGCTTGTTCCTCTGCTTCACTGTATCTCAGAGCATCAGTGGAGAGCTCCCTTGACTACTGCAGAATTTGTTGAGCATCTCTTGTGGGTCATTTTCAGCACTACATGCTAAAACTGCAAGCCCAAATATAACCTCTGAGCACCAGTATGATATCCTACTGTAACAGCCATCCTCACCACCACAACTTTCTTGGCTAAACAGAAGGAAGAAATGGCCACAACCAAGAGACCTTAGGTAGAATTTAGACACTAGCATCCAAAATTGCAGCATGTAGTGCCTCTTGCCAGCCCCAAATACGCTTACTCCTCCCCTGAAGCTACATGCCTAAAATCCACAGTTCCCTCTGCCCTTCAAACTTCATTTCTGGACAACCACTGGGAAATACCCCATGATGAATTGCCTGAGGAGTTCAACACCTACCTGAGGCCTGAACCTTGTTCAGATCCGCAAACCAAGCACTCTGTCAATCTCTCCTGAGGCACTCAATGCAGCAAGTGCTTTCAGAAACACTCAAAATGCAGCAGCAGCTGCCATCCTTTTCCAAAACAGCTCAGTTTAACCAACAAAACTTCCGCTCCCTCTCTTGCTGCCAGCTATGGAGACATACCCTTCCCTTTCACCAGCTCTTGCATTCACTTGGCCCCTTAGAAAATGAATTTAGCTCACTAAACTGGCAGAAATCTAATGCAATAAACCAAAACAAATCAAGAAAAAGTGAATAGTTTTCACCACTTTAGTGAGCTAATGGATCAGACACATCCCAGAGATGACAGAAGGGAGACAAATGGAGCATGGGTCCAGGAATGGGCCTGCCCCTTTCGCCAGCAGCAAGTTCATGGGCTGACTCAGATGCCTCATGAAACCTCACTCACAGGAGAGGAGAAAGCCTGTTGGAGAGGCCAGATACACTAAAGAGGACTAGAAGAAATAGAGTGAGCTCTTTCCAGTCCAGGCACAGTGCTGGAGGGCCCAAGCCACCACAAAGGCAAGGCTAGGTAAGACTAAGTCTTCTCAGGAGTTCTGTGACACCATCTGGCTTCAAGTTTGGTCACTCATCAGCTCAAGAAGTGCAAGGAAAGGCAGAAAAGCCAAGAGAGGTCACCAAAACATATCAGTTTCTGGAGAAGGGGTACTGCTGGACTAGTCATGCCTTTGAAAAGATAATGCTATGGTTGGCTGTGAGCACAGAAGATGATGTGTCCCATAGTAAGAAAATTAAGACCAATCACATCAAAGTTTACCACAGCAACCGAGGACGTTAACAACTGAGCTGAAAGAAAAGTCGATCTAATACAGTTAAAACTGGATGACTTGCAACATTTTCTGGTCAGCATATACAACAGAGAAACATCAGAGAGAGAGAAGTCTGGGTTGACAAAGCTAGTAAATAATTTGTCAGAGAAGAACCTGCCCCGTGTTATATCTATGTATGGATATAATTGACCACATTTCATCTTAGGAGAAAAGAAAAGTTGTGGCCAACTTCAAAGGGAACTGAACAAAAGTATCTCTAATGATTAATGAATTAGCATCGTTGAGTAAACGAGCTATTCTGAATGCTTGCCCAGAGGCAGTCATGGGAAAGTTTCCAGAACTATTGTCATTTTTCCTGGAACTCATTGACTTTAAGGACTCCACAGCTGCAAGAATTGTGTGAGCATTTCAAGACTGTCAATTTCACCACGGATTTTCTGAAAAATTCTTCCTGAACTGATTTTTATTGGTTTCAGCTGGGGAATCCATTGCACCCAGCCAGGAAATGCCACATGCCTCCTAAGCTACTGCTCTATTCTTCTTGCACTGATGCTATCAGAGACCCAAATTCACTGCAGGGAGAACACTGGGGGCCATATTTGCCCTCTGATGTATGCACGCAGCTCCCATAGAGCTAATGCAGAATTTTTTTGCCTTTGATGCCTCTTATAAAATGTAGTTTAAAGAAGCCTGGAAGTATTGCATTAGAACAGGGAGTTCACGCTATTGGTGGTCCCCATTGTCATTAACACAGTTAGTGGCATTCCAATGAAAAACACAGAACAACTCTTTTGTTTGTTTGTTTTATAAGCAGATCTTTCAGGGTGGGATCTGGCTTGCTCAAACCCCACCAAAGATGGAACTTCAGCATCTAAAACCCACATACACCAACAGCGATCCACTCTGCCTGCCTTCCAAAACTGCCTAACCTTTCTGGAGCCTGAATTCATCAGGCACTTCTCTCCTCTGCCTGGAAACTCCCCAGGCAACTAATTTACAGCTACATGTTCAGCAGAGCCAGCTGAGCACACTCCCAAAAGGAGTTAGAGAGTGTCGCACTCCTGTTCCCTCCTCTCTTACTCCCAGCCACACAACACCATTCCTTCTCTTCTGCTAGCTGTGATGCTCCCAGGACCCTTGCTGTGGCAATTTAACTCACTACACAGCAGAAAATCATCCACTTCTTTGCTGGGCTTGTTTTCTGCCACTTCGGTGAGTTGAATCAGCTCCCACACACAGACAGCTCAAGGTAAGTGGTTGCAGCACAGAGACAGGGAGTGGGAGTGGGACCTCTTTGGTAGTGTTTGTCTCATGAAACTTGTTGCTTAATTGCCATAATGCTCATAAGCTCCATTTCTGGGAGAGAGGAGCTCACTCCAGCTGAGACTTCTGCTGCAACCTGGAAACAAGAAACTACTCAGGATCTACCTCTAGCCCCAGCAAAATCTGAAAAACTAAATAAGGTCAAGACTACAGCTAATGTCAATTGCTAACTTGGAAAACCTACATCAGGCAACTTAGTTCAATTGGCTTGGCTTTTCCTCTGACATGACATACAGCTTAGATCTTTTTCTATGAAGTCTAATAAAGAAAGACAAATAAGAGTTAATCATTAAAGTGAATTAAATACATGTAAACATAATTTCACACTGAAGGAAATGTAAGTGAAGACATGTAACTTGGAGCAGAACTGAAATCCACACCCACCAGCTGTACTCAGCTCACCTCCGCCTTCCCCCATGAGCACACACCCGGGGTGTGCTGCTCTGTGGAAGTGCCTCGGTTCTCTGTCCAGACTCCCATTTTCAGTAGAGCCAGGAAGCTTTGATCACAGCTCCTTCCTGAATGCATTCTTCTGTGCTGGAGCAGCCATGCGAGAGCCCTTGATGGGACTGAGTGCTGAGAGCAGCAACAGAAACTCATTTAGTTTGATGTGACAAAACTGTTCCTCAGACAAATGCTCCATGGTGGTCCCATGGTAGGAGTATGTGCAGAAGGCCTTGCTGAAGTAATAATACTGAAGTAATTTCATGCCTCCACCCACTTCCAGGCCTCTCATTAATACAGACCTTGGAAATTTGTCATCTTTAACTGGTATAAACGGATGCAGCTTCTCTGACTTCAGTGAAGTGGTGTTGATTTAACTTTCAAATTTGCTGAAGATCTCATCTTTGTGGTCTTACAGTAAACTAGCTTAAGGAGCTTTATTCTGAGTCCTATTTATAAAAAAAAGCTTGTTCTTCAGAAGTTCAGCCTTCCTCAAGTCACAAAAATACTCGCTTTTTTCTAGCCTGTGATTAAAGAACAGACCTGCAGACTATCTGTATTTATAAATATATAAAACATAGAATCATAGAGTGGTTTGGGTTGGAAGGGACCTTAAGGATCACCCAGTTCCAACCCCCTGCCATGGGCAGGGACACCTTCCACCAGACCAGGTTGCTCAAACCCCGTCCAGCCTGGCCCTGAGCACTCCCAGGGATGGGACACCCACAGCTGCTCTGGGCAGCCTGTGCCAGTGTCTCACCACCATCACAGTAAAGAATTTCTTCCCAATATCTAATCTAAATCTACCCTCTTTTATCTTAAAACCATTACCCCTTGTCCTATTAAATATCACTTTATTAATTAATTCTTAGTTATAAATATTACATATCTAAAAATTGTTGTTTCCCAAAAATAGGGACCAAGTTCTGCAGGAGACATCCTAAAAAGGTATTCTTTCCCAGATCTACCACAGTAGGCTTCAGTCTTGAGTACCTACAGATCTGATATCCATAAATGACAGGGAAGCAACACTAACACCTAAAGCAATGGAATCAATGTGTAAACTTTTACATTATTTCTGAAGCGCTATCGCTTTGCATATATGAATTCAAGTTCTTATGAGCTCATTTGTTAAACAAACAGCTCATGCATAACTGCCATCACTAACATCTCCTTCATTGCCACATATATACACACCTCATCCTTGGCAGTCCACTGAACCGCTGGCAGCATTCCTCAGCAGGCCCAGCAATTTTTCAAGCACAGAAAGGGTCTATATCCCCATGGCCACCACTGGGACAGAAAAAGGAGAATATGGCAGAATCTTCTGCTGTCAAGAGACCAGCAGTGAACCAACCAGAAGCCTTGAGCAGAAGGACCAACAGATGAGTTTAGACCTGATTTAGGTGGTATGATGGATCATCTCTAAAAGCACTCAGAATGCAAGACAGAAAGTTGCAAAGAGTTTGCTGTGACATGTAGGCTGAGATTGAAAACAGCTTTGCCTCTTCACAGGAAGGGGCCAGTATAGTCCCATATCTTACTTGAAAATCTAATATATGAACAATTACCTGAAATTCTGAAATCGATGCAGAACTTTAAACCTGTTAATCTGTTTAAGTCTGATGGGATGCATAAGTTGGGCCAATTCTCTAGTAACTGGATATTAACTAAAATGTATTGAAACACCATTTAACAGCTATTTTATTTAACAATGTACAATCACAACCAGGTTTGCCATTTTTCTGAGGCCAGTGGAAAAAATGAGGGCATTAGAAAATTTCATTGCCTGCCTAGAAAGCGATATTTCACACTGGAGCAGGATGGAAATCACATAGATTGCTGCCAGGCATACGGGTTTGTTCTTGTAAGATCTCTCAGACCCAAACTGATCGTAGAATGAAGAAAACTGTTTCAAACTACTCTGCAGTACAAAACTTCCAGTGACAAACTTCTATTTCTTGTATTTCATATATACTTTCAAGTTCCCCACTACTACACTGTCATGTTCTCTAAGTATCAGCGCACTGTGAAAAACAGCGGGAACAAACCACACAAAAAAACCCCAGTTTTGCTCAGATAAATATCATAATTTTTTTCCTGTGAGCTGATTAATATTTTTTAAAACTAGCATTTTATTTTACTTCAGTGAAGAGGTGTGCCAGAACTGCAAAATTTTGGACAGAAACTTGATTGTTAATTTTGCCCTTCAAATTTCTGGTGAGAAATACTTTCAAACAGGCTTAGGCTTTTGTTTTGACCTCTTTGCATGCTTTCTCCCCAGTGGCACACCATCCCAATACCTTCTCTTATATCCTAACCTTTGTGTTAACAAAGAATAATCTTTTTGCACACTGGCTTGCTAACATAATGACCAGTTTTAAACCAGAATTGACAGACCCTAGAATCTGAAATTCTCAAGGAAGGGTTAAATGAGGGCAGCCTGCAGAAGCGGCTTAAAATCACAAAAGATTAAGTAACACTAAGGTTACAAAAGGCCAAAGGAGGATGGTGGTCGATGAACCGTATATTGTCCATGAATGAAGGGGGAAAATTATTTCATTGGCACGGCAGAATTAATTGGACAATATATAGAACTGGTATATTTATAGGAGATTACAGTTTGTTCAGTCAGGAAGGAGTAAAAGTCTTACATATTAAGCATACATACACACTTTCTCTGATGTCCAGACAGAGATACCTGCTACTTTAAGGTCTTTGGACAATGTCAGAAGGGGTAGAGGACTATTGGGGCCATCTTGGATTTGAGCGCAGCATAATAATCACATTGGGAAATCCACATGGCAAAGCTTGTGATGATCGTAATCAAAATGACCTCAACTGTATAACTTGGTGGGTTTAATTTTAATGTCCCAATCTTTAGTTGAAAAAGGAATATTGTGAAGCTTGTCCCATCCAAGTTGCCCAAATATTGAAACATTTTTATAGTCAATGAAGAGAGATAAATATTTGACAAGAATTAATCCTAGCCTGATACCGTAAATGAAGTCAATTGCTCCTGGATGTGCCCCTATGTATCCACTGGCTGAAGAGACAACCTGGACATACAGCCTGCATACTTAATGTACATGATATGTGTGCTGACTCCTCCCCAGCAAGTTCTTGAAATGCATCTGTCCTGGGGTAAGAAGGAGAGGATTTGTCTGGACTCCACTCCAAGGAGCAAGGAGGGACAGGATAAGGAAGGTAGGAGTGTAATTGTGACTGTGAATTCTTTAGAAAAGAAATACACAAAGAGCAAACAGGACGATGGACTTCAGGAAAACAACCATCAAGAAATGCCATTTTAACAGGTTAGAAGGGGAAAAAAGAGTCCAGAAGAACTAGCAGTTCTTTAAAGTAGCAACGATGAGGGCACTGTCAAAAAGCAATCATTCTGCCACTCCAGGTCTCATAGTCAGATGGTGGCACAGCACTTCATGAAAAATGCCAGCCTCCTGTGGGAAGTCTGAAGAAGATGTCTAGAAATGAGGAAAATTAGGAATTGCTGAAGGATCTCAAGCTATTTAAATCTAGAAAAAAGCAGATTGATTTGCAAAATCATGACAGTACTTTAAAAATAAAGTAGTGCAAAGCGAATGAGATTAACCAGTTAGCATGAACATGGCTGATTTCAAATTGGCCAAAAATGCTCTGCACTTACAGCAAAAAAAGTCTTAGGTTAGACATTAGAGACTTCTTTCTCTGGCAAGACTAGTGAGGTGGTGCAGTGGAAATTCAACTGTCTCAATATATTAACAAAGAATTTTAAGAACAGGTTTCATCAGTGCCTGCAATAAATGTAGATAATTGCCTTGGAGTAACTGGTGGAGTAGATGAGCTCTCATAATCATTTTGTGTAGCAGACTATTACTCCAGGACTCAGGAAGGCTAATTTTAGCTTAGAGATGCTAATTCCTCTTGGCTCTCTCCATACATAGTCTGTAGAGATGCAGATTCAGAACAGGACTATCCTCACTGGCCTAACTAACATGAATAGCCCAAATAGTTCCCTAAAAATGAGTAAACTCATCCTAATCTGCCCCTCCCCTACGGCCACAAGTAGCTTCATGCTCCTTCTGATCCACTTATGATCTCCCCTTCCTGATCTCTTCAAATGCCAGACCTCAGCCTGTGAATCCCAGATATGCATTCCTTCTCACTATTATCCCTGCCTCTTATTTCCAAGTTTTGAACCAGCACAATTTATCAAGAATTTTCACAAAACATCTCAGACTGCCAAGGTTGTGTACGAGGAGTGCCATCGCCTTAATTACAGCCAGGTCCATTATTGAGGAAGTGCAATTAACAGTTTCACAAGCCTCCTTCATCTCCAAACTTTTTAATCAACACTAACTGGTTGGCAGATACTGGTGCTCTCCACAATATTCCCTCCAGTATGAAAAGTAGCCACAAGTCAGCAGTCATTCTTAAATACTTGCACAAGAAAATGTGGTCTCTTTGCCTTCCAAAAAAACCTCAGAGCCTCTTCTAAATTAACTATAGATTAGTAGGGCACATTGTCCAATAGTAGAAACAAAACAAAAACATAATCCCTGGCAGTCAGAGGTCAACAATAACAACAAGCCCACAGCCACTCTCAGGTTTCTGCCAGTGATCGGGTTCAGCTTTCACTGTGTGGGTTTCTTGCAGGTTCAGTGACCACAGAACATGCCCTTGAGCCACCCACTTTTCTAAGAGTAGGCTGGCTGCAACCCATTTTGCTCAGTCCTAGCATGTGCAAATGCGTCAGTCTCTATTGCATATGCAGGCCTGACAAGTGATAGAGATCATTCAGGGTGAGACCACATGCACTGCCCGAGTATCAGATGCATGCATGCAAACCCCCCCATTGCTTCCCCTAGAAACAAGGGAAAAACCCACCGTGGCCACCTGGTCATTTCATGAATTGTTTTTACTTGTTAGGAAGCTCTTGGGAACCCCTTGTGCAAACAGCCTTCAGTTCAGAAATCAAGATTATATCTAAAGCCTCATGAGATAAAGCAAAGTACAAGGTAATCAGTTTTTTGTATTAATTTCAAAATTATAGAAGAGTTAACACTTAAATCTCCAAGTATTGCTCAGCCTTTAATATAATGTTCTGCTAACCCCAATGTTATTCAGCTTAAGGTCCTCTCTATCATTTGCTTCAGCCTTACAAACTACCATGCTGGGAGTCCTGTGTGAGTGGCAGCAGAAGTGGTAAGCCACAGTCACAGACTTTTATCGACACAGACAGAATAGCCCCAGTACTGGATCCAGCTAATTTACCGTTACATCCACACTAGGTCTGCTAGAGGGTAAGTAGGGCTCTTGATAGACTAGTGGGGCCTGTAATGATTTGGAAGGAAGCAAAAAAAGATGTTTAAACTGTCAAAGAGGTCCATAGGTCACAAGTTCTCCCTTGGGAAAGCAGTATCAAGCCAAGGCAGACCACTGGGCTGAAGTGATGTTGGCATGATAGACTTGAGGCTTGGCAGAGGAACTCTGCTATTCAAGAACTGTGAAGGGAGCAGAGCAAATGAGCAGCTACAAACTCACTCACACAAGGACATTAATTCAGAGTTAGATACCATGCAAAGCTAAAAAAGTGTATCTGCTCACAATCAGACAACCCTACTATGCCATAAGGAAAAAAGAGCCAAAAATGGCAGAGAGTGCACATGCACTTCTCTGTGTAAACAGCAGAATGAAACGATGGTTTGCTGAAAGTAGTAAGACAGTGACCAGAGAGAAGGAACTTACTAAGAGAGAAAAACGGAGCAGCACTTGGTGAGGAGAAGGTACAGGCAATGGCCATTTCTGTAAGTGTCAGAACTAAGGCTCAAATAAGGAAGAAAGGTTAAGATGCAAGAGATTAATGAAATGGTCCCTTTAACCACACACACACACACACCTCTCAGCTGGAAATGGGAGACTGTTCAGGAAAAAAGTCAGAGCAGTAAATAGATACAAAACATGCTAAGAAACGTAAACAGACAAGCATATGTCATTCCACAGACACACCTAGTTCAATTTTCTTGTTATGGAACTGAAACCATTTTAAAAAGTTAAAACTATGAAAAGTATTAAGACTCATTCTGCCTAAGACCGACAATGTATTAACATAAGCCATGCCAAAAGAATATTGAAAGCTCCATAGCGATGCTATTCAATAAGAATGAATAAGAAATATTGAATGCTCAGAGATTATTATCTTGATGATGCCTGTTATTCATGTCATGACCAGAGCTGTAAATTCCTAGAGTAGCCCTGCATACCTTCCAACAAACTTCTGTTTCTTTCCTGTTCCGAATTGTGAAGTTTTGTCTCAGTGTTTTAAAAAGGTTTATCCATGAAGGACATATGATACATGTTGCTGAGGTATATGATCAGTCATTCACTCTTTTGTAAAATAGTTATATTTATGTTGTCATAGCAAAATGTTTTGCAGTATTTTCAGGTGCTGGTCTACAGTTTTCCACACATAAATTCTGAATACAAACAGCAGCAGGATCAAACACTGTACTGGCACTTCCAGTAGTTCATAGTCACCAAACTGCCAAACTCTACTGCACCAGCAATGCCACCTGTAATTTAAGATGTGGACATAAATAACGAAGAGGGTAAAAGTAGACTGTCAGTTTGTTCCTGAATGTGAATGCTGCAGAGCAAGCTGTTGCAGTCCCTTTCCTGAGGTGATTTGGACTTGTAATGAACAAATTTCTCATGAGTTCTCAGGAAGTATGCAGACAACTGAATGTTAGCCAAAGCCCCAGCACAAAGGTAGGCTGAAGCACAGGAAGAGAAGTGTAATAGTAGCAATATATAATTTATTCCAATATCCCAGTTCCACTTGTATCTGCTTTCATCTCCACCCAGATATTTTCCTGCACCTTATAAAGAAATGTCAAGCACATTCCTAATCTGGTGTTGAGTGTAATCCGACATTTGGAAAAGTTTGGTAACTAGAAGGTGAGGTCACATACACCCCTGAGAGAATCTGCATACTTCAAAGGATGAAGTTACCAAGCAAGCAGAAATTATTTTTGCAACTTGCACCACAATACTAAGATCACATCTTTCTCCTTTATTACCGGATGGAAAATAATCCTTATTCAAATACTGATCATCAAAGACAGAAAGACAGAGGTCCCCAGCAGACAGCAGGGCCTTTTCACTTGGCACCCAAAAGCATGAAAAAAAAAAAAAAAAGTAAAAATACCGGGTGCATTTCCAAAAGAGGAAGAGAGGTTCGCCATACAATGCCCCAAATAATGACTGACAGAGGAAAGGAAGAATGGCTGTTTATGATGGCAGAATAGCTCAGCTCCTTCCAGTGGGACCACAAAAATCCCAGTAGGTCCAAAGTCTTCTCCTGGTCCCCCATCCCCACAGCTGTGCCTGACCAGAAATAGCGCTGTGGTCCTCACCTCTAACCCATGACCAGGTTCTTGCTGTCCCTTCCCTGAATACAGGCTCCTGCCTCCCTCCCTCAGCTCCCTGGCACAGGGACTTCTCATATGTTAGTTTCCAGTCTGGCCAGTGAAAGGCTTCACATGCACCCCGTGCTCTTCCTTGGTAGCACCTCACAGCACCACGGGCCTTCCTCAACGCCTTCCTCACTGGAGGCCAGCTCTACACAGCCTCCCTCAACCTTTCTTACCCTTCTCTGTCTTCTGGCCCTTTGTGAAAGATCCTTATCCCACCTGATGACAGTAAATCATTCAGTCACCACCATTTCTAGCCTATTCTCCAGTAGAGATCAGACCTCCCCCTGCCCTTCCACAGCTTCATTTCCATTCCCTTTTCCCTGCTGACAATTTCTTTAGTACTGCAGGCAGCTTCAAACTTTTATTTTTACCACCTGGCAGACAAGACAGCATGAAGAGTTTGCCTCCACCATATTTAATCCAACTACTTCAGCCTTTTGCAGCTGAGTTGGTTTTGTGGGTAATTTGAGTAATAAGTGCACAAATGTAACTGTCAACTAAGCCAAGCTGTTCTTGAGCTTTCCTCAGTAAAATTCTTGTCCTCAATCACAACTCCCTGTGTTTTAGGAGGTAATTGCCCTCCCAACTCCCACCGCCTTGCAACCAGGATGAAGCAAATGTCTTACACCTGCCAGACAGACCGCAAGAACCAGGGGGTTCAAAATTTGCTAATAAGAGGGGTTGCAAAGATGAGCAGCGCCAGTCTGCTACAGGAAGTTTAATAAATGGATCAGTCCAATTAATAATGGCCTTTATAATTCTTCTCTCAGATCTGTTCCTTTAGTAAATGAAAAATTATTTTCAGGAAAGATATTCTCACCTTCTGGTTTAGAGCTGGACCCTTTTTAATATTTTTCTTTAAATTCCGTCTCCTGTTTGCCTTCATTCCTGAAGATTATTATAGCCCATGAAAGCTGTTATTAAGCATTCATCTGAACACATGCATCAGATCTTGTGTGCTGCCTTCTAGCAGAATGCTTTTAATTGAAAGGAAAACTCTGCCTCCTGCTAGGTTTGGGTGGGCTGCAATTAGTTCCATACCAGTTAGTTTTGCCAGAGTCATATAACTCTTCTACACAGGCATTCCCACTCTGGTCCAGCTGCAAACAATATGCTGAGTCAGCAAAAAGGAGGTAAAAGGAATTTTTCATTGAATTAAGAAACCGGTCTGTCCTCAAATCTTATAAAACATGTGTTGGATTCCATCTGTCCTGGAAGATCCCCACTCTGATCGTGCCAGCTACCAGTACTTACTTGCACGGGACGTGTGTGTCTGTGGCGATACCGCAAACTTCCGCACCACAAGGAGGCTTTGGACTCCATCGACCAGGGGTGACAGCCTGCAAGCTAACAGCGTGGGTCTGTGTGGGCAGTAAAATACAAATGCCTCCTTACATCTGAACCACAATACTTCAGTGAAAAAAATGTTTCTCTGTTCCTTACTTGCAAGGAAAACAAAATCCACTGCCCTCCTAGCAAGATGCAGTGACTGAAGCCAAGAGCAAAGTGTGCAGAACATCTGAATTTACCAAAATTCAGATGTAGACAAATGAAAGTTGGAGGAAACCTTTTTCTGGATACTTCTGGTTTATTTGAAGCCAATGAAGCATGAAATGGTCTTAACAGTTTGTTATGTTTTGGTGTAACATGAGGATCTAGAATCTCTTGACAAGTAGAGTAGGAGCTTGAGTTTCAGTTCACTGATTGGTGGTTTTCTGGATTCATCCAAGAAATGTATTTAAACAGTATGTGCAGCATAAACTATTTTTAGTCATGAATGTTCAATGGTAAGCATCTGAAAGTGGACACCAGATAATGAAAACAACAGTTAAGTAATTTTTTCATAATTTCCAAAGCCAATTGTTGGAATTGGGAAATTATTATCCTTTTACATGTGCCTAGGTATCTGCTAAGATTATCCTATGTTCTAACAGAAATCCATGAGCTGCAGGCACATTCAGGAGCCCTCAATTGCCTTTACTAAACCTACGAAACACCTATCCTGAGACCCATGAATCTGGGGGGGGGGTGGGGGTGTTCACATTCCTGACTTGGATCAGCATAGTCAGTCTTCTAAAACGACTACTGCATAAAAATTCAGAATAGTGAGTCCATATTTAGTTTATTCTTTCACAGGCTTCTCTTGGTAGTAATAAAAGACACCAGGTAAATTCTTTGTTGTTAACTAAAAGTAAACAGAAAACCTCTTTTTCATGTGGGAAATGTTTTAATGGAAAAAAACTTTGTTTGAACTTTTTCCTTTGAAACTGTAGGTTTCCATCATGGGAAATTTTTGAAAATTTTAAAGGAGCGTTATAGTTTCACTTTGACTTAAAATACCATAATTTTTTTTGCTGAAAAACCCAATGTGCTAAAATAAAATGAATCAAAAAACTTTCATACTGAAACACTGATTCAATATGAAAAACACTACTGGATATATTTGCTGCAAGTAAATTGAAAATTTCCAGTGGAGATAAAGTAACCCTATAAAAATTCAGCTTAAACAACACAGTATTTTTGGTAAGAAAATTTTCGGTACTAAATACTGTGGCCAACAGTAATTACAACTTGTGCAAAAGTCTGGGAAAGCTACAATGGATTTTTGTAGCTATTTTAAATATCACACCTAATGCAACAATAATGTTGCACAGTGAAAGAGACTGTGAAAGGATTATAGTGAAAAGTTTGTATCCCAACAGCACCTGAATATAAATAATATGTTTATTTAACTGACAACAGCTTCTTCCATACATGATTTTAAATTTGCAGAAAACTATAAATAGATAGCACTTTCACCGAAAGCATTAAATTAGCCAACTGGGTACTCAACTTTGTAATGTGGAGCAATGTGGAGTGATAATGAACACCATGTGTGTGTGATAATGGGGGCTGTAGAAAATAGATCTAGCCAGCTGAGTGAAAAGGAAATGCTAAAGAAGAAAAAATCTGAAGTCCAAGCCAAAACAAGTGACCTAGAGAAGCAAGTAAAGTTTTGTATGTGGGGCAGGCTAGAGGCCTGAGAGAGATCAGCAATTCAGCAGGGTATTTTTAAGCATATGCTCAAGGCCCTGCTTATTCGGCAGGAAACTTAAGCATATGCTCAGAGGTTAAGCATCAGCTAAAGTCTCATTGATGTCAATGGCTCTTAAACACATGCCTAGAGATACATATGTGCTGAAGTGCTTTTACAAATAAGAACGGACTGGGGATCAGGGCCTCAGTCCCCTGGTATTTCATAGCAGGCTAACCCTGCAACCTCCTGGCTTTCCAAATTCTTCAGAGTAGATCTCATTTATTATACACACAGGACCAGACTTAAGCATGTAAGAACTTGCATTACTGTACATAACTGCCATTGGCCCTTTGGTACTGAGATAAATCGGAAAGTATGGATACATTTATAAGGCGCCAGTAACTTCTACTGTCATTTGCCCAAAGAATCCTCTTAAAGATAACAATGGAAGCACGAGATAAGCAGAAATGCAACTTTTGAGCAGGTCATTTAGCATTTCCACTACTGATGTAAGAAAACTTGCACAAGAATGAATTTAAAGATGAAACTGAATCTTAACTGAAACCTGACTTTAGGTAACTTATTTTGAAACAGCGCATGGTGCTCTCAATTTTTGTGCAACGAATGGATCTGTATTACCTTGTGACCTTTTGTGTCTGAGTAGTCTGCTTATCAATTGCATAGCTGATGGGCATCACTGTAAAACCAAGAAAGCCAACTTTCTTTGCCAATCTAACTTCATGTAGAAGAACTGTAAAGCATTAATCTGCATTGATATAAATTTAGAAATCCATAACAATTATTCACTGAACCTGAGATGGCAGGTTAACATAACTTAAATTTTTGAAACTTTTTCATAACGTCAGATTCGAGTATGGCTGCTTCTTCATCTTTCTCCTTCTTAAAAAACTGCATGAAAATATACCATAAAGTGGCAAGGGGAATTATATGGTCAGATTACTAATGGTATTAAATATTTTTCCATGCGGTTAATACAGGATTTGAAATTATCAGTAAAAATCCTTCCTGTGCATTTCAGTGAACCTGAACAACCACTTGGTCTCTGCATTTCATAATTCTCTGAGGATAAATATGCGGCAGAGGAAATGGTCATAAAGATGCACTGCAAGGCCAGCTGAAAACTCCTTTAGGTGGAATCTGTAAATGATGGCTCATTTTAAAACACCGTTAATGTGACAGGAGCAAACTGGGGTGCATCTGAGCAGCAGGACATTGCCAGAGTACTGCTGTGTGCAACCACTGCACTGCTCTTCTCCTGTGATGCCACAGTAGCAGTTAGCACCCCACATAAATTATAGCAAAAAGCTGACATCAATGAACAAAAAAAGCTAACTTCTTCTTTAAAATTCATTTAAATGGGCAGAAAACATATTGTAAAAGCCCAGTAATCAACTTTACACGTGCATTTTCCTTCTGTCACATGACTCTCATGCTTTAAACTGGAGAGCATTACTGTTTGGCATTTCCTGCAAATGCACTGAGGAAAAGCCACAGCAATATAGTATTTCTTCCATGGATGTTAACATTTGAAGACTCGCAGAAGTGGCTACCATTCAATTTCTAGTTAAAATTTGCTCACTTTGTTTTTTCAGATGAAGACAACCTGGTAAAAGTGTTCCCACATTCCTCTTTGCACTTTTGCCATGACAAAACTTAGCTGACGTAGGCAAATTCAAGTTCTAAAAACATGTATTTTAGTCTGATTTTGTTTCAAGTTTCTGCTTCTTTAATAACTACGGAAGAGCACCTCTTCCTTCTTGCCCAAGCAAGCTGCTGGTTATCATTCCCATCCCTCCAGTCGGTCGAGTAACACATGACGCTGGCCTAGCATAAATACAAAACAGGTTCCTATGGAATCTGAAATACTGTTTGTACATCCTACCACTGACCACAGCGGAACAATGGTGTGCCAATGATACGGAAAAAAAATAACTCTATTTGCTTGCTCTTTCTGTGCCTCTGTCTGAAATATACCTAGCTCCAAAGCTATTATTTATAGTTATGAGGTGACAACTGAGAGCTAGCAGTCTGCTGAGTGAAAAAATGTTTGCATTTATCCTTTTTAGAGATATGCTATATATATAAACACATACATGTGCAGCAACTATTCATACTGGATAAGGAGAAGTACCTAATCAACTACAGTGCTTATTCAGTGGTATGAAAAGAAAAGGAGTTCTTTATTTTGTGCAAATTAAGTGACAAAGCTTCACTTTTAAAGATTATTTGAAACAAACAAACAAAAAAATTTAATCAAAGCCTTCAGCTACATTAGCATTGCTTAAAACACTGAGAAGCAGTGTTGCAAGTTTCCTGTGAACACTTTTACCTATAATTTTTAATAAAGAAATCACCTCTTCTAAGTTGCTTGCGAACAATGCTAAGGTCAAACTCGAGTGAAATCTTTACATTGTTCACACATTCACCAAAATGTTGATGTTGGGGGGTCTCTGGAGGTCCTCTAATCCAAGTGCCTGTCTCCAGGACCATCACCAGCATCAGACCAAATCAGCCATGGTTTTGTTTAGTCAAGTCCTGAAAACTATCACGGATAGATATTCCACCTCCTCTCTGCGTACCTTGCTCCAATCCTGCACTACCCTCCAAAGAGAAAAGATTATTCCTAACTTCCATTCTAACCTCCAAAGCCACAACTTGATGCCGGGCCCTCTCTTTTTTGCCACTTGAAACAATCAAGAAGGGTTTGGCTTCACCATCTCCATAGCTTGCCTTCAACCAGTTACAGGCTATTAGTGTGCCCCACAGCTGCTTCCTCATCAGCCTCTACAAACACAGCACCCTTCACCTTTCCCTAAAGGGTATGTCCTCCAGGCCTCTACCACCTTGGTAGCCTTCCACTTGGCCCTCTCCAGCATCTCTACACTCCCAATGTTTCAACCAACCTCACACATCACTTCTGTAGTACTGATAAACAGGATGATTTGTTTTATCAGGGTTGCTTGGAAGATTGTCACTGAGCAACCCCTCTACTCTTCTTGGGCTCTATGGATCAGCTTTGTCAGGCCCAGCTGAGACAGTCTAAGACACCAGCGTCCCACAGTGTGCCTTCCCTCAGTCCCAGAGGTGGCCAACCCAGCACAAAGATGGCAGAAACCCAAGTGCCCCAACACCTCTCTTCTGCTTTCTCTCCTCTGGGGGCAGCAGAGGATGGCAGACCATGGCGCCTATAACGGCTGCCATCTCCACACCCAAACTGCTTTAACTTTACCTCTAAACTTCAAACAATCTCATTATTCATGGATCATTTTCCCCCCTGAAGGGATCATTTCAAGGAAATATAAAAAACAGTCCAATGATCAGATGCAGTGTAAATCCTATGAGTGCTACCCTTGATTTAAGAGGAGCAGAAATCCCTGCAGAACTCTTTCCAGGACATGGGCATTTAATAAATCTTGTGAAAGTGTGAGGAAAATATGAGGAAAAAAGGAGACACTGATAAGAGAAATACTTCTGAAATGGACAGTCAACACCAGACAGTTTAAAAGTAATTTTCTAGCCAAGTAATTACAATTGCTTTGTCATCATTTCCCATGGGTGAGAAAAAAAAGACAAAACCAAATACGTATTAATCTGCAAGTAAGTCTGAACCACAGAAAACCTATTATACTGTCCTTCTAAGGAAAGGTCAGAAGTGGTGTCAAACAGGAGGGCTGCCCTTTTCTAATCACACAAAGCTTAATGGTCCACATCAATTCTTGGCCCTGGACTGCATGGATCTTGAGACATGTTGGGTACTAACCTTCTCACAAGTAGCATGACTGGTTCTGGCCTCTTCATCAACAGTTTTAGCTGTGTACTTTCTTCCTAAAGGTGGTAGAGACAACTACTAAACAGAAGAACTGCATTCTAACCGCCTCATTTCCACCCAATTCTGTTCTCTGCACATACAGACATTCAGTCCATGTTTCCTATTGATCAAAAACTACTCCTCCTCCCTATTCCTTTAGGTATCTCCCAGCTCAGTGTCTTGTTTAGACTCTCTGGGTTGCTCTCGAGAAGCCATCAGAGCTGCCCAGCTTTCCCCATAGGCTAGGCAGAGGGACTTAGGTATCTGACCATGGCCTGAAGTGAAGAGTCCAAGTATCCTGCCAACAGGTGACAATTGCTCAGCTCTGCCCACCTTGGCCATTATGCATCCTCGATCCAGCCAAAAACTCACCCAGTCCAGGGGCTATCTGTGCCCACGAGTTTCCAGTAAACCTTTAGGAGGGCAGCATACACACACGCTCCTCAGGCAGCTCCCCATGAGTGTGCCAGGCCATTCAAAATGTTTCTTGTTCCCAGCTTGGAACACTTGACCTGCTGAAGAGAAATCAACCTTTGGCATGTCCTCCCAAGCCACACTTTGTTTTCATATTCTTTGCTATCAGTGAAGACATTTTAACAAGCAACAGAAAAGTTCTGGATGAATTTGCTTAGTTAAAAGCATTTCTGAATCTACACTGTAAACAGAGAGCTGACTCAACAGCAATAGTTCCCTAAAACACCAAGTACTCAACAGTAAGTTACATACAGTTTCATTCATAAAAACCCAAGTCTCATATTGGGTACTTTTGTCATCTATATGAGACACAGTAATAAGTAATCAAACCTCTTCAGTGTTATGTGCCCATTGCCTTGGCACGCACATGAGTACTAAAAAATTAAAATCTAATTTAATAAGCCTATTATGACCATATGAAGGAGAACTTTCCCTCTTGCACTCCAGGCAACTTAAGAACTGTCTCCGAAACTGCCTATGCATGTTAACTTTCCAGCCATCAGCCGACACAGAATGGCAGTGGCAAAAGCCAGAAAATTCTCTCCAGAACTCTTCTGGAGACCCATCGATTTGGTATGGGATTTGGGGTCTTGGATCAAGCTAGATGTCAACCCAGTTTATATTGTCACAGCAGCATGGAGCAATTTCAACACTGTTGAAACCATATGGATGTTGAAGCTCAAACAGCAGAGTACTGAAGCTAAACTGGATGGCACACACAGTCCAAACCCATGTCCCCAAAAAAAGATGCAACAGGATCTACCCATTAGAATAGAAATCTTTCCCTGGGTTCAAGCACCAGCATCAGTGTGAGATAAAACACAGACAGGAACACTGGCACGAATAAAGAGCCCAGACCAGGGGCCAAACAAGAATTCTGCCCCTGAGGTCTTGGATCATACATGTAAGCAGTGCCTGCTGCTCCCTCCATTTGGATATGTTCCTACTTCCTGCATATCGCTCTGTGCAGTCCTGACACTGTTACAAGGAGAGTGCACGTGTATAACCAATTGCATGAATTTGCCTATTCTCAAGGAATAAACTTGATAATATGCTGTGGGGCTGAGGCTGGGGGAAAAAAGGTGTAGCAGGTTCCCCCCACATTTTATGCCTGTCTTAGAGTCCATGGTTGCCATCAGGCAAGTTCCTCAAAGGAAAAAAAACCAAACCAAACAAACAACCAGAACCCAAAAAATCATGTTTTGGTAGTTGATTTGTTGTTTTTGTGAGCATGCTGTTACAAACTCAGAAAGTGCACTGTTTTCAAGCTTTTGCTTTTGCAAAAAGAAGAAAGTGCTCCCTTTCAAAAAGAGGATAGAAGTGCATTAAAAAATGAAATGCATACTTTAGGGAAGTTTCTCACAGGGGAAAAAAAAAAAAAGACACTCCTACAGAAGGACTTATAAGGCAAAATTTGCAGGGGTATAAGACTGTACGAAAGGAAATATTAAAGCTTACCACACTTCTCTGCTAATCACACCCCTAACCTATCTGACTGCCTCTCCTCTCACATACAGCCAAATAAGCTGCTCCTAGGTGAATATTAGTAAGAACATGCTATACTTTACCAGACACAGTATCTTGACCTGGACTAACACTCTTATATGGACGCTAAGGACATTGCTAAAGAAACACAGACTCTATTGTTAATCATTTCTTTTAGCAAACTTCCTTCACAGCCTGAGCTAAGTACTATATTAAATTGTGAAGAAATCACTAGAACTGCTACGCTGCAAGTGACTTTTAAATCAAGTGCATCAGTTATACGGTATTTAGCACTGTGCTGTAAAGGGTGGTAAATGGAGGTGTCATAAATATCTGACTTTATCATCTGTTGACTCATAATCCAGATGCCAATGGCATATAAATCATGTAAAGCATGTTTCCAGATTAGGAAAGTCTGACTGTTCACTATTGTTCTAGCAAACTACATTATTTCTTCGTAGGATCAGGAGTGCCCTCTGATGGTTAGCATCTATAACTGGAAAGTAAGAGTTGACAGAAAACTGGCACATCCCAAGCTGTCCGTGCAACACAAAATGTTCTCACTTTTAGCACTATACATTTATGGTCTTCTGCATGCTTAATTTTTTCGATAACCAACCTTGTTGTGTTGGGAATATTTTTTTTCATATTTCTGTTTCCATTTCAGTTATTTATATTGATATTTAAGGATACACACATATTAGGGATTCAATCAGAGCACTGCTTATGTATACATCGAGTTCTAAAAGAAGATGAAAAAATTTCAGACATAAATTAGAGGTTTTCTATAATAGGCTCCAAGAAAGCCCTTGAAAGGCTCTGACAAACTCAGACACCTGGAAATTCAGATATTCAGCTGAATATCAGAAAACAGGATATAACTGGAAAAAACAGACAACCTCTCTTAAAAAGTGCTTGTGTGCCCAAGAGCTTGAATGTATTTTTCCAACCATATAAACTAATTTAATAAAACACGTTAACTCTCTCTACAAACCTTGCCCCATTTACACCCTTAGAAAATCACGTCTACAATAGAACAGTGAGAAAATAGGAAATCGATTTTTTTCCCTGTCACCTGTCCTCCAGGTATTCAGCATCTCAGGGTTACTTATAATTTTAAATTTCATCACCTATAAGATCAACTGCCCTTTCAAAACAGAGTTGGTAGCTGGAAGAGAGCCATAAACTTGGAGCTTTCTGTGAAGACAACTACTATGCCCAGTAGATAACAGATGGACATCTCTCCCTTCAGCTGAAGGAGGCCTGGAGTTAACACCTTTGGTGAGACAAAACCCCCCAAACTGGCATCAATTGCACACTGTCCCTATTATATACTGGACAAAGAAATGCAAATTTGCAATATCCAAACCCTTATAACATTAAGAAACTGCACCTCAGGGTCAATACTAGTCTGACTGCCTGATGACCCTTACAGAGAGTCAGGCAAAATACCAAGAATTGCGTATTATTTAGTAAGCTACAAATGCAAATACCCACAAGTTTCAGTGCAAAAGCCAATTCCTTACATTTGCAAAGGAGGATGGATGGCATCAAGGGATGAAGCCGGGGAGCAGAGAGCTGTGTGCATTTTCCATACTTTTCCATTGACGCTGCTGATATGCAAAGGCAGCAGCCATTTTGTTCCTAGGTCTGTTGCACTGTGTTAGCAGAGAGAGACTAACTCTGCTCTCTTACAGCTACTTTACCCTGGTGTTATCTTTGTAATCTAAACCAAACATCATTTTTACATTTTTCTCTGACGACAAAAGCAGAAGGTAACGAGATGAGAGACCAGCAGCCAGCCTTTCCTGTGCCAGCTTTTACTCCAATTTTACATCTGCTGCGGAACCCTAAACATTTTGAAATATGGCAAAACTTGGGAATTATGATTGGACTGCCCCTTTTCCACCTGGGATTACAACTGGCTGGGACTCAGACTAGGATTATCCCGACACAGGGTATGAGGCACCTCCCCAGCAACATCGGCTCCTCGATCTCTCTGCCCCTCCTGCGTGCGGCCGCGCAGCCTGGCGGGCCCTGGGAGCGCACGCTGCCCCAGCTGCCCCGCAGCCCGCTAGTCTGGCCTCTTTCTGAAGGAAAAAATGCTCAACGCCTTGTCCCCGAGGAGCTTCTCCATCCCGGGGGGGGCCAGGGGTTACTCCGGGCCGAGGGCGGGAGGAGGCACGGTTTCTGCTCCGGGGCCCCCGCGCGCCCCGCGGCCTCTCCTGCCCCGGCGCCAGCCGCAAGGAGGGAGCAGCAATTCCCCCGCTAGCGACGGGGAAGGGGGAACCTACTGCTGCTTCCTCTGTGATCGCTGCCCACGTCCCCCAGTTAGCCAGATGCCGCCTCATGAAGTTTCACGCTAACGCCGCCGGCTCTCCCCCTGCGCCAAGGCTTCAGCCGCCGCCGCGGACGCCCGGTCACCGCGGGCCGCGGGACGGAGGCAGCGGCGGGGAGACCGAGCCACGAGAAGAGCCGCAGCCCCCTCTCATGGCGGCCGGGGGAAAGGCGCCCCGAGGGGCAGGCTCCCCCACCGCCGCCCGCCCGGGCGCCCAGCCGCGGCCCGCAGAGCGATCGCCTTCCCCTGCCGCACGGCGCTCCGCCTCGCCGTTGCCAGCGGGGACTCGGGGGGCTCAGCGGCAGGGAGGGCGAGTCGGCTGCTGCCCGCAGCGGCACCCGCGATGGCTGTGGAGCGGCGGGGAGGCAGCGGGCAGGACGCAGGTGTGCGGGGGCCGGCGGAGGCCGCCGGAGGCCGCTGACATGGGCGAAGTGTGCGTCGCGAGCGCGGAGGGCGGTGGGAGCTGGGGCCGGGGCTGGCGCGCTCGGTGCCCTCGGAACCGTTAGAAACGGCGGGAAAACTGCCTGGGCGGGAACCGCCACCCGCGCCGCCATTTTGAAGAAGCTGAGGCACCGCGCCAAGCCTTAGGGCTTTTGTGTGACCTTGGCACTTTCCGGGCCTTGATCCGAGAACGGCTGAGTCAAGATCCTGCCTCGTGGCTTAAACGGCCCTCCACATTTGTTTTGTTGTACTTTTTTGTGTTTGTCCCAAGCTAGGTTGTTGGCACCTGCAGGCCTGCTGTATTCTGTGGCCTGGTTGGTAATTTGCACGTACCCGCCTCTGGTGAGTGGCATTGCTATGCAGGAAAGGTTTATGGCATGAAACTGGAGGTTCTTCTCTAAAACCAGTCAAAAAGACAAAACTTTAAACACTTTCATAAACCTATCATTTGAACAGAAAATAAACCAGGTCCAGTGAAAAATCGAAAGAGTGTTTTATTTTGACCTTAACGCTTTTCCACCCATTTCACCATAAATTCTCTAAAATTCAAAATGAATTTGCACTTCCCAATTAAAACCCAAAAGTTTTAATTTAAAATGTGAAGCAGGTTATGCTGGTAATTCTTAGAAGCTTTTCAACACAATTTTCAGTTGAGGTTAATGGGAACTGATCCTTCTAGCATGACATTTTGTCCCAAAAATCAGCATTGTCCAGTGGAATGACATTAATTCTACCAATAATAATGTCACCAGCACTATTTGGTGTCAGAAGTACCAAGAGATCTAAGTTGTAGTCTGAAATCCCATTGTCTCTGGTATCTACACTTACCAGTGCACAATACCTACTGTTACTTTCAGCAGTAGCATCTCAATGGGCAGAATAAGCACATAGGTGCTTAATAAAAACTATTTCCAAAATGCGAGACGTATGGTGAAAGGGATGAGCTAAGGGGAAATGCTTGTGATTTTCTAAGAGGAGCCTACTGGCAGTCATGCTAAGCTGGATGGTTATAGCTGAGAAACAGCAGTTGGTTTATGAGTGCAAAAGAATATAGCAAAAGAAGAAGAGGTCTACTGGGTCCTTCCTGTGTTCATGGCCTTTGGGGATTGGGAAGTGCTTATGTTGTGGGCAGCATCAGAAGGAAAGTACCAGAGCTGGAGCCAGGGAAAGAGAGTTCCAGAGTTCTGGGGATGTCCTATAGTGAAATCTTTGCTTGACATTGTCCTGGGCTTCTGTAGAATAAAATACTGCTTTTTGTTGTTGCATAGCACTGGAGGAGCAAGGTTATTGCCATTTACACTTTTAAGGGATTGGGTATTACCAGCTAAGTAGTAGGACACAATTCCTGTGTGAACACATGGTTTAATTTTTTAATCTAAAGTTTGACTGGACTTGTTCTTTGTAGGTGAGGCCTTTCAGATCCTGCATTCCCGTCTCTGCCATAAATAAGGAGTCAGGAGTGCAATATTGTACATTTGTTTTGCTTTTCATTCCACTGATGGAATCTTCTTTTGCTTTGCTGACAGTTCAGGTGAAACAGGAATCTAATACATTAGATATGAGAAATACGGAATTAAACACAGTCCAGAAACAGAACTCCATGGACCAAAAGGTAGTAAAGTCCCTAGCCACTGGGATGAGTGACTTTCATTTATCAATAATTCATCGGTGTTATGGAGGAGATGTATCAGTAAGACAGTATGAAAATACCAGTCTTGTTGGTTTATGGACAAATCAACTTAGCCAGTCCAACACCTTGAATGAGGGGAGACTGACATGCAAATCACGGTCTACACATCTTTACCCTTCAGGCATGCCGAGGTGATGGCAAGATCAAAGAGGCTTTTGAAATGCCAAGTTCTGAGAAAGGAAATTGGGAAATATAACTCCAGAGTTAGCTGGAGGGGGCAGGGATGAGGGTCATGTTAGAAGGTGTTAACCACTGTAGAGAGAAGAGAGACTCTTATCCCAGATGGTGCAGACGTTTCATTGTTGAAATACAACTGCAACCAGCTCATGTTATAAGGTAATGAAATCTGTCACAACTTGAACATCAAAAGTGGTCACAGGCTATAAAGGAATGGTGTTTGTGGGAACAGTAGGGACAAGAGACATTGGACACTAGAGGCTGTGTCTCTGAGATGCTAGTCAAGAGGATCAGAAAGGAGAGGAAGGAAGAGATTGTCTTGCTGACAGCTGCCTGAGGACAGGAGCGGAGGACAAGTAAGATATTGCTTCCTTTGTAATGAATCCAAGATGTACCTCCCTAGCCTGACGTTTGCCGAGTAAACTGTGTTAGTTACTCAGGCAAGTCCTTTTGGTCCACTCCAGTTTTCCTACACATTCTTAGTACATTCTGTTTTAATTAGACCAGTTGAGTCCTTGATTGTTTGCAAATTTCATGCAGACTTTTCCTTAGCGGTGCTTCTAAGGAAGAGGAGTTACAGAAAGGTGCCTGGAGCCTGTCATAGTTGGGATGTTTGGTCAAAGGGGCATGGACTATGGAGACCTCTCTCACAAGAGATGGCACTTGCAGAGCTGAGGTCTGGCAAACACAAAGGAAACACCTGGATGGTCGGACATATTTCTACTCCCATCTTTTTTTCTTCCTCTAATTTCCTTATCTCTTAGGATTTGAGTATAATGGAAGCCAAATCAGAAAGAGGGACGTCAGTCAGCTTTTATGAAAAACAATGCTGCAAAGTAGAATTTTTTTCTGCTAAAGCTGTACTTGTACTGAAAAGTGCTGAATACAAACTAATTGCAGGAAAACAGGGAAGACTAAAACATGCACGTGACAGAACTAGCCACATCCAGCAGAGTGCAGCATCGCCCTAAAGGCAGTGCATGTGCACAAGGCTGTGAGCCCTTTGCCTTCTGATTAAATAAAAGGGGTGTGCGTGTTGCAAATAAGCAAATCTCCCAGGAAAAGTGTGATGCCTTTTCATTTATGAATTTTGAATCATACTTGGATGCTCTTAAGTGATTGACTGTGTTTTTCAACATAAAAGTTTGGGGGCTGGAAAGTAGGAGGAAGAATCTGGGACTGCAATTGGAAGTGGGAGCCAGGAAGATCCAGGCCAGACACTGAGGAGTGGAGGGTTAGCCGAAGAAATAATGAGGTGACTGGTAGCCTGGTGGTAGGGCAGGACATTGAAATCAAATGACCTCACAGGACTGACAGAGCAGAGAATGAAACAAGAAGTAGTACAGGCAAAGAGAATGGGGTTAGTACCTGGAGCCAGAGATGGGGGGAAAAAACCTCATGCTGAAAGAGATAAGACAGGAGGGATCAAAGAGGAAAGGAACAAGCAGAAAGGATATTCTGTTAACCAGTAAAGCCTGCCTCTTTACAGAGGCCTTGGGATGCCTATGTGACACTATTCTGCTTCCTGCAAGTCTCTGTGAAACCCCGTGTCTGACCTAGTACAGTATTGCACCATGAAGGATGGAAATATGCTATCACCCTCTGTCGTTTTGGCAGAAGTCAGCAGGAAGAGGTCTGTACTGTGGATTTGGAGGTTCCAAACCAACTGTGGTACCATGGACATAATATGCTGCCACATTATAGAACTTCTGGTTTTGTTTTTATTCTCATTTGCTTTTTAAAAAACCCTAGGACATTGCTGACAACATTATTTTTAAAAACCTTGTTAAGGTTGCAGAGTCAAATCTTGAAAAATCAGGTGAAGTCAGCATTAAAATTATTTTTACCCAGTCCCCTGTGAAAAGGCATTATGATGGGGTCTTGAAGTACACAGCCACTATTCTCCACTGGAATTTTTTTCATTCTCTGTATGGAAAAAGCTTGTTCTAGGTGTGATCAGCTTTGTACAATGAAGCAGAGTGCTTTCCCTCCCTTCATACCACATTTGTTGCAGAATTACAAAGAACATAAGACATAAGAAAGGGGGTTATAGAAGGAGGATGATGCCGTGGTTAGAGTCACTGGACAAATCCCAAAGAACAGCACTTTAGCACATTTGCAGGTTTGGCATGATATTTGGGAATTCACTTAGTGAAACTTTTGCTAGTCATTGCTCACTTTTGTTTTCTAAGTGGTGATCATGTCAACTGGTGCTTGACATGAGGATCAGTGGTCTGCAGTGTGCAGAACTACCAAAGGCAACAGCTGAAGTTGTACCATGCTTGAGAAAAGGCCACCTGAGTACTCTGAAAAGCCATGTCTTAGGAGACTGAGGCTGGGGAAGGTGACATTTCTAATCTTAATTTCTGTGCATCATAAATCCCTGATTCATAAAACAGTGATGAGATCACTATGTTACCCCAGAGGGGTGGTCTAGAAATTAAGTAACATTCTGCTAACACTGAGGTACAGCAGTGAGGGGTTCCGTAGTCCATCCTGCACAGTACCTGAATCAGAAGTCCAGCTGAAAAGCATATTTTATGATCTGATAGTTAAAACCTGATGATAAGACATATGCACAGTGAAATCAGATTAAGATTGTATGGCCAGCGTTGGTTGTGAGATTTCCTGTCCTTCAAGATTATTGAGATTCGGCTGATCTAACTTCAGTCTTCCAGGCTTGCTCCAGTCAATAGAGATTTTATGCTAAATTATGTGCCCATGATAGATAGGATGCCCATCTCTCTGTGTTGACTACTTGTTTCCTGTCTTTTCATGGGAAACGTATTTAAGATAGATATTTTGCATCATGGCTTAAAAAATACTACTGTTAGTGACAACCAACATACTTTATTAATGGCAGGTACAAGATATACAGCTACCCAATTTAACAGGTCAGGCAGGAGGGGACCCAGTTAGTTTGTGGATTTGATTTCAAAACTGTGTTTTCTGACCAAAAAATAAAGGCACAAATAAAATGCAACTTTGATCGCAAAACTTGTTTTATTTCAGATTTCTACATTATCTTTCCCAGACCCTTTTTTCCATCTGTTACTTTTCCCTGCCCAGTTATTTGTTTAAAAGCCTGCTCCATGTACTCTTAATCTGGACTGTAAACTCTGGCCTAAGGGCTCTTTTTTATGTCCTGTCTCATCTGAGATACTTCTTGGGTTCAAATCTAAGCACTTCTGTAGAACAGGCAATAAATACTCATAATACCGGTATCATAATGGTTTCCAGTCAAGTAGAAATGAAGCACTATATGCCCAAGATATGGCTGAATCCAGGCACTGCATCCAGGAGGCCCAAGCAATACTGGTGAAATGCACTTTGTCTACAGTGAACCATGGAGTGCAGGTACCATGGGAATGGGAACAGAGACTGAGAAGTCAATTCTGCTTTCAGCAGCAGCACGGGGTTCAACCAACCACATGTGGTTGCTGTTCCATTCTAAGGGAAGAAGTAACAACTGTTCCTTAGCAGCTGGAAGGGATGGTATTAGTCACTGGCCCCTTCCCACTCCAGCTGTACTGTACTGTGGGAAGGAAGGAGCCTTTTTTTGCACATTTCTGACTAGCCATACTGCTGGAGAAACCTATGTAAAGACCAAAAAAAAAAATAAAAATTATGGGTGGTAGTCACTCTCTTTCCCTGTCCTTTCAATCGCATGCACAGAGAAATTAGTGAATTATTGTCCATAAAAGCACTTTACCTTTTGATGTTATTAAAGTAAAATCACTATACCAGAGATAAAGCAGTAGGTATTACTTCAATTAATGCCACAAGTCTAACAACAATTAGTGGTATCAAGAAAAGAAATACAGTTGCATCAGAAGGGACTAAGTCTTGTTTGGACTAAGCATTACAGTGAACATTCATACTTGTAAGACACAGGAGGGAGAGAAAAGGGATGAGGATCTCCACTCCACCAGGGTGGAAATGAGAATGATGTGCAAAGGATTGACTGAGGGAAGGAACAGCATGGGGTATCGTTCTGTCTTCTAAGGCATACCTAAGAACCCACTGCCACAATGGTGGGAGTGTACCCAGGGAGGAAGCCCTGGAAGAGCAATGACAGCATGTCTCAGAGGTATGTGAGCTGGGACAAAATGAAGCCATGCATGGAAGTGAGGAGCTATATGAGAAGCCAGTGGTGACGTTTATGACACTTGACAGTCTTCTGAAGTCCACTGAGATAGTTCATTGTTTCTGGGTTCTCAGTCTTGGGGAAGAAGTGGCTGACCTCAGTTTAGACTCTCTCAATCATACAGCTAAAAAGACAGCAGAGAAAGCCCCGTTCTAGCTAAAGGCCGAAGAGGGAAGTCTGGTTTATCCTGTAACACCTCCAAGCACAGAAATGCCGGGAACCACCATTCCTAGCAGCTCAGTTGATTGCTGAGTCAGACCACCCTGTAATGCTTGTGGTAGAGCATGAGAAATTCTACCCATGTGCGATGTTTACTCAGCTGGCTGCCAGTCTGTGACAGTCCTTATTCATCTCAGAGCCAGCCCCTGAAGAGAAGGCTCCCTTCGCCTCAGTGCCCTGAGTTCCTCTAGAAGCCACCCAGTGCAGCTAAGTAGCCCATTACAGAATATTTTGAAAGCAGCTATGTTGTAATGCCTGATGTGGGCTGCTAGGCCCCACGACAGAGATTCCCGGAAGAAACACAGTGATAAAAGAAGCCTTTCACTTGGAAGCCTTCTTCGGAAGCTCCAGAATTACTTCTAGTAACATTTAACTCCAAAAGTCAAGACATACTCATTATCCTGTGTTCCATGCTGGCTTCCAGAGTAAAGACAAAGAGCTTGTTGCCCATACAGCTCTGCTGAGTGACTTAAAGGAACAACACAGAGAAACCCACTTCCTAGAGGGAAACGACAATGAAGAGAGGTAATACCCATGCTCTCTCAAAGTGCTGCTGCCTGCCTGTGCAATTCACCCTTGCCCAACAAGGTTTGCAACACTTTAGCCCATGTCAGAACCAGTCCTGTGTGAGAGCTTTTAAAATTATTAAAGCAGCTCTGGAAGAGCTTTCCTGAGGCACATGCCAGTGCTGAATATGAAGATTGGTCTCCACTGTCACGGGATGTGCCACTAACATCATGAAGCACAGCTTAATCGCTTCTTCCAGAGGAGCAGAAGGGGAGAAAGGGAGTCCACTAACAATTATGCATGAAGCACTGTTTTCCTCTCTTTAGCTCTCTCTCTTTCTCATAGACTTGTTAGGCACCTTTCTGGTGCTCTCTTGTCTTCTCTAGCTTCAGTTCTAGCAGTCTCAGGTGTATTTCTGTGTATTTTCGTAATGCTATGCTTTTCATTGAAACATCAGTGGTAGGCTGGAGCGGCTGCAATAGGAGCAGGTGGATAAGGTATCTCATGGACATCCTGTTTTAGTAGTAGCACATCCCTTGGCCTGAATATCCCTGCTCTGGGCATCCTGGCATGGTTCTGGAGTAGGCCTTTTTAGCACGAGGCTGGTCTCATGTATTCTCCCTCTTCTTGCCTTAATTAATATCCAGGAAGCTGCTTCCCAACATAAAGGCACTGTCACCAAAGAGCAGCAAAAGGATGCCTATGTATGTGTCTGATCACCTCATAAATGAAGGTTGCATGACATGATATCTTTGCAGAATCAGAATGAGAAGCCTGATAAGGGAGACATCATGAATGGCCAAGGCCAGCAGGCGTAAGAGGTAGGATGGCCCCCCTATGAGTACTCCATTGTTCATCCCTGATACGAGGTGAAGTGAATTTTCAGGGCAGCTCAGGGTCTTTTCTGATACACTGTCCTGGACCAGACTAAAGCATGACTGTTCCAGGGGTGAAGAGCTCTGTGGAGTTTGGAATAGGGTTGTGCTCTACAAGCCAGAGACAATATTGTGTATGCAAGTACATTCTGTTTCCTTTGGGTTTTTGCTCTTTGTGTTTGCATAGAGCTGTGGTGGGCAGAACCAGCATCTGTTTAGAAACAGCGTGGCTGGGGACAATGACTGATGAGGCCAGAGACAAGGCCAGAGAGATGCCAATGAGGTAAATGCTGTTTGGTGTGCACATACATGCAAGTTTGGCCATCCAGAAGCAGAATGACTGGCCAGAGTTGTTCTTCACTCTGAGAGTGGTGAGCACTGGAACAGGTTTCCCAGAGAAGCTGTGGATGCCCCATCCCTGGAAGTGTTTGAGGCCAAGCTGGATGGGGCTTTGAGCAACCTGGTCTGGTGGAAGGTGGAAGGTGTCCCTCCCCATGGCAGGGGGTTGGAACTAGGGGATCTTTAAAGTCCCTTCTAACCTAAACCATTCTATAATTCTGATTGTTTCTGAAGATGGGTTCTAGAAGATTTGGTCCACTTGGTAATGCTGGCATTGCTGTTTGTCTAGCAGGTTCAGAGCAGGGCTACCGGATCAGGGCAAAGTGGGTGCAACTGAACTCAGGACTGGTGTTTACATGTGATGAGCTGTTTAAACTCATAAAATTAGTGGAGATCTAGTCAGTACAGGGAATGCACCCCAAAGAGAAATCCAGCAGACCAGCCATGGCACAAGACACTCAGTTGCCCAAAAAGAGACATCCAGACATCCAAGACAGCCACTTGAGGCTGGCAGATATGACACCAGACCTACACAAGATCCTCCATTCTAGGGGGATACCTGAAGACCACCAACAGCACCAGCACCTTTGTTTAGGTGATGAATCCCAGCCGGTACGTCTACTGTAGAGTAAACGGATCACTCTTTAAGTGCCAGTGACTGTCCTGACAAGATTTCCACTGGCCACAATGAAAAGCAAACTGGAGTACACGTAGGTACCTACTTGTGGACACCTAAATGTGCCTTGGCTTTGAATTGAATCCCAGCCAGGCTGTCAGCACAGGCTAGTGGGGGAAGGAAGTGCAGCCAAAGCGGACATGAAGAGGAGGAGAGTAAGCACAACTCCAGATTTTGCTAGCGCAGCTCATGCCATTAGGGATTCCCCCGGGATGGGGTAGGCAGTACGCAGCGCAGCCATCCAAAGGACTGAGAAGATACCACACAGCTGTTTTAATTCAAGTCACATATGGGAGAATGGGGACAGTGGAGCATAGCCATCCTGGAAGAAAATACATGTTCATTCACTTTCCAGCCATCTGAGGAAACAAACAGACCAAATGAGTTCAGATTCCATCCTGTGGACTTTGGGTACCCAAGAAACAGGGGCATGACATCATCTGGCGGAAAGGAGACAGCAACTTGTACAGCCTCTGTAGCGCTGTAAGAAACTGTCACTTCTCTACACAGTGGGGAAGTTCCTAAGAAAAAAAATTGACAAGTCAGTAACTGCTTACAATGTGTAATTGTCCAAAAGTTGCAAGAAAGTACATGGAAGATACAGCACTCCAAAAGCTAACCAGAATTTTTTTCTCCAGATGTCAGTTAATAGTGGTAGAAGACATGGACCCACACTGTGGACACAGGACTTAAAGGAGCAGGTGGGGCCACCAGCGAGTTTGATTTACCAAATCTGCGTCACCCCACGCCGAACCCCAAATGAGTTGCTTATTTCTTTAAGGCATTGGCAGGTTTTCCCCCCAGGCTGCATATGCCAAACCGCAGCTAAAAGCTTACCACTTAACCACGGAAAGAAAATCTTGAAAGCGATTCATGAGTCTACACCGAAAACACTACAGCTATAATTAAATCAACTCTTAAAGCAGCATAACTCTTTTTAGGGCTGAAATTGCACTCCTTACTTTAAGCATCGTTGGAGAAAGAGGAGGAGAGAGTTTGAGTGGAACCCTTAAAACATCTTCATGTGAAGGTTTGGAAACTCCTTTCAACGTACTAAACATTCACCAAGGCTTCCTGCGAGCGCTGGAGTTTGTCCTTTCACTGCTGGCTGAATTCTCATCCCGCCTGACCTCCAGCAGCCGGCTGAGGGCCCGTCCCCAACCCGGCAGCAGCTGTGCTGTGGGGAAGGGCGGCAGCGGGGCTGCAGGCGGGCGCAGCCCGGCGCCCGCAGAGCCCTGAGGGGCAGCGCGCAACAGCCGCGGCGCCGCCCGCCCGACGCGCCCCTGCGGCCCCGGAGCACCTGCGGCCCCGCGCCCGGCGGGCAGCCCCGGGGCACCTGCGCCCCCGCGCCCGTGCTGCGGGCGGGTCACGGCCGGGGCTCCCCGAGGCGGCCTGCGCCCGTTCCCCGCGGTTCGCCCGCCCCCCACCGCGCCACTCCCCGTCCCTCCTCCCCTCCCGCAGCCGCCCCCCTCTCCCGGTCCCGCGGAGCGGCGCGGAGCCCCCGCGGCATGGCGGGGCGGGCGGCCGCGGTGCGGCTGTGCGCGGCGGCGGCGGTGCTGTGCGCGGCGGCGGCGGAGCTGCGGCTGACCCTGCTGCACACCAACGACGTGCACGGGCGGGTGGAGGCGCAGGGCGCGGGGACGCGGAGCTGCGCGGGCGCGGAGGGGACGGCGGGCTGCTTCGGCGGCGTGGCGCGCCGTGCGGCGCGGGTGGCGGCGGCGAGGGCCGGGCACCGCAACGTGCTGCTGCTGGACGCCGGGGACCAGTACCAGGGCACGGTGTGGTTCTCCCGCTTCAGGGGCCGGGAGGCGGTCCACTTCATGAACCTCCTGCGCTACGATGCCATGGTAAAGCGGGCCGGGGGAGGCGGCGAGCGGCGCGGGGGGGGGCTGCCGCCCCCTGGGTGCTGGGTCTGTGCCCCCCTTTCCTCCCCTGCCGCCGTTTCTTGCGTTGCCGCTCTCTTGAGTGTGCAGCGTTGCACGGGGAAGGCTGTAGGACGCGCTAAAACCGTGGCCGGAGGCGGCCGGGAGGTAAGCGAGGAGAAGAGAAGCAACGTGCTTGGCGAGGGGGACCCGGCCGGGTGAAGTCGTGAGCTGGCAGCCCCGTGGGCAGCCAGAAACCGGGAGCTGATGCCAAGGCTGCACCCAAGGAAAACCAGCGATGCAGGGGCAGAGCTCCCCTTGGCGGGGCGGGCAGGGGGCTGGACGGGCTCTGTTGGAAGACGGTCAGCAGAGGCATGGAAGCCAGCCTGGCAAAGCCGGGTGAGGAGCCTGGCCTGCGATAGAGGGATTAGCCCTGGCTGAGGCTCACGGCTTGCCCCGCTGGCTTCGGTCCAGCGGCAAGGGACAGATGGCACATGTTGGTAGTGCTGTTTTGAAGGGTGAGGATTTTTGGTTTTCATCAGTCCCATCCTGGTCGTGTCCAGTCCCACCAGAGCTGTGATCATGATGCGGTTTGGGGGGCTCTGTGTGTGTGGCACAGGGACTGTAACAACACCTTTGTGAGGGAGCTCGTTGAGACAGTGCCAGTCCTACACCTTTACTCTGTACTCTGTCTCCTTTGGTTGTCCAAGTTCTCAGAGGGAGGTAGAAGAATTTGAGAATGAGATTGGGGAATGTCATTCCATGTTCTTAAATCTTTTGTCTCAGGGCAATAGCCTATTAATATATAAAGAATTATCATGGCTTGTTTTGCTTGCATACAACCCCAGAAAGGTGAGAGAGATTAGTTATGTCTGAGATTGACTGTGTACTTATTTCATCCCAATTCACATCTTGAGAGGAAAACCTTCTGTGCATCTCACATCCTCTGTCTTCATCTTCTTTGCTTTCTCTGGAAAGATGGCCCTTTCCCAGGTAGCAGTGGCTTCACCCGTTTCTTCCCTCTGCCTCAGAACAGCTATGGAAGGCAAAGGGATGCTCCAGTGCGCTCTCCTAAGCTAAACACACTTCATACTACACATACAGGTCTATGAAGGATACTGCTCCCTGTGCACGTGGCCTAATGAACGGTTTCCTAATTGCAAACCTAACATTAACAAGGTTTTTCCTCCCAGTGGTGATGGGCAGGAGTGTGTGCATTCAGGTCTCATCCTGACTGAGAGCTGGGGGAGCACTTTGGGCTTCTGCAATGCAGAAATCGCTGGATTTAGTTTTTCTTACCTTTCTTCCAAAAACTTGCTGCTGACTGTTGTTTTCTGGCTTGCGTTTCCTGGTTTGACTGGTTCATGGGGAGGGTGGGAGCTTGTAGAGTTCCTGATCATATCACAAGAAGAAATTCTTTCAGGCAGCATCAGCAGCATTGAACTAATGCTCAGTTTTAGAAACATGTTATGTAGGAAGCATCTGCTGAATATTTAGGAGATCCAGTGAGCTTTTGCATTAGAATAAGATTAAAAAATCAATTCCACACCATACTGGATAGCCAGAGCCTTGCACTGGAGGCTAATGCCTTAGGTGAATTAGTCAACCACTTGCTGTCTGTGGAAGTCCTGCATATTATAGTTTGAATAGTCAGTGGATAGAAAGGGACAGGATAGACTTGAGAAGCTACAGACACTTCAGCGCCTTTCCTCTGCTACCAGAGAGCCTGAGAACAGATGCTGAGTGTTGGGCAGTGCTGCAGCATCCTTTTTGGTTCTTCTGTCAGTGGACCATGCAGTGGGGGTGATGGCGGGGGAGGGGGGGGGGGGGGGGAGCACAGGGAGCAAGAGCCACCACGCTGCAGAAGGGTGAGCTAGTGTTTCTTTAAGCTAAATTTGGGAAGTCACATCCCTAACTGAAGGGGTTAGGATTACTCAAGTGGTTAGAAGTGTGATACAGGAGTAGGATTACAAACAGGATAGAAGAGGGAACATGAATTACAGAAGGTGTTACAGCATGGGGCAGGAGCCATAGGAGGATTTAGGGCAGCCTGCCAGCAGTAGAGGTTTGTTCTACGAATGGGACAGGTTTCCTTTTTTTAGGTTTGCCCTTTTCTCATTTATGCGCGTTATCACCTGAAGCCTATTTTCTCCTGTTTAGCTAGGTATTGCCTTCCAAATTTTCTTGGTGCTAGCCTTGCTTTTTGGTGTAATGAAAACCGATATCCAAATTAAGTACTGCAAAGGCAGCAGTTAGAGGGATGATGGAAGTCTTCTAGTTTTACTTACAAGTTGCATCCTTCTGCTAATTTGTATCCTGATTTTGAAATATTTTTAGCCTAGTTTCTTGTGAAAAGGATGATTATATGATCTTATGCTGTGTGTCTGAATATTTGTGTTTATTCCTCCTTGTGACTTACACTTAATGTTGGCCGATGGATTCAGCTTTGGTGAAGGGACGTTGCACAGGTACAGAGTCCTAGAAGCTCTGGGCATAAGGGTAGTTAGGTACAGGAACCCAAAATGGCCCACATCTTCCTCCCCAGAGGAGAAGCTGCATCAAAAATTAAACTCTATTATTAACCACAAGTGACTTCTCATGAATGACTTTACCCACACCATGGGAAAAGTTTTGCTCAAAGCTTGTATCCTAATGGACATGAAATAGTCCAAATGCAAGATACAAGTCAAAAGAAAAATTTCTTAAGTGGTTCTTTTTGCAAGTTTTATTTGCAACCTTTTTGGGGGATGTTTAATTGTATATTTAGGAGGAACAGAAGGCATATGCATCAGGCAAAAGGAAATAGCTTGTTACCATTCTGAGACACTCTGCCAGTCTGTGGATATCTTTTCAGAACATCAGTCAGCATCAGAATGAATTTCCTTAAAGTGTTATTCTTTATTGTTATTTATTTTTTTACAGCAAATTAGATTGCAGTTAGAATACAGTTAGAAATGGAATATAGTTGGAGTGCATTGTACCTTCCCAAGTCAGGATTTTCTTAAAGATAGTTCTTGGTTCTTTTGGAAAAGTGCCCCAGCGGTGTGCAAACAACTTGGCTCCTTCCCCAGTGCTGAGTAGTGTTCTCACTAGCATCAATGAGAGAAGTTGGTTGCCAATGCAAGTTAATGCCAATATCCTGATTTTGCCAGGGGGCCATTGGCTGCCTGCCTATGGGGATCAGAGGAGTCAGGAGCCTTTGTCTCCCTCCCCAAAAGAAAGATGTTGCCAATCAGTTGGTTGAAATACTGAGCTTCTGTGCCTGTAGTGGCTTCAAGGTCCTGCTTGGGCTGGAACGTGATCAGGGTTAATATAATCTGTTAGAGGAATAAAAGTCGGAACAAACGCATAGGAGTTGTTTATCTAAGGAGAGCAGAGAGATACATAAGTCTTTTTAGATGATGAATGTGACTTTCCCCACTTGATCTTCAGAATGATATGAGCACGCTTTTGTCTGCGAGAGTCGGCCCATTGGCTTCAGCACCCCTTTCATGCTTTGCTCCAGCTGCCACCTGAAAACTTGTACCAAGTTACCATGTACCGAGTTAAGACTATTACCGTGTTTCTATAGCTATATCTTTTCCTTCACTAACACCTAAATATGCTGCAAGGTTCTTGCCTATATTGTACTTTCGCAGGGTTGCTGCCTAGGGAGGTTTTTCTGGCTGTCAGCAAACCTGCAGGCACAGGCATGTGGTGACTTAAGCTGAGCGTGAAAAAGGGGTGGGTAGGAGGAAGTTCCATGGTCCTTTAGGGTAAGTCGATTTTTGTCTGCTTAGTCAGCCTAGAACAACTAAACATTCTCATCTTGTTGGAGTTACCTTGCTAATAAACTCTCATTTTGTGTGACGGTCTTAGCACTTTACAGTGTTCTGCACACCGCTACTGTGGATTGTCTATGGCGATTAGCTGATAAACACTGGACCTTCTACTAGGTCACAATATTGATAATGGCTCAAAAATGGTATTTCTTGTTACATATTAAAGCACACAGGAACTCTTACTAGATGTGAACTAAATGTGTTTAAAAAACCTGTAGTCCAAGCACAGGCTCTTAAAATTCATGTTTTATGCAAAGATAACAAATACTGTCTTTGACATTTAACGTTTTCTTCAGTATTTTTTTAAAAAAGTGTTTTCTGTACACAAAATACATGTTTTCCTTTGTGGTTACTGCAAATCCTCTTTCTTGCAGTTACTGCAAATCCTCTTTCTTGCAGTTACAGGATGAACCCAGTGGATTTTAATCTGGTATATGATTACAAACACTTGTTAGGTTTTAGATTTTGACTGTTCACATCTGTGTTGATGTAAGAGTCTGAAAAGCAAAAAGCTAAACCTAATAAACCCCAACCATTTCTGTGTTCATGAGAAACAATGTGCTGTTTTAGACAAGATAGGGTTTTCTCCCCTAGAACATAGACTTTGGTTTTTCAGACATACTCTCGTGAAGGATATATAAGGTATTTAGACTGAATACTGGAGGAAGGGTCTTATATTTTCTTCTTGCTTTTTACAGGCTTTGGGAAACCATGAGTTTGATGGAGGTGTGAGCGGATTATTAGATCCTCTTCTTAAAAATGCTAATTTTACAATCCTGAGTGCAAACATTAAGGGGAAAACCCCACTAGGAAATGAAATGATGAAATATGTTAAACCTTTTAAAATAATACGTTTTGACTCAGAATCGGTAGGAATTGTTGGATACACTACAAAGGAAACTTCTTTTCTTTCACAGCCAGGTATGTTTTCTTTCTTATATAAGTTTATATCCTTTGTTACTATTTTATTACTTGCCCACTTGTTTGAATCCAAAGATGAATGTTTGCACCTGAAAAGTAAGGAGTTTGTTGTTTTATCAGTATTTACTTGTATTATTCAACTTTGTAACTGCCTGATTTTTAAACTGGAAAAGGCTTGTCAACATTAAAAGCGGTTTTCGTAGAGACCTGAGTTACTTAGGATCACTGAACTATCTAAGAATATAAGAACGTCAGTGAGATTGCAGGAGAGCTGGGGAGTAGCTTTGGGGGTTTTATTGTTGTTTGGGTTTTAAATTTTGTATTATTTTATATTTTATTGTCATTTATCCATTTAAACAAATGTTAGAACATCAATACAGCTTGTCTCTAGAGTGAAATGTGTTCAAACCAAGACATTTCTGTGTGTGTTGAAATGTTGCTCTTGGATGCCTGCATGCTCAAGCCTTAGTAAAAGCAAGGAAAGCTTCATATGTGTTTTTCAAGCAGAAGTTGCCCAAGATGTTTTTAGCCTCTCAGATATTTCCAGAAATTAGACTACACAAGGAACAGCCATTCAACTTTTACCACAATTGCTTCATTCATGAGTAAAATTAGAGTTGATGAGGAAAAAGACTTCTCAATTTCTGACTGTTTTTTGGAACATTTAAGGGTTTGGGTTTGTTGAGGGTTTGGTTTTTAGTAAAATAAAATGGTCTACTGGAATGAAAAACACGTTTAAATCAGGTGAAGGAGGTCTGAGTCACTGCCTCACCGGTGAAAGTTCAGCCCCCCTCTGACAAAATCAGACTTTCTTCCCTGGTTTTTGCAGTAGGGATGCACTAAGCACCGGTGTAATACTTTTTCCACAATGAAAAAAACCTTCATATTATTACTTCCTTTTCCATGGCTTAGTAATAAAGAAGTAATGCGTAGTTCTCTTGAGAAAAAGAATATTCAATACTTTGAGGAAGTATTAGAATATAAAACTGTTCCTTCTGTGCTTTTTAATTCTTATGCTGTATGTTTAAACTATCAGGAAGTGGACGTCTGAGGTCAGAATAGACTTCTGTATCTCACTTCTATTTTACGGTTACGTGTTTTTAGAGTCCTTTTTTCTCCCCCAGTGAGAAACCAAATTTATCTGTATTTTGTGTAGGCAATAGAATTTCATCTGTGTTTGAGGGCATGAGGGTAGATATCACTTGACACCACGCTAAGTTTGAAAAATTGACAGACAACCAATATTGTTCATCATTAAGGGTTAATAAAATAATCTCTGCTCTTATTCCGAACAGCCATGTTGGAGTGGTGAGGCCGTCAAATTAACTTTCTTTCAAATAAGTATACTAGAAGAGAATCCAGATAGTGTTGAAATGATTCTCGGAAATGTTTAAATACATTTCCAATAACATCTAGACATCGTACTGAATGCCTCCGTATGCTGAGACATTATAACAGATGTTATAACCACAACTAGAAAAACAGCATTAAAAGGGAAGGCTTATTAGCTCCGTAGATGGACCTGAAGCAGCCCTAAGCTAAGTATATCCCACAGTGTAATTGAGCAGCAAGCAGGGAGAATGCTAACAACAACGTTCATAGGGATCAGAGTTTTTATAATTTCTCACTTTTCCTTCTCAGTGTGTAGAGGAACATTTGGAAGCTTTGAAAATGTGAATTCAGGATATGATGTTAATACAACTCAGTGACTATATATCCCCCATGACCTAGCAGTCCTTCAGACTGATAAAATCATGGCAGAGGTGGGTCAGTGGCTAAATAGTTATCAACCTAATTCCTTAATTTAGTGAATAAGTTACATTCCAAACTTTAAGTTCAGCATCTTCCTTATCTCCATACACTTCTTCCAGATGATTCAGTTTTCTCAGACTCAGCAGCAATTCAATTGCTTTGGCATGCTGTACACACTTAGAGCATTCTCAAGGCAAATAGGAAGCTTGAAAATGCTGAGATGTGAATTCCTACGTAACTTCTTGTGGAAGTCTTTTTTGAGTGTGATTTCTTCTGTTGTTAATTCTCAGGAACTTCCACAGAATCATGAAATTACAACTTGTACTTTTCATAGTCTGCTTAAAACAGCTACCAACGTACTTGAACAGAGTATAAAGTCCTTGAATCTCAGTGTTTGTGTTGTGAAGGAAGTTAATCTCTGCTGAAGGTCCTGTTAATGTTACTGTTTGGAAACTGTAGGACTGGGAAACTCTTAGCGCAATTTATAGATTACAGCCAATTGGCAGTTTTTCTCAAGTTCCCCTGTTTTGCTGTATACAACTATCTCAGCAAAATGCTTTTCCACATCCTGCAAGAATTGTTCATAACTTGGCACATAGAGTTGTCTGTGTATTTGCTTTGCACTGATAATACCAAGACCAGCTTTCTAGTATTTGATGGTAGCAGCTCACTTGCTTTAGTTCTGCAACGATGTTTTAAACCCCATGAAATAGTTGATGTCTTTATTCGTCCTGAGAGATGCTACGTACACATTTGGTGCTATGAAATAATACATCTCATTTAGTCCGCTGTCTTTTTGTATTAAGTGGAAACCCAAAGCTACTTACTCTGTAACCCTACAGGCAGCAAAATATTTACTAAAACTACCAACTTGGCAGAGTTTTCTAAAAAGGAATTTTAATTTCCATTTATTCCACTCTATTCTGGCTAGCTTGCATAATATTTTTAATATGGAGCCATTTCTTTTTCCTTGTTCATTTATAGCACAGTTTGGATGTTTTATCTGAAACACTACCCCATCTAAAAAGAGAAGAGGATGTCATGTCAGTTTAACGCCTTGAAAGAGGTGAAAAAAAAGAGACATGAGCAATAACTAACACTTAAATAGACACTTTATTTCAATTCAGATTGTTTTGAAAAATGTGCAGATGAGTGCTAAGCAGTATGTTGCTTTTTTTCTGGTTTCGTAGAGAAATGAGCGCTGCATGATTTCGCTTACAGTTTCCCACTGTATAACTTTTGAATCTGGTGGCCCATTTCCACTCAGTTAAATCAAGCGCTCAGATGACTGGGATGCAAAGCTGTGTGAGATGCCACGGCTAGGTCGCAGAGAGGGGGTGCGAGAAGCCCCTGCAGCCCGCAAGCAGGAATCCCTTTCTGAGGGCGAGGTGGGCAGCAGGCAGTGGCTGGGTGGCTGGGTTGGCGGTGCCCTGCCGTAACCGTCCTGGGGGAGAGATGGATTTACTGGCACAGGACAGGCTTTGTTTTTTCCCCTCCTTATGAAAGTAGGCTTGTTTTAATGAGGGGGAACAGAGCTGGTGCTGGTGGGGAGGGTTTGGTTATCGTGGGCCACCTGGCTGCATGCCATGGGAGAAGTTAGCCTGCGGGCAACTGCGGGCTAGCACAGCTCGTCGGTGGCTCGCTCTTGCTCTTTGTTTAGAGAGCTGAGCCCTCTTTACAGAACTGGTCCCCACACCGTGGTGTGCATGGCTGTCGTAGCTGGTCCGTGGGTGGTGAGATGAGCACGCGAGAGGCCTGCAGTGAAGGAGCGTTCCTCAGATTTCCTCTTTAGCCACTAGTTCTGGCCAGGCCCAGATTCTGTCAAGCACAAGGATGTATAAAGAGGGGTGGGCTGCGGCCGGTGGCTTCCTTCAGCCTGGAGAAGGAAGGCTAAGGGGGAACACTAAGTGCAGTCTGCCATTGTCTTAAGGGGGTTTATAGAGAACAGAGGGACAGACTCTTCCCGGAGGGGCACAGAGAAAGGACAAGAAACAATGGGCTCAAGCAGTACCACAGGAAATTATGGTGGGACATAAGGAAAAAATTTGCCACGGTAAGAGTGGTTAAGCCACGAAACAGGTTGCCCAGAGAGGTTGTGGAATTTCGCCTTGCTTGGACAAGAGCCTGAGCGTCCTCATCTGGCTTGGAGTTCCTGCTCTGAGCAGGTTTTGGGCTAGATGGCCCCTGGTGGTCCCTTCCAACCTCAATTAACTTATGATTCTTTGATTCTAAGAAGAGGTCCACGGGAAGAAAATGTGGGGATGCGCTGCACAATTCACTCCACAATGTGCATAACAGAGATTCCCTCTGGCAGTAACTGAACTATTCAATGGGCGTGGTGGTGAACCAGTTTATGTAACCCTCTTTTATCTCTTCCATTGTAGCAGCTTCCTCTTTATTTCCTGAAACGTTTTGCACTGGATTGTGGATTCGTTTCGCTTCTCCCTTTGTTATGAAATAATGTAAATCTTTTGACTCAAAAGGCGTATTTCAAAATGGCTTGATCAAAAAACTCTGCAGGAAGGAGAGGTAGAGCAGGGGATTGGTAGAAATGTTACTTGGTTGTCTTCACCGGAAACTTTTGGATTACAATTTGTTGACTTGTTTGTAAACTCTATTCTCAAAACTTTGACAAAGAAATTAGCCTTTTACATAGGAAGTCCTTTTGTGCAACCCAAAACACTGTGCCCAGGATAAAAGTACATGTTTGTCTAGTGCTGTTGTAACTATTTGTCATGTTAGTAGAGTTTCAGCAGGCACAGAAACCGGGCAGAAAAGTGGTGAGTTTCCCAACATTGTGGTCTGGAAAAGGTTTCTCTTTTCCAGACTTTCTGTTCTTTATGTTCTTATTTCAGCGTGGTAGCTCAGTTGTGTACTGTGCTGTATCGGTGTTACTGAGAGTGGGTCACATTAGGTGAGATAATATGTGCAAAAAGGCAATTTAGAGTTTAGTGTAGGACTTTGAAGAAACTGCTGTTTAAAGCAGGGTGGGTGGGTGTGTGTGCTGTAGTGGGAAGGGAAAGAACAAAATGAGTGTGGAGTAAGAGAGAGATTAAACTCAGGAGAAGATAGAAGATCTCAAAAATATTATTTGAGAAAAAAACAACTTTTTAGTACAATACAAATGTTTATACTCACATATATTTAGTTTCCCTTCTTTAGTTAAATAATAAAAGCCATTTAATTTGATCCCACAATTGGTGTCACTAGAATTTTTTTATGGAGTTACAACTTGTTTACTATAGGCAGATACATACAGCTCAGTCCAGGAATGTTGTATTAGTCTAAGCACACAGGTGCTCCTGAGAGACTGGAGAAAATCAAATTTGATCAGGAGCTTGAACCAACTACAGGCCTTTGAAAGCTACTGACATTTAAAGTTCCACTAATTATACAAAATAGTATGTGATATAAATTCTTTTTTTAAAAACTAGTAATTAAGGTACTTTGTAAATACATTCATGTTTGTTTTTTGTTTGTTTTTTTTAAAGGGGATGATGTAATCTTTGAAGATGAAATTGAATCACTGCAAGTACAAGTGAATGAACTCACTGCTATGGGAGTGAACAAAATAATTGCACTAGGACATTCTGGGTTTACTGTGGACAAAGATATTGCCCAGAAAGTGAAAGGAGTGGATGTTGTAATTGGAGGACATACAAACACATTTCTCTATACAGGTATTTTACTTCTTGCTAAAATGTTGCTTCTAAAGCAAAGCTGAAACTCTTTCTTTTTAAACTGAGAGAAGTTCCACAAATATATTTTACTGCTGGCTGTACCGGGCAAGATTCATAGCTAGTACCTATCTATAACTTCCATAAGAAACTAAATTAAAACAGTCCGTGAGCAAGAAGTGCCCTGACTCGCTGAGAGGTTCCATAATGCTGTGGATCTTTGAGGTGACCTATACAAAGTGGGACAGAGGAGCAAAGATGGTAATACTGGTAAATTACTGCCAAACATGTTTTACCTGTTTCAAGTGCACACATGCAAAGGAGTAAATGAGATGTTTACATTTAAACTTGTGTGTGACTTAACCAAAAAAATCAATCATATAAGAATTCAGAAGTAATACTGACGTTGATTTTCTGTAGAATCTGATTCTGTATTCATAGGTCTCCATAAGCTTTGCCATTAAAAATCTTTTCCCAAGTTTTCACTTCGGACTTTATTATTTTCCCTAGAGGTAGACATCATTGCAGAGATAAACATTGTTGATCTGATTTCTTACGCAGCAATGCTACTTTAGGAAAAAAACCTGCCATCAGCAGCTTCTCCAGTGCTGCTGCCTTCCGTATGTTGATTTATAAGGACACAAGTAGAAGAAAGGCTGATGGGTGAGGTTTTTTTAAACCATCAAAGATAGATCATTAAATTTAGCAGAAACTTCATTAACTGGTGGAGACTGTAACAGGAGCTTTCTGTAATTTTCAGCAAAATTTCCCTTGTGCCCTAGTCACAGCAATAGCACCATGTACCCTAGGAACTCAACCACTTAAAGGTTTTGCACTGTCCATTTCATCCTCTCCTCTCTCTGCTCATCTTCTCCCACTTTCTCATGCTTTTTTTTTTTTTGGTCTTATCTGGGCTCTTCACCTTTTACTATCCCACTTGTTAAAGAGAAACAGTTGCATGCTACAGTTATACATTGAACAGCTGGGGATATGTCTTGAATTTGGCCTCAGGGAATAACTTTGATCACTAAGCTGGAACATTGACATGCCTACCTACAAGTCAAGAGGCTGCACTTCAGCATAGGGGTGCAGCAGAGGAGTGGCCAAACTGGAACAGACAACAGGACTGACCATCCCAATTTTTTGTCTCCGAGAGTCACCAAGGGGGAGCTGTGAGAGAGCAGTGGACAGGTCTGTGGACGTGCTGTATTCAGATCTGCTGCAGCCTCCCACCACCTTGCAGTTCAGGGACTTCCCAAGCCAGAAGTGGTGTCTTGGTATTTTCTTGCCCCCACTGGAACTTCTCTTCCCTGAACTTGCCCCATCTCCTCTTGACTGCCTTCAGCCTTCACAACAGCCAGTGGCAGGGTGTTCCACCACTGACCTGAACATCCTGCTGAGATGAGAGACCAAAAAACCTGGGTCTTTTGTCCTTGTGCTGCCTGCTGCCCACTGGTGGCATTTTTTAGCAACTTTATTGAATTATTTCTGAGATGGGAAAATCAAGGATGCGCGCAGTATTCAACGTGTGCATTCATCATGGGTTATCCAGACTCTTTTGCACAGGTCAGTGCCTGTAGACACTTTGTGCCTTGAGGTGGTAGTCAAAATGCTCTATTGGGTGTGGTCCAAAGAGGTGCCACTCTTCCTAACTTGCAAGCATGATCTGAAGTGCTCCAGGAGTTGAGATACCCGAGTTCACAACTTGTCTAGATCTGTAGGAGTTCACGTGCACATCTCTTGTCATCCCAGAGAGTACCCAGCTCTCAGACTAGACTAGGTCTAGCTGTTCCATCTTTCCCCATTTGAAGATGTACAAGATTCACAAGGCAAGACGGAGCACACAGGATGGGACTGCAGTCCTTGGGTTAAAGTCCTCAGCAGGTTCTGGTCCATTTTTCAAGGGATGCACTGTTTTGATAAAACAAGTCTGTTTGGTTTGTTTTTTTTTTTAACACTGGACAGTTGAGAAAAATAAAAAAATAAGAAGAAATATCTGGGGGAGATAACATCCAAAAATATGTATCCACTTATTTAGTCAAAATATGTTTTGTGACAGAATGTGGTCCGAGTCTATAATTTTTATTCCAATTGCTGAGAAGCACTTGCTGCTCTGCCCAGGAGCACCATGAGTGCGTTTGTGAACTGTTCCTTTCCGAGCCAAAGCTGTCAGCCAACATTCACAATGAAATAGCCACATCTATGGAGGTGATTTGACTGCAGAGTAAACCATCTAATTTTAAGTGTCTGCGTGTGTTTCTATGTGTTCGTTAGGCCTATAAATTCTCATTTAAACAAAGAGATGTAATCAATAACTGGCAGCAGAATCTGGGAAAATGTTTCAACTTGGTTTGCATGGGTTAGTACCAACTTACCAGCTGAATCTCTGGCTGTCATGGAAGTCGAGAGACATACTCCCATGCAGACACCTCTGCAGAGATATCTTGATCTAAGGGCCTAACCTTGGACTAATCCAACCTATCTGTCTCTAAGACGTTTGCAAATCTCCAGTTTATACACAGATCATGCAGCAAATGTCTTGACTTGTTCAAGTGTGCTTTGGGTTTGTAGAAGTGATTCAAACAGTAATGGTAGTTTTAGGGTAGAGTATTTTAATCACTGTTTTTCATCAGAAGGGATGTTCTGGCAACACAGTGTATTAGCTAAAACAAGGAAACAGGAAAGTATTATACATTCTTCAGTTACCCGGTATGAATTTGTACATTTGTAATGGAACAGCATCTTGCACTTTGACTGAGATGTATGCATGAGTTTTGTGTGCATAAATCCTGCAGGATTCTCGTTGGCTGCAGGATTTCGTAAATTCTTCTGAAAATAAATATTGAATAGTGCAGAGGTACCAACAAGAAACCGACTCTGTCAGCCAGGCTGAAAGTAGAAAAACTAGTTCTCCGGTAAATTTGGTTCAGCTTGTAGTTTGTTACAGCCGTTCTCCCTGGAGGAGGATCAGAGATAAATATGAATCATACTTGAGTTCTAGGAGGAACATTTGTCATGCCGCTTATTGCAGGATTTCGTATTACATAAACAACTGTAAATGGAGGGAAACGGGTTGTTCTGTGAGCAGTGGAGTGAAAATCCTGCTTTCCTCTGGATCCGTGTCCTCTGCGGCTGCCCTCCCGTGCCCCTGCCCCGCTGGCACCCAGCCATCACTGGCACAGGGGTGGGAAGTGCCGCCGGCTGTGGGACAGGAGCGAGCAGTCGGCTCTGAGGGGGCTCTGCAGTGGGGCCGGCCATGCAGCCCATGACGCCTTTCAGAGCTGGTGCTGGAATAGAAATATTGATAGGAGTAACAGGGGGGAGCCAAACTGCTCCGATAATATTGTCAAGGAGACAGGGAGAAGGCTGGTACCCTTGTGACAAGAGCTGGGCTGTGCACTTTGCTGCTTTCCTCCCCTGAGTGGTTTCTAAATCCTGCGGTAGCCTATACCGATTAAGACGAGATCTCTTTCTTTTTCTGTAAATGCCTTGCTTTAATCTTCCAAGTGTTGCATCTAGTCACCCTTCAGACTTTGCAGGTTAATGAGTTTTAAATCCATGACCACATAACTCTAATGGTAATGAAGTTTGCTTTTGCAGAGGGTTTACAGCCTGTCTGAAATTTTGGAGGCTAAGTTTGATGTAGTTGATAAAACAATCAGTTGGGTAGATGCACCGATTCATGGAACTGGTTCTTGGCATTCTGACTGCAGATTATCAATAAAAATGGTTTAGACTTTTTCTTATCAAGAAGTTCTTTGTATGTCTTACTAACATTCTCATTTTCTATCCAATGCAGAATAATGTAGCATGAAGGCTTAACAATAAACTTTTCAGCCAGACGCTGGTATGTGTGCGTTACTGAGAGGTTTGGATTGCAGTAATTGGAATGAAAAGTTCCTTTGTTGCTATTGTGACATGATGTCACGGACTAGTGTGCTGTCACAACTTAAAAAACACTGTGGCAGTTATTAGAGCCCATGCCTGAAAACAGCGTTGTCTGTTACAAAATAACATAACTGAACAATCAAATGTGTGCTTGTCATCCAATACGTTCATTGTTGTTTCTGCTTCGTACCCTCTTTGGATTTTTTTCTGAGGCTGAGAAACGTCTGATGTGGCGTTTTAGTAATTCCTTGAAGGTCACATGAGCTGAAGACCTGCTTTACACGCGTGTTTTGTGCAGGCACCCCACCCTCTACTGAACAGCCAGCTGGCCCGTATCCATTCATGGTTGACTCAGATGATGGGAGAAAGGTGCCAGTTGTACAAGCTTATGCTTATGGAAAGTACCTTGGTTACCTAAATGTTACATTTGACGAGAAAGGAAACGTAGTTGAAGCGGTTGGAAACCCCGTTCTGCTGGACAGCAGTGTTCCTGAAGGTACGTGGGCTAGATTTTTGAATTTGCCTGCAGCACTCTACTACGAGTGTTACTACGTTAAATACACAGTACAACGTGGAAGGAGAACTGGGATTTCTTCCTGAGCTTGCTGTCCCCTCGGTGTAGGGTTCAGGCTGTGTCACAGTCGTACCCGTTTGCCTTTGTTTCTCTTTCTGAACAGTGGCCTTTGAATATACACAAATTTAGTGTATGTTTTTTATAGGAACTCTGGTGATGCGCTACCTCACCATTTAGCAGAGCCCGTTTCAGCTAGTCCTGTAATTATGATTTAAAACGTTTTGAGGACTAATTTACACTGTTTTGCCAGAGGTTGGGTTCTTCAGAGCAGAGTTTAGGGCAACATAGGAAAGTGGAAATGTTCCACAAAAAAAATTGAATACGCTGGCAATGTGCAGATCCAATATAGAAACCCACGACTTCTTGTTTTCAGTGCTGAGTGTTCAGTGTTTCAGCTCTGAAACATTTCAAGAACTGGGAGGAGGAGAGGCTCTCTGTTGTTTTCTGTTCATAACTATTCAAACTCTTTTACCTGCTTTTTGTCAGCTCTGTAATTACCTGGAGCTGGTTCTTTAGTCTTTGTTTCTTGTCCAGTGTTTGCTGTATGAAGCTCTGAGCTTTTATCAGACTTTCTAGGTTCTACCAGAGTTTTTATAAAATCAATCCTTTAAAAATTATTTGTTTAGAGATATTCTTATCTACTGTGTTATTCTCTATGTTATTCTCAGTGATCTGTTAATGTAATGAGACGATGTAAAGAGACTTTGCATTCTCTCTCTGATGTCAATAAAGGTTCTGTTAATGTAATGAGATGATGTAAAGAGACTTTGCATTCTCTCTCTGATGTCAGTAAAAGTTCAGTAAAAATTCAGATACGTAGGTGCTCTTGTTCTATAAATGTTGCCATTGCTGACAGTTCTGTGGCAAATTGCTTAAAACTAATCGCTGATATAAAACAGTTGTGGCATTATCTGTCTGTATATACAATCTCTGTATGTGGGTTTTTTTCTGAAAGAACTAGATTTGTACCTGGCAGATAGATATGCACAGAGGATTAATTTCTATAAAGTTTTTATTCCTTAACATTGATATTTGAGCTAGTATGCCTTTTAGCACTACCTTAAAGGGGAGGAAGCTATAAATAGGAAAAAAAAAAGATATGCTGTCAAATAAAGACCAAGCTCATTTGTATATTAAAAATTCTCTCACCTATCAAGGTAGGTGCTAGAAACCCCATCAATCAGAGGTTAGAGCTGGACTGGGCAAAAATATTTTTACCTGTTACAGAGGAGATAACCTTGCTGTGGCACAGGGATGGCTTGCTCACATGACTGTTGTGTCCTACCTGCTTCCTTTCCAGGCTTTTTTTAAAGTGAGTGTAGATATTGTGTTGCTTGAAGAGCCTTTAGGGAAAGTGTAACTTTTTAGGATTATGAAGAGCCAGGTTTTTTTCCCTAAGCTCTGTATTCATTGAAGTGTCACTAATGTGAGATATGTACGATGCTTATTTTACACTTTTATACTGCTTTATAGATGAGCACATTAAAGAAGAAGTGGAAAAATGGAGGAAAAACCTTGGGAACTATTCTCAAGAAATTGGAAAAACTAGTGTTTACCTGAACGGTACAAGCCAAGCATGCCGTTTCCAAGAATGTAACATGGGAAATTTGCTCTGTGATGCTGTGGTAAGATGTTGCTACTACAGGTGGCAATCACGTCTGAGTGTTACTCCAGAGCTATTAGATAAACGCTCCCCAGCTCCACACTGTCAGCACGTGGGCTCTGTGTCGCTTTCCAACACCGTAACATCTAGCGTGTCCCTAGAAAGATCTGGCAGAAGCAGGGCTGTAAGTGAATCTTGCTGTATACAGTAAGGAGCAGTTTACTCTTTGTGTATATCCTCATATGGAGAACGGCTTGTTCACAGCTGGCTCTGAGGCTGCAGTTTCAAGAGACATAGCAGTCTGATCTAAGAGCCCGTTCCTCAAGGGAGGAGGAGAGCCTGGCTTCCCTCCCCCTCCCCTGTCCTGCTACCAGCCCCCTGCTCACAGCACTTACACTCGCTGGGCTCTGCGGTCACTGCTTTTTAACGCACTAGCCCAGGAAAAAAAAAAAAAACCAACAAAAACCGTGGGTAGTTTTCTGCAAAGTTACTCATACGAATTGTCCCCCTTGAAGAGCCCAAAAGGTGCCAGCTGAAGCAAAGGAGGGGGAAAGGCCACACACACAGCCAGGCACAGAAGAGCTAAAAGCCCCCAGCACCCCGAGCCAGATGGAGCCACTGGCCCCTGCTGCGTCCTGACAGTATCGCTGGGCTTTAACAGTCATGTAACACCAGAAAGTCTCTTTATGAGAAGTCACTTCCAGTTTTTAAACTAGCTGGGTTTGATTGTTTTACTGTCCCGCAGCAGCACTGTTTCCTTTCGGTGCTCCAGGGAAAAACGTTGCTAATGTGGCCGTTTCCAGAAAATTAGCATTGCCATAAATGTCCAGCAGCATTGCCACAAAGTCAGGAGCCAATTAATAAGAATGAATTTTCATTTAGATATGTCCCCAAAGCTGTTTATCCAGTCCATGTGATCTCTTTTATTGTAATCCTTAAAATAGTTCATAGTTCATGGTATAATTTGCAAATTTGATTTGGGAATTCTGCATACAGTTCTACTAAAATTGCAGCACCTTGCTTTTTCTTCGTGCTAGAATCGGTTATATTTTTAGTTGACAAACGTGATCAAATGCTTTGGCAATTTTCAGCCTTAAAGAAAGTAACTCCATACTCTTTCAGGTGTCTGTAGTTTTTCTTGCTGTACATTTTGTCTTGGGAGGTCATATTCTACTTTAGTTAAACTGGTGTTTCTAGACAACCATCTGCAGTCACCAGTGGACACACAGATTACCCTTCATGTTCTTTGCCTCACCAGTTCTACACTTGCTTTCCTCTCACCTGCCGTGCATTCAGGGGCATCAAGGTGAAAAACAGCCTGTTCCACGGGCTTTAGTATTTAGAGTTGTCCTGGGAAATGTAGAGACTGAGAAATTTAGAAGATTGATTGAGTGGTTGTACTGGGTCGAAACAGAGGTCCACTTAGTTCAGTGATGCTTCTCCAACAGTAGCCCAGAATCTCAGAATAGAAGGTTGACAGACCCAGATGGCATTTTACAAAGGACTTTAAAGGAACTCAAATGTGAAAAGGCTGTGACGTTGCTAACAGTACTGTGTGAGCCCTTGCTTTAAACTGCCTCCGCTCAGAACTGGAGACTTGCAATCCCTTTGTTGATTATGAGTTACAAACTGCAGAATATCTCACGGATCTGGCCATAGAGAGTAACTTTGAAGTTGATGTCAAAGAACATACAAAACCTTTTTTGTCTCTTTTCAGTCTCAGGTTGTATTGGATGTAAATTTCCAGAGCCTAGACTAAGTGAAGATTAAAAATCAGTTTAAACATTTTCCTTTGGTAGCTTTATGAGAACGTCAGACGTCCGGGTAAAAAGTCGTGGAACCATGTTTCAATGTGCATCCTGAATGGAGGTGGGGTACGGTCACCCATTGATGAAGAGAGCACTAACGGTATGTAAAATTACAAGCTCGATGACAGCTTTATCTGGAAGGGAGAATCAAGTTACCAAGCAAGTGTGAATACAGTGTTAGGTATGAGATTGTTTTGATGGGATTTGCGTAGTGTTTGGAAGCGATTTCAAACTTTCTCAAGTGGTTATCCATCATTACAGCACAACTGCCCTCAGGCTGACATTAATAAAATTTACTAGCATTGTTTGCACACAATGCTTTTTATAATTTCCTTCTGTCCTTGGAAAAAAGCGGATATTCTTCACCACCTACTGTAGAGTGTCATCCGGTGTGGCCACTGGGAGCCTTCTGTTGTCTGCTGTAGAATAAGTAAATTCTGGGGTTTTTCTGAATGCTAAGGTTTTACAGTTTTTATTTTCCCGTTGTCACATAAACGAAACCTGAAATCAAACACCTTTTTCTGTTTAGCTAAATCTTTGTGTAGGACTATGTAAGTAAATCTTAAAGCGATTGGAAAAATTGCTTGACTTAGTAAGAATAGCTGTGTTTCTTCTTCATCTTAGGTTGGTGGTTTGTGATCTCTTCCGCTAGAGTTACTTGAATAGCAATACCTGCAGTTACATCACACTCGGATTTATTGGTGTTGATACTTGATAAAGATGCAGGTTCTTCGATTGGGACAATGTGTGTGATTCTCACCTCTAGTGGCCCTCGTTTTCTTAAATTGTATTTGCCACGTTCCTTGTCAAAAATGTACTGTTAAACAATCCTAAAATAATTTTGTAAACTTAGAAAGAAAGAAGTAAATAAAGTCTCATTCCCCCAGGTAGCATTACTGTGGAAGATTTGCTTTCTGTTTTGCCATTTGGAGGTCGTTTCGATTTGGTAAGAGTAAAAGGCTCCACTCTGAAAGAAGCTTTTGAGCACAGTGTGCACAGATACGGAAGAGGGAGCGGAGAGCTGCTGCAGGTTGGAGGTATGTTTTCTTCTTTCCTCGTCTCGGTTTTCCAAACCAGCCATCCCTTCTGCTGGCCTTGTTTGTGTCACTCCTGGAAGCCTCTGTAAGAATGGAAATCAAGTCGGCCTTACACCTTAGCCCCGTGCCTCGCACATGCCAGCTAACTAATGCTGTGTATCGTGTGTACGTTTAATTGAGCTGCTGCAGCACGCCGGCCATCGCTGTTCCCTTCCGCACAGACAGCATTCCCAGTTGTTTCAGTAACCTGTAACGGCAGCAGTTTAACACTTCACTTAGCTACAGGAAGATGTAATTGAGTGTAGCTGTAACACAGTAACAGCTACAACAAACTCTGGGTTTTGCTTCTTCACTGCCACTCTACCTGAAATCCCGGACGGGATGCCTCTGCCAGTTATTGCCAAATGTCAGCTTATCAGAATCTTTTTGTGCGATTGTCTGATGATTGCTGACGGTTCTAGGGGTAGTCCAAGTGGGCTATGGAATTGCTTTAGTGAATTTCTAAATAATGTAGGGATGAACAGTTAATATTAAAAAAACCTATGCATTTCTTGAATTGCAGCTTCCCATATGTTTATCCAGACGTGTACTTAGCTACAGTCATGTTTATTCCTGGTCTCTCTGTGATGCAGTGCAGGTTTTATTGTTTATTTAGCGGAAAAACTAAACTTCAGGGGCGGGGGCTGATGGATTTCCCCCCCTTCCTGCCTCTCCCCCCGCGTAGCCTGGCGATGGGGGCACTACCCCGTGCAATCTAGGATCCCCGCAGGCCAAGGACACAACCCGTGTCTCACCAGTAAGTTAACCGTGCTCTTAGGAACCGCTAAGGTAAAGCAGGAGCAGCCCCTCTGCTTGCTGCCTTCTCGCAGAACCAGAAGGTAACCAGGGGCCTGGACAGGGTTCAGGAGAGAAGATCCAGGGCAGGAAGAGGGGCAGGGCTGGCAGAGCCTCTCTGCTCTGGATGAGCTGAAGTGCCTCCTGATCAGCAAATCCGTGGCAGTGCTGTTCTAGGGGCCCAGGCGTCCCCAGGCCTGGAAACCGCAACTTCCAGCCCTGCCCTGGCTTGCTTTTTTCGGGACAGTACCTATTATCCGTAATAGCTGCTAAGTTAGGGTGGCTGGCTGGCTTTAAAAGAAGTCATTTCAGGCGACAAGCCAGGGGAATGAAAAAATGTATGACTACAGAAATAAGGGAAGGTATTTTTGTCTTGCAGTATCCTAATCCCATGACTAGTCATTTCCTTCTGTGGAACAGTGACGAGAACAGTCAGATAAGTAACTGAGGCGGGGCAGTGCTTCGGTAATTCTCTAATCTCATGAATTTTCTTGCCATAAAAGTTCAGTAGTGTGCAAGAAAAATGGGGTGTTAACTGGTATAATTCAGAATGATACAACCTCTCAGTCACAGAAGCTAATGTAAAGAATCAGCTGAAGATGGTGGAGGACGGTGCTTCTAGCCCTGTGTGTTCCATAGACGGAGTGGCATTCAAACGTGTATTTTTGTAGGCATCCATGTGGTCTACGATCTCTCCAGAGCCCCAGGAAGCAGAGTTATGAACTTAGAAGTGCTTTGCACCGCCTGCCGCGTCCCAGCCTATGTCCCCCTCCAGATGGATGAAATATACAATGTGACTCTTCCATCCTATATGTTATTTGGAGGAGATGGCTACCATATGCTGAAAGACAAAAATCTGGGGTACACTAAAGGTAAGTATGGGCACCAACAGGGTAGCAGACAAACAATTCCCAGAAGTTAAAAGATCTTTTTGTAGTACAAGTCTCAGGCTTGTTGCTTTTACTGTAGAGATTAAATTTGCTTCTAATCTGACTGCTCTGGATTGCTAGTTTTGGTCGTAGCCAGCAACTATATTCTTCTTCAGTTAAATCGCAAAAACTTCAAAGAGAAACTGAGCCGTACCAATTTAGCACTGCTTAGAGAGCAGTTCTGAGGTCATGATAAATCAGAAAAGAAGCAAAAAAACGCACGGTGGAGAGTTCGTATCATGTGTCCTACCTTGCACTTGTACTCCTTACTAAACAATGCATCAAAAAGAAAGGTGCTATTTTATTTAGACCTTATTTTTCCACTGTATAGAGAGAGGTATTTGTGAAGATAGAATCGTTACCTCTGCTACTAAAGGACATGCAGCTCAGGCAAGCAACACAGAGGGCGAGGGGAAAGTTGCTGACTTGCTCTGCGGCAACGAGCCTGCCCCTCTGCAAGCCGTGGGACTCTCGCAAGTTGTGCAGGCAGCAGCATGCTGGAGAGGTGGAGAGGAGGCGTTTTGTAATGCTGGCTTAAGATCCTCTGAAGTTGCACGCAAACGGTTAGAAATGCAGCATTCATACAATTGACACACATCTTTAGGCCAAAGGGAAACTTGGAAAAAATTTCGAGATTACATTTTGTTATTTCTGAAAACAGAAAAAGGATGTAGTGCTGTATTTAAAAAAAAAAAAAATATCTTCTAGGAACATATCTACATTTTGCAGAACTTCGATTTCCTATGTTCTGCTTCTGGATGGTAAAAGAGTTCTTTTATCAAAAAAAGAATTCCCCTATGGACCTTTGTTACAGACTGGTTTTGTGGTTCTACAGAGTATTTCAATTTAAAGTTGAGTCTTACAGGTAGGACTGGTGTTTTTACATCAAATTCAGCCTACAGCTTGTACATTTGGGAAGGCTGTAGTTTTCATTAAATAGCGGTGTGTGCAGAAACAAATTCACATAGAGAGAAATCATTAGGAATAACAGAAGAAAACAACTTGAAAGGTTCTGGTAAAGGCTCCCAGTAGAGCAGAGGGGCAAAACAATAATTACTTTTAAGGTGGAAGTGTTGTACTTCAGGGTTGTAAGAGCTTGGATCTTGCAATTACAAAGAGCTTGCGACATGGTTGCCAGCAGGGACCGAGGAGGGTGTGTCTGACTGCAGAAAATCCGCGTCATACTTTTGTGTGCACACACTAGAAATAATTCTTTAAAAAAAAAAGTAAACCTAAATTTGAAAAGGTGTAAGCGATAGCTTTGCCACATCTATAACAAACAAACAAACAGGTGGGAGACAGTCTACCTAAATCTGACTGGAAGTGTTATCAGTCAGTTACTTATTGGAACAGATGCAAAACAACAAAGCCAGACAATGCAAAGAGTATTCTTGTCTGGGTAAAATGTGAGTTGCAACCAAAAATTCTGGTTACAAACCACCACAGATACTTTACCCATGCACAAGAAAACTCTCCACACCCCTGCGCTGTCTTGATGGGTACCGATTCAGCATGGAAGCCATAGAAAACACTTCAAGACTTGAGCTAAAACTGCAATTTTAGACAGGTTCTTAAATTTTGATTAAGAGCAAAGCTGCTGCAGAGAACATGTTTGTGGGGTTTTTTTTTGTTGGTTTTTTTTTTTTTTTTTGTCTGTTTAGGTGAACCTGATATTGAGGTTGTTTCCCGTTACCTTCAGAGAATGAAGAGAGTTTACCCAGCAGTTGAAGGTCGAATAAAGTTTTCTTCTGGAAGTCTTATTGAAGCAAGCCTTACCCTGATTTCTGTATTGATCACTGTAATATTCTTGCATACTTGATTTTTGGTCACTGTGTGTTTGTTTGGATGGAGGCAGGAGGAGAGATGATGCTGATGAAGGGAAAAGAGAAAAGTTCTCTTTTCTACACCTGAAAATGAACAAGTGTGTAGGTTTCTGCATGTCAGCAGTAAGCAGCACAAGCCATTGTCTTTGAAGAGTCTTTAAGATACAAGAAAATACACAGCGCAAGCTCCGCATTAAGAGTCATTGAAGCACACTGTGCAGAATGAGTTGACAGAATTCGTGACTTCTCTTAGTCTGAAGCAGCAGGTACCCACAGGGCAGTTCCAGGTTTCAAGAAGCAAAGTTTCCAGTGAATACTAATGCTCCATCGTAAAACCACCACACTCACCCAAATGGGGTATTTTTAACTTGTAAAATTCTTTTACCCGCTTTAGATATTGAGTTGATTCCAGTAATGTAAAGCTTCTAGAAATGGATTTATTATAGGTGTATATACCTTTCTTTGATTTCTGCTCAGCGTTAAAGCTTTCAGTCTAATAATTCTGCTTCGCTTCCAGTCATATTTATCATACCTGCACCAGTGCCTGAAAGACCTGGATTAACCTCAGTGTCGTTCAAAGTATGAAGTCTGTTTACATGCAATTATTTTTTTTCCCATTTGGCTTTTGAAGATGCAACATCTCACTTATTAATGGAAAACATAAAGGATGTGATGAAAGCTTAGTTTTATTTTGATCATTTATAACAAATTGAATATATACAATTCAATTTGAATATATTCAAATTGAATATATACAATTGGGGACTGTATCTAGAGTGAGAACACAATCTATGACTGCGTTTCATATAAATATGCTCACTTTTAAACCTTTTTCCGAAGACCAAAGCACAGGACTCCTGCCCATTACCCTATTTGTGACGTTCAGAGGGAATGCTGGATACATGCAGCGACTCCTGCAGCGCTGTGGCATCCTTTGGAAGTAGTCCAGCAATGGGGCTTTTTGCAGCATAACCTGGCTTTGTGACACTTGTGATCATAACTCAAAAGCCCGTCCCTGCTATGGAAAGACCGTGTTTAAAAAATACACAGTTGTAAGAGGCTAATGAGTATAAAATCAGAACACATTAAATGCTAAGTGTACATTTCTGTACAATTTATCGAGAAGTGATGGCTTATAAATGAGTGCAAACGATTTTTTTTCTACAATTGTTCACATTTGTAATTTCAACATCAATGTGTTTCCGTATTGTTTACTGCTGTATTAAACTGCCTATCGGTGTTTTGAATAAACCAGCTTTGTTTTTCTGGAAAGCGTACTATACTTCTTCAGACCAAAGCTACTCACCTCTTAAATTCACTGCACCTGCAGATTTCAAGGAGGAGGTGCATTAAGATAAACACTCAGTATGTTTAAATTTCAAGACCCCATTATTTTCCACATAAATTCAAGGGTTGTGCCTGAAAAGATCTGGGCTACGCAGCGGCATTAGGTAAGTTGTGTTAGAACGGGGAGACAAACACCAACTGACCTTGACACACTACTAGTTACAACACGGCATCGATTGATTTGTCACTACCAGTCCCTAAAGTTGTTAATTTACAGAGTGGTCTTCCTCCAATCAATGTAATACCAGTAACGAAGAGTGCGCTTACAGGCCAAGCTGCACCTGCACACCAGTTTTGAAGAGGTAACAAATCCTTTGGCATACCCAGAAAGAAATAACACTTCAGCCTTCTTTTGACAAACAGAAGGAAAAGGTCTGCAGAAATAATACAGATAATGCAAGCTGTATTGACAACACTAATACTGCATTAGGTTGTTCGTAAAAAAGGAGTGGGTGTTGTCTGAAAAGAAAAATTAAAATAGCCCTGTATTGTTCTGCAAGTAAAACTTGTTAAAAATGCAAGCACGGAAGTCCCTTTCGAAGTCTCATAAAAAGGCTAGGGCAACAAATTAAGATTTACAGGAAAAATCTCCCATGCATTTTTTTATACTAATACATTTTTAGAGAAGGCTATGAACACTCACATCTTCTTTTCTAAGCCTGTAAAGAAAGCATGTCAGAAAAAACCCGACAGAACCTAGGAAAAAAGCAGAAAAATAAAGCCTATGGTAAAAGTCTAACTTTTTTGACCACTTTTCACACCCATTATTATTTTAAGAGTCCTTTAGATCTGAAGGTCAGCTATTAAATAAACTAAATCACACATGTGGTCTTCCACGCTCACAGGAAGCGCAAAAGCCAAAGATAGTTCTGAGACTTATTTGTATGCAATAGATTCAATCGTGTAATTTTGTTTCAAAAAAATTAGTAAGATTTGTCGAGACAGTTAAAAATACCTCCATGGGACCATTGTGCAACTTCTTCCAAACAATTTTTCTACATAACCTTTAAGGAAGACAACAGTAATTGCTCTTTTAGCAAAGCATATATTGGCTGATCTCCCAGATGTCTTATTTTATGTCATCCTGTAATTTCACATGCGGAGATTTTGGGGAAATTAACTTGACTTTTACTGATAACAGCTAAAACAAATTTTAAATAAAAAGTACAGATACATTATTTACTTGTAATTGGTATTAAATTTTAATGTCTTTATTGCATAAAGATTTTTTTAGAACTTAATTTTTATGTTATTTACAAGAAAATATACAATGCAAGGCTAAAACGTCACATGTCCATTACAATAGTGCACAGCAGATGTCTCTGCTGGGTGTCCAGCAAGGTCCCTGCATTCACATCCAGCACGACACAGAGCTGGCCTCCTTCGGACCCTGTCAAACAGTTACAGACAAAAAAAAAAATATTACTTGCTATGTTTGAAAACACGTATTTACATAGAAATGACTGAACTGAGCTGTAATGATGAATGGTATTTGGAAACATCCACTTGAAACCAGACTTAGGAGAAAATAAGGCTACCGCTTTCAGGTTTTTAATACCATTTCTCAAAATAGGTCTTTTCTCCTTCCTCTGGGAGTTCTCATCTCCCCATTCCTAATGACTAAACACAGTTTTCTTAACACAGCGGTTTTCTGATCTGGAAATGGCACTCACATGGTATTTTTTTCATCTGGACTTCTTTCCTCCCTCTCCTGGGAACGCTTCTCCTCCCTCAGCTGTCCCTTTTCCTTGCGTCCCGTCTGACAGACTTCCAAGGGACTGGCTGTACTTCATATCAAAGGCAAAGCTCAGAATAGGAGCTTTTCAGCTCTTACCCTCAGAACGTGTTCCCTTATGCACGCTGCCATCAAACACAGCATCCATCAAGCGATCCAGCACCGGTACGTGTAGCAGGACATGCCCCCAGGACAGCCCACCTCGAGAAGGGAGGGCAGCGGAGCGACACCCTGCGCACCAACACTTCCCCATTTCTCCCATCGCTGCTTCCCTGCCGAAGGAGCGGTGCTGAAACCAAAACTTCCACGATGCTCAGTGTTCCCTTTAAATGCTGACTAACCTAAGTATGTTTCTGTTCTTCGCCGTAACTACATTTTGGTGTCAAGCAACTCAAAAAGGACCCGTCTCTGCTGAACAGAGGGGACAATCTGGAGCGATTTCCCCTTCCCCCTCCCCCAGCACAACTGGTGACTGACAACCCGTCATTACTTTTAAACTGCCCCACTACCACTGCTGGGAGGAAACAATTCCCTTCCCAAGTGGCTTCACAGTCAGTTGGCAGTGATTTGGAGAGGGAAAAAAAAATTTTTTTCAGGGTTCCAGGTGAAAACCACTGCCCTTCCCCCACACCCTCTCCACCTTGCATCTCCCTTCTCACGGCGATCCCCCCGCAGCTGCCTCGCTCAGGCCATCGGTCCTAGCACGCTCACGGCCAGGTCTCACTGCCAAACACCACAGAAGCAGTACTTTGTTCTGTACTTCTCTCAGTACATTGAAAATAGGAAAACAGCCAAAGTTTCTGGTTGGAGTATTTTCCGTTCCTCTACTGAAAGCTGGGCCAGCAAATTCCCTCCCTCTGTTCCCACCAGCTTCAGTCACAGGGGGCAGGGAGAGCCCAGCCCTCAACTCTGCTGCTAGTGTGGGTTACATGGAACAAAAGGATGGATTAAGAAGTAGTACAAACCATAATCCTGATACAAATTAAATCATCTTTCTTTTGTTTTGAAAGAAAAAAAAAAAATCACTCCCTTAAATACACACAGTTACGCAATCACAAGAACATGGCTGGGGTTGGAAGGAGCCTCTGGAGGTCATCTGATCCAAACCTCAAGCAGGGCCACCTCGAGCTGGTTGCCAGGACCATGCCCAGACAGCTTCTGAGTATCTCCAGGGACGGACACTCCACAGCCTCACTGGGCAACCTGTGACAGGGCTCGGTCACCCTCCCAGTAAAAAAGTGTTTCCTGATGTTCAGAGGGAACTTCCCGTGTTTCACTTTGTGCCCACTGCCTCTGGTCCTGGCACCGGGCACCACTGAAAAGAGCCGGCTCCATCCTCTTCGCACTCTCTCTCGAGATACTCGTATATATTGACGAGATTCCCCCTGAGCCTTCTCTTTGCCAGGCTGAGCAGCGGCAGCAACCTCAGCCTTTCCTCGCAGGGCAGGCGCTGCAGTCTCTTCACCGTCTCCACGGCCCTTCACTGGACTCTCTCCAGTAGCTCCATGTCTTTCTTGTACTGAGGAGCCCAGAGCTGGACACAGAACACCAGCTGCGGCCTTACCAGTGCCGAGCAGAGGGGCAGCATCAGCTCCCTCGACCTGCTGGCAACGCTCCTCCTAGCGCAGCCCAGGTACCACCTGCCTTCCTGCAGCACGACACACTGCTGGCTCATGGTCACCGTGGTGCCCAACGCGAAGGACCCCCAGGTCCTTTTCTGCCGAGCTGCTTTCCAGCTGGGCGGCCCCAGCGTACGCTGGTGCCTGGGGTCGTTCCTCCTCAGGAACAGGACTTGACATTTTCCTTCGCTGAAGTTCACGAAGCTCCTTCCTGTCGGCCCATTTATCCAGCCCGTCGAGGTCCCTCTGGACGGCAGCAAAACCCTCTGGTGTATCAGCCACTTCTCCCAGGTCTGTGGCAGCAGCAGCCCTGCACTCCACCCCATCACCCAGATCACTAATGAAGATGTTAAACAGGACTGGGCCCACAGCTGACACCTGGGATACCTCCTAGTGACCGCCCTCTAACCAGACTTTGTTCCACTGATCACCACCCTCTGGGCCTGACTGGTGCTTTAAAGACGATTTGAATGCTCAACACACAAAGCCTTCAAGTTTTTTCAGCATCAACTGAAGAAAAACCAATGCTCCTATACATATATTATTAGCTGCCGAGATACAAAAACAGGGAGTGAAACAGCAGGGCTAAGTCAGGTCTTTTTTGCAGCACACAAGTCTCTGGGCCATTCCTTACGCTCTTGGTCAGCTGCGTCTTTTGTTTGTTTTTAACTGTTTGAACCCTGACACGAGTCGGCCAGATACAGAGCGGCTGCACAAGGCAGGTGAGACTTCAAGCAAGCTGGCCTCGTGCGAGTGAAAACGGAAGGCGCCCTGGCTTGTTCTGACACCTCAGGTTTGTTTGTGTTTATCAGCAAAGCGAACCACTCCTGGCACTGCCCGGTTCTCGGACACAGGGCTCGTGAAACAAACGTCTGGTTTAAGTGAGGCGGGTTTATGTTTGTTGTGTTCTTGTATCTAGTTAATTAGCTAATACCTCCTGCTTACCATGAAGACCAAATTGCAAAATTACTACGTAACCCCCTGAAGGTTTTATATACGTAAGCACAAATGTCAGATGGATCACAAGCCTGATGACAGGCACTCGTACAGCACTGTGGTGTGCCAGTTCTTTCTCCTTTACCTGGGCAGCTGGCGTTAACATTGCAGTGACCCAACCAGAGGGAAGAAATGCGCCTGCCAAACATTCTCAAGAAAAACACTGAAGCTTAACCTGAGCTCTGCATGAAGAATTCACTTCCTAAATCAGGAAAGGCATAAACCAGAGTGGAGACAATCGGTCAAAAAGACAGGCACAGAGATCCGGACCACCGATTGCTCTGGCCAATTCTACTGAAAGGCAGCTCAGGCTTGCTCTATGCTAGACAAAATGGGCCTTGACTGATTTGTAAAGAGCAAAATGTAAATAATCCAGATTTCGATGACTTCAACATGTTAGTTAAATACAGATTTTTTTCCTCCAGATTTAAAATCAGTATTACAATGGAACAACAGTAAAAAGGCACCAATGACCAGACTCACTAGCAGCTTGAAAAATTCTGCAGCTCTGAACAGAGTTAGTACATACCTTACTCAGCTCTGGAAAGAGTTCTTGAATCCCGATGTCCAGCAGAACATAAGTTAACTACAAGAAAATAAAAGAACATTAAGAACACTCCCGAGGCAACAATAGTGCTTTTGGGTTTTAACTGTGCATTAGAGCTCACTCGTCTGCTACAGCCATACAGTCCCTTCAGGAACTGTGCCAAAAGGCGAGTTTCTCACGTGTTACGCGTTACCTGTTTGTTGAGCACTGGTTGCTGCATTCCATCAAACAGAAGCCTGATGCCTTCGTATTTAGCCTCTTCCCCAATGCACCTGCATATTAAATCTACACCAGATACCAACAACAAATCATTAGGAAGCACCGCAAAACAACTGCAGTTAGAGAACTACAGTAATTAAAAAAAAAGTTTAATTTAAAGAAAAGAGTTCAAATTTTATCCATCTAAAGTGGTAAATGAAAAAAGCCAAACATTCCTTTGGTTCCTCCTTTTATCCTTCTTTTCCTTCACAGCTCACACCTAAGTAATTAATACTTTTTTAATAATATCAGTGTCCTAATGCATTGTTTAATTTTTTAAAATTTCACAAGCTGAAATTTTTTGATTACTTTCTGAATAACCTAGCAAATGGGTCCCTCTTCCCTAGTTTAGACAGTATAGGGAGAGCTCAGCTGTATCTTCTGGTTTCACAGTGTGCCTTTTTTAACCCAGTTTTCATCTGGAAAAAATACAAACCACAGGACCATTCTAAAGATGAAGAAATTATGGTATTAAGTACATTTGTAAAGCTCTCGATTTCCATCACGTCTTTATTAATTACCATGCTACAACCTCAGTCAGCAACACTGAAGTGAAACTGGACCCCTGGGTTTCTACACCTAGCGTTTTAGTCAACTCAGATCTCAGCAGCGTTAAGTTTGATTTGGAAAGCTAACGTGGCCGTATCCGGGTCATACATCTGCTTGAACAATTAGCCACGCTCATACAGAGGGTCATTAAATACAGAACCTGGAATGTATCTCATCATTTCTTCAAAAGTCTGCTTTGCTCGCTTCTGTTTATCCTGGAGAGAGCGAGGTTCAGTATTCTCACAGAACACAGCATCTGCAGTGAAGACACATTGAAAATGAAGTCTTTAGGCAGCCTCACGTCACTGACACGCAACCAGCTTTGAAGCTGAGCTGCTTTTCTGTACGATCTCGACTGGAAAAGAATTCTAGCCTTGCCGGAGAGTAGTCTTTTGCTTACATTAGCCTGATCGAATCCAGAATACTCCACCTGTGTGGGGGACAATGATCTTTTGCCAGTTGGTTTCCATTCTTTTCAAATTTTTCAAGTATTATCTTCTACGTTTGGATCAATTCTACTTTAGGTTAGTTATGATCTCCTTCCGTACAATTTCCCTTATACTCTCAAACCCACAAACAATACAGTTGTGCTATATTGTTTAGTACCTTTTGCTAAAACGCTCTCTGGAACTGCCAAAAAATTCAGATTTACCTATGAATGATAAAACAAGAATCGCTTCATCAGAAATATTAGGCGCTCAGTTTTAAAGACTTACTCCTGTCCTTTTTTTGTCTTTCACAAGCTTTCTTTTTGGCTTGATAAGGACAGAGCCATCTTGATTCCAGAGCTTTGGCTGGACGTGTTGTTTAGATCAGACTGCAGTCAGATAATACTTCTTTGCAGTTCTGAGGTCTTTTTTTTTTTTTCTTTTTAACCTCTCTTCCCTTCCCTTATTTGAAGGACAAGAAGACTCAAGCCCTCTCAAAAGCCCACCACAACAATGGGAACAAAAAAATTAACAAAATTGACTGTGCACACAAGAAGTAATTTAAAGATGGCATGAAATACTCATGCTCTGATTTACTAAACCACTTCTGTTCTTCTTGTTTTTTGCACACCTTAGCAAATTACTATTCATAATACTTTTTTCTGTAATCACTGACAGACAACATGGCTGACTCGCCATCTTTCTGCAATGAGCTTTTGTAATCTTTTTAAAGGCCCGCTTGATTTCTAAAACTCCATTAGCTTTAGTCAAGCACTGCAAAGTTTAGTACTTGGAAATTTAACAGAAGGGTTTTTTCAAATATGAAACTAAAGCAGTATTTTCACATCAAAGATGTAAACTTTTACTAACCTCTCAGCAGTGTTATCAGAGAAACCAACCGGTGCTCCTGAAATAGCTGTTCTAACTTATAATGCAAGTAATAGTCTGTGTACAGTTCCAATGTATTTTTAAAGAGAATTCTTCCTCCCATCAAGAGATGATGCAGCCAGTCAGGAATGTGGAACACTACCCTACCTGCAAAGTTACAGTAACACGCATTTATAAGGTTCTCCTAATACTGATGATAAAGGAATCACTTACTCCAAAGGGGAAGAAGAAAAAGAAAAAAAAAGATTGCAAACAACCAAAAAAATATTTTAGTTTTGTTAGTGCAACACTAAAAAAAGATCTGTATACTCCAGATTGCTTATCAAACACTTCATTTAGCTATTTTTATTCATTAGTTCCCAGAGTGTACGAGCAGCCTAGGCACATCTGAGAAAAAGGAAGGGACCTACTCCCATAAGCTCATACTCTCGAGATGCAGAAAGAAAGAGATACAACAAAACAACCGAGCAATAATGAATGATGATATTTTAGCACAGCAATAAAGTCTTTTAAAGAATGACAATGTTCCTAAGTTGTGTAGCGTGAAGCTTGCAAGTGCTGAGTTATGTATGAGTACTATAACAGAATTTTATTTCTTACCAAAGAATGTGAACTTCGTAATTGGCAGGAAGGACAGGACTAATTAAGAGAAACCACTTCTTACCAACATACATTAAGTAGTCATAGACTCCTTCTACAGTCATCATTTCCATGAAGTAGTTCTGATTTTGTCGTCTTTCTGTATTCTCAGACCGGTTTGCATTATTTTTGAATAAATCATTGAAAAGCTAAAAATAGAAACATAAGACTGAAAACATTGCATTCAAAGGCAAACGGACAGCCATCAGTTGCTTGTTTGTTGGTTTTTGGTTTTAATTAGAAGTAGCTTTTTCCTGGAGCTTTCAAAGAACTATAATCAGGTTTGGAGTGGTTTGGGTTTTGGTGGGTGGGTTGGTTGGTTTGTTTTAAAACTCTTCACTTCTCTAAGTGGCAGGAAAAAACCCAAAGAGCATAGCACATGTTGCCAAGATACCAGACAACCAAAATACCTGGACTCAGACCAAATCAGCGGGGTGTCCAAGAGATTAATGTGTGAGCCCTTTTGCTCCCGGTACCTTCATTTCTCTAGACTTTTATCACAGGCTTTGATTCCTTTGAAGTACCCCGTTCTGTCAAAGAGGGGCATAAAGGATATGGAGTTTGTCAACCTTAAATCACAGCAGAACCCTATGACATCCAAGTGTTCCTAAAATTTCCTGTTGGCTTACATTTTGAAATAAATACAATGGTTTCTGGACAAAATATCCAACTTTTTTTTTTCCCCTGCCAGCTTGATGATTTATAGCAAAAACTTCATGAATCTTTGTAAGCTGCCAAAGTTTGGGTTTCTTTCCATTTATCCCATTTCTCATTTTATTCCCTTCTCCTTCTATATTCCCATTTTCCTAACACCATGATCCCTCCATTTCCTTGCCTTTGGTTCTTCCCCAAAATACATCGTTATAATACTTGTAAAATCCCAAGAGGCTCTTCCCTGCATCCCATACGGAGTCCCACAGCACCTAGGCAGTGCTCCTTGCATTCCTCCTGCCAAGTCTGTGGGCTCCAGCAGCTGGAAAGGATGAGTTCTCTGAATCCTGAGGCTCTCCGCATTTAACAATACCTAGCCATCACCATTAACAGTTTACTTTAAATTACCTTATCCTCAAACCTGTTGATCTAAAGATAAAGAAGAATTTATACAAAATACTCTGTATTACGAAAAGAAATATCAAAAGTTTACGCCAAGCTTCTAAAAAAAACATCCCAGAACTAGAAGAAATGCAGCGTCATTATAGTGTTGCGTAGGTTGAGATGGTTGGTACTGACACAGATTTTTCTGTATCACTCCCAAATTAAAAACAGTTCCAAGGAAAGGAAAGGAAAGGAATTTGTTAGTATGTGGTTTGCTTCCTGTAGAGCAATTCACCCTGAAAGAAATAAGGCCATAAAACACCAAAATCACAACAGGCTCTGAATTATCCAAGTCTCTAACCGGAATGCTCTGCACTCTTGGGAAAAAAAATACATCAGATCTGGCAAAAGTCAGGTTTTGACTTGCACTTCTTCAGGCCCTCTCTTTTGTTAAGTGCTGAACTGCTGGCATTATCTTCACAAGTTCACTCAAACTAAACACCACCAACTTCTTAGGTAAATTACATGAAAGAGCAAATACGGTTAATACCCCGTTATCCAGGAATGCAACAAACCTAAAAAGAACACATAATTATTCATGCCTACTATGAAAGCATCCCTGGTACGTTGTTTAAAACACCCTGTTATAAAATGTCTACATCCTCCTCAATACTGAAGTTAGGATACTGGGTAAATCTCAGTTCAATTACTGTAACTTAAACAAGAACCTCATTTATTTTTTAGATACACGCCATGACCTGACAGAGGCAATACACACTGAGCCAACTCAAAGCAGCCCGTTGTGTAACATAGCTCTAGTTTCAGACTGCGTACGGCCCAGACCGAATCATTGACAGCAGTCCAGCAGGTGAGCTCTACGTTTATACTAAAAAAAAGGAAAAAAAAAAAAAAACAAACCACAAACATGAAGGCTATCTTAGGGCAAAGCTTTTTGACTTCCACAAGTTATTTGAACTTTCACCCCAAACAAGTAGCAGCATCTCTTGAACTATGTATGTACCTCTGCACACGGATAATGTCTTGCACCTTAAATATAATGGTTCCTTGATCATTGTCAAGCTTTGAAAGCTTAGACTCTTGCACATGGCATTTTAGAAAGCAACAGCAGATCAATGCATGCCAAAATTACTGAGCCAATGAGCAGTTTTTAATAAAATGCATACTTCGCACTATTCCAGTGCAAGTGTGTATTCACAGTCATTATTAATGCATGTCTGAAGGACGCCACAGCCATAACCAAGTGGCATCACATCTCTGCTCAGGTGTTTTGCATTTTCCAGGATTTTTGGCTCAGAGGAAAGCCAAGTGAAAAACTTACAATTAGATATTTAATACAGAAGTTGAGATTACATTCACAATTCAGATAAGGATGGGATTTTGCTTTCAAATGTTTCCACACATGTTAACATTTGAGATGTGATATAATACTGTTGCAAATAGACTAAATAAAGGCAAGCAAGACAAGCTTCCAATGCTATCAATATTCGTATCTTTAAATGGTAACTGTGACTATAAACATGAAATTTTCTCAACGGGCTTTCAATGAAGAAATTCCACAGATTAGTACTCGTTAGTAATGGAAGCCAAGCTCTTGAAGCAAGTGAAAGATACAAGGCCTGTATTAAGAAAGAGACCAAAGTAATCCCTGGTACGCTAGGCTATCTATTGTACCTCCATGGGAAAAGCTAGCAAAGTAAGTGTGAATGCTTACATAAAGTGCCTAAACAAACCAAAAAAAAATGCAAATACACACCCATACATTCCAGCATAGGTGGGAAGTTGATAAAAGCAACACCACAATTTTGAATAATATCCACAGCCAGAGGTGTGAACCTCTCCACTGTTTTCCCTGCTTATCTGCAAAGTACAGATGACTATACCAAAACGGTAAGAAGAATGTATGTCGTGTTTCAACCACATCAGTCAGCGTATTGAAAAGCAACTGTGTCTTCCTCTGAGTAACTACGCATAAACACACACTACATTGCTGGTGTTCCAAAAGCAGGTTTTATTGCTGTTGGCAGGTCATCACAAGCCAACAGAACAATGCCTTTGTAGGTGTATTTTGCAAAATCTGCGTCAGCTTAGAAGTCCTGACCTATTCTAGCAAGTCTGACAAAACTATGTTCAGAAGATGATCAAGCTTCTCTACAGACCTTCAGAACAGAAACATAGCTGAGAAAGCCAAAAATCCTGTTGGCATCCCTTAAGAGAGGGAAGCAGGGTTTTTTGTTCACTTGTTTATTTTAACCACAGAGGTTGGTAACTCTTTCAGTCTAGTAAATCTGATACAGGACAAAATTCAGATGCTACTGGCTGTACTAAGGTTCACTACTCATGTCCATTATGAATTTTTAACTAGAAGGTTTTCCACCAGCGTTTAAAACGTACAAAGATACACACACACCAGGAATATTCAAAAAGAAGCAGCACGTAGACAACCTCTCAGAGAAGTAGGCTCATTTCTAATTGAACTCAAGCTTCCACCTGCCCTGACAGACTTTCAGGCACTTCTTACTCAGTGCTTTGATGACGAGGTAGCCTGGGTGTACCCCAGGCACAGCAACAGAGTTGGCAGCACAAGCACCAGGCAAAGTGTACTGTACACCCAGCAGACTCCAGCATGTTGACACTAGAATAAACAGATCTGTGTCAAACAAGGTATACAAGCATCAGCTGGAAACTGACTCTAGCATTTACCAAAAAATTCTGTGCTGAAGAACTTTCTTGCTATGAAATAACATGTTCTTCTCACAGATGGGCACTCAGAAAGCATGAACCTTCGTCTCTTCAGCTGCCTGCCTGATGCCGTTATTGACTCCTTACAGGTAGCTCAGACAATCCTGGTACAGACATTCATCTCCATCACCAGGAGGTAAGGGCGCCAGGCTACCGCACAGTGCTTTTATCTTCATGAAGATATCACACGGCACAACAGAAGTGAAACTGAAGAACTTTGCTGAACAAAACCGGGAGTGGTGGATACACCAGGAGGCTGCACTCCCATTCAGAGAGACCTGGGCAGGCTGGAGAGCTGGGAGGAGAGGAACCTAATGAAGCTCAACAAAGGCAAGTGTAAGGTCCTGCACCTGGGGAGGGACAACCCCATGCACCAGCACAGGCCAGGGGTGACCTGCTGGAAGGCAGCTCTGCGGAGAAGGGCCTGGGGGTTCTGGGGGACAGCAAGCTGCCCACGAGCCAGCTGTGTGTCCTGGTGGCCAAGAAGGCCCATGGGACCCTGGGGGGCGTTGGGAGCAGCGTGGCCAGCAGGTCAGGGGAGCTGATCCTCCCCCCTCTGCTCTGCCCTGGTGAGGCCACACCTGGAGTGCTGTGTCCAGTCCTGGGCTCCCCAGTTCAAGAGAGACAGGGAACTGCTGGAGAGGGCCCAGCGGGGGGCTATGAAGATGGTGAGGGGACTGGAGCATCTCCTGTACGAGGGAAGGCTGAGAGAGCCGGGGCTGTGTAGCCTGGAGAGGAGAAGGCTGGGAGGGGATCTGGTCAATGTCTACAGATACCTTAAGGGCGAGTGTCCAGAGGACGGGGCCAGGCTCCTTGCAGTGGTGCCCAGGACAGGACAAGGGGCAACGGGCACAAACGGCAACACAAGAGGTTCCACCTGAATATGAGGAAGAACTTCTTTACCCTGATGGTGACAGAGCACTGGGACAGGCTGCCCAGAGAGGCTGTGGGGTCTCCTTCTCTGCAGACATTCAAAACCTGCCTGGACGTGACTGTGCGACCTGCTGTAGGTGAAGCTGCTTTAGCAGGGGGCTGGACGAGATGATCCCCAGAGGTGCCTTCCAACCCCGGCCATGCTGTGACTCTGTAACTGAACAACTGAAGTCTGTGCCACATGTATTTGGGAGGTGCAGGGAGGGGTGTTACCTCAGTCTACATCTGGTCTGGCCTTTGGACTGAACACCCTTGGTGCCTGCATTCCTAGACAGTACTTTCCAGCTTATCCTCATCTGAAATAAATTCAGTTAATAAGTTCTAAGACAGTTCCCTAGTATGACAGAAAATGGGATAAGCGGAGATGATCAGGATATTTGCTTCTAAAAAGCATCACTGATCTGAACTAAAATGGTCTGGCAGATGAAACCAGCGTGGCTTACAGATCAAATCCAAGAAATGACAAGATGTAAATGGCGCAGCGTGCTGGCTCCTGGCACAAAGCTCTTCCCAGGTGTGGGTGGACTTGAGAAAGAGAAAACTCTTTCAAATTAGCAAGAGGGATGAATTTCACAACGTGCATGGGAAAACTCAGCAGAGACCATAACACAGCACAACCTGGGATTACCAGGTATCTAATAATTACAGTTACTGTGTGAGTAAGCACCTGTGCTCTGGCTAAACTGATAGATGGGAAACCAGTGAGAAAGCAGTCAGCACATGAATTCCTTATGCATACATGCCTCTGCTAGTCAAAATTGGTAGTACAATTTCAGCATAGGTACTGAGGATCTGATCACAGAACTGTCTTGCAGCATCCCCCAAGGCAATGTGTCTCGAGTGCCCATCATTAAGTAACAATCATGGCTCTGTAGGATATGTACTGAAGTCTGAAACTTTCCATCCACTTACAGCAAATGGCTCCCCACACCAAAACAGATTGCTTTTGGGAAAAGAAAAAAGAACACCTATAAATGTATGTAGAACCAATTACTTACTCACCAAAACGCTAACTAGAATAAAGTTGCATGGAAAAACAGTGAACTCACTCTCACAATAGACAGTGAGAAGGAATGGAGAGCTGGGGCTAACCTCATCTTTTTTGCTCGCCGCATGGGCAAGGACAATGACTTACTGTACCTTCTTGTTGTTTTCAGAAGTGGGACTCAAAATGGTGAGCTCAGGCCTACTTGGTTTAGGCTTGGGAGATTCACAGGAGTTGATAAAATTCATGATGAATGGCTCCAAATGCTGACCCTTCTGAAATAAGATATGAGTGACCTGTCACTTGCCTAATTATAGAAAAAAAATCAAAACAAAACACTGCCTTTCCAAACACATTTTTGACTAGCCTGTGCGTTAGTAAGCACAAAAAATTAGTTACTGAAGTTAAAATGTTGGCAAATTGGAAGACTTACCTCTTTCATTAGCTTTCCTGGAACAGATTTTATAATTTTACCTATAATTAGAAACAAAAAAACCCACTTTGTTAATCATTGCCTGATCTTAAAAGACATTTTCCTCTGCTACATTTGATGTACTTGTTGTCTAGTACTTAATTTAAAAATACAGAAGTTTTTAAAATCCGTATTTTTTTTTTCTGGCACAAAGAGCTATGAAAATAAAGTTTTCCATGTATCTAGCTTATAAATCAGTGCTTAGCACTCTTCAAGAAAAGATACTTAAAATATGAAAAATATACTGAAGAAAGATACCTGAGTATTTCTTAAAAAAAATATCAAAGTACTCTAGATCTGCCTTTGTAATTTTTCTAGAGGGTCAAACAAATAGCTATAGCATTGTAACAGCAGTACTATATGACACCAGTATAGGCAAAATGTTCTGGATTTAAGTTCTTCATCCTTCATAAACATCTATTACAAAAGAAATCACAGAAACTGAGATTCTCCTCTTTCCCTGAAAAGAACAGCTAATTTGGAGAGATTCTGGAAGGATCCAGTCTTGAAAATACTGGTGAGTAAAGTTTTACAAATTAGGCTAGAGCGTGATCTTAAAAATCAGCTCTTAGGTTAAGGTTGCCAGGATACAGCACAGTAACTTTGAATGCTGAAAAATCAAAGTGTCTAGGATTAGTTTTATTTTAAGCACCACGTTTACAGTAATATTTTTCTTATCTACATGTCATTAAAACTGGAATTTACATCGGAAAGTATGTACAATGATCGAATTATAATAATAAAATACCTCATCCTCACAAAAAGCCCTACTGGCATGCCAAGACTTTATAAAATTGTTTATGGAAGTGAAGCATAGTCTCAGACACGAGACGCATTACAGTAAACACCGTAATTATAAGCCTTTTTTAACAATGTACAGTGGGATCTAGAGGGGAGGTCTGAAACAAACCAAAACCTTTTAACTGGAGTATGACCACCACCACCTCATTCAACAACTTTGTAAGCACGCTAGGAGCACGGCCACCCCAGCAGGTTCACACCACGGCCAGGAGAAGCAGAGGAGCAGTAGCACAGTTCAGACATGGTCTTCCTGGACCACACTGGTGTCAAACCACACGTGCTACAATACACGAGGACACGATGGCTATGAGGTTGACCTTACCAGCTCAGGCCCACTATCCTGAGACAGCTACACAGCAGTCAAGCTGTAAAGTCACACTGTAGTCTACTTTTTGAATTTATTATCAACTGTTACATCAAGAATTTCTCGACTTCTCAATTTCCATTTGGCCTGCCTATATCACACCCCCCACTGCCTCAAATTCCATTAAGTAGGTCCTGTTAAAAGAAATCTTAATGCTAGCTAATACTAGAAATATTAAATACGGCAGTTTACAGATTATAATAAACAAATTTTAATCAATTACCACCCAAAGGCAGTTTATATTAAGAAATTGTTTATACCATCACACCTGTAAACAATGACTGACTTTTGTAGACTTGGCTTGTGACAATACTACTTCTTCTCTGAGAATACAATATTCTCTGAGAATACAATCTCCGAGAAGACAATACTCAGACTATGAAATTTGTTAGAGGAATCTTATCACCTTACTTGCTGACACAAAAATTCAAAAGCAACTACTTAAAGACGTTTTTTCCATCATCTCAAAATGTCTTTTTTCTTCAAGGAAGAAGTATCAGCATATCTTGCTTGCTGAGCTATAGGTGAAGGAGCAGAGTTCGTATTTCCCATATCCATATCCTTACACAAGAATTATCTGTTCATTACTTCTATTGTTCAATCACAGTATCTACAGTATTACTATTTGTCAGCGTAAACAACTAGTATATTACGTACCAAGATTCACATCAGGCAACATTTTATCAAGAAACTGAGTCTCTCCTCCATTAGGGGACAGGAAATCAGCTAAAAGCTGGCTGTTACTTAGTTCTGGATGTTGCAGAAGTTTCTTTTGAGAAAGAAGGAAAGAAGCATAAATACTTTAAAATTAATCTTTAAAAACTAATTTCTCTATAGCAAAAAGATATTCAAAGAACATTGTATTACCATAGATATTGTCATTTGCAAAAGATTTGTTTTCACTCACAGAAAACTTCAACAAGTTTTATTTGCCCACTTGAACCCTTTCCATTACTCAAGTTACTTGGAAACAGAAAATATCAGATATTCTGTTATTAATTTTATATCATTAGTTTTAAAATATTCTTTGCTAAAAAAGTTTGATACCTGCAGATATTCCTGAAACTCCTCTCTCTTGGATTTTAAGAACTCATAGTTCTTGGGGCCAATGATTCTCTTTGAGGGAAGCTGAGCATCAGGAAACGTACCTAACAAAGGTATCAAGGAGATAAAATTATTCTTGTAATGCAGCAAACATTCATTTCATTATTTTAAATTTCAGCTCAGTACTGAATGATAATCACAGCAGTGGGAAAGTGGCTTTCCAGATGACAGAGAACATACCGTGAAATTCTGTTAGCTTCGACTCAAGCACATAAAATTCAAGATACCTCCTGTAGACAGACCAGTGTTCAGGTTCATGCCCAACTGCGGGGGACAGGACACACACACACACAAAAAACCCCAACGTTAAAAAGTAACCGTGCTTTATGCCACTTGAGAGACAAATTAAGCAACAGCAAACATGTGCTGGATTATTATAAGGCAAAACCTCAATGATATTAGTCCCTCATATTGCAGTAACGTTAAAAAAAAAAATCCCAGCCAGGTAATTAAATTGTTAAATTAAAATGCACACCTGGTAGACAGATATGGTACTAGCAAGGAAAAGATCATCTCATTTAGGGGATCCCTAAAATCTAAACAGTGGAGTGCTGCACAACTTCAGAATTTATTAGGGCTATGTTAGATCTATTTTAAAACTTTTAACCAAATCATTTATGTAAATACCACTTGTTCAATAGTCCTCTACCCAGCTTGAATCCCAATCATTCCTCCTCCTGGAATATTATCACTAACTAACTTAAACAATTGCTGCTTATTGCGGAAATACTAGTTTCGCTAACACGAATCCACGTAGCCCTAGGATGATGCTATTTCCCCCACTCAATATGGATGTATTGCTATCTAGGTACTGATAAACTACCTGCAAGCCAGGATGGTTCCTAATAAGCACAAGATTTTCATTTCTTAAGAACTGTATTTTAAGTTTTACATAAAAGTCATTTGTTGCTCATTATTCCGAAGTCCAGAGTGTGTGAAAGAAAAACATGCCAGGTGTTTATTAATATGAATCATAGGATCAGTAGTTTTGGAAAGATAAAAATCTCAAACTTTGGCATTGTTAGTGCCAAGGAGTCAGTTCTCAACTTGCAAATACTAAATGTGATCATTTTAGCTCTCAAACACATCTCCTCAGAACTTTGAAGTCATTATTTTGAAATCAGAAGAACATGTATGCAAAATACACTGCAACAGCCATCAGAATATAGCACACTAGAATATTTTGAGTTTATTTTTAAATTACACTTCATTCATCCACAACATAGCATACCTGCCCTTCTATCATTTCTCTCTACATCAATGCAGAACACAGGAATTCTCTCCTTTCTGTCTTTTCTTTCCAAGGAGGGATCATCAAAAAAATCTACATATGGGATGCTAATTTTCCATGCAGCGAGGTTGCGGGGTGTATTTGGGGTACTAACAGCCTCCTCAGGAGAATCATCTTCCATCACCATAACGCCTTCTTCAATCTGTAAAGATTCAAACATCAAGATCTACAGTTCTATTTTAATTGGTACCGTCTAAATTTGAAAAACTTCTATACAATAATGAAACGTAAATCAAGCCTTTAAGTATGTGTCACTAAGTAATAAAAGAACAAAACCCCCATTTCATTCATTGATTTTTCATGTAGGTTAATTTTTATTTTTAGATTCACTGCAAATTAATTTGAAGTTAGAAACTTTTAGCGAGATCTGGAAGTTTTTATAGCACTATCAAGTCCCGTATCTGATACTTCAGGGGAGAGAGCAGGAGGTAACAGAAGTACTAAGAGAGAGCTGGAAGAAGGCCTTAGACACAGACCAAATGCTACAGGAACCAGCCTGGGTGCAGATTTAGCTGCGCTGCATTTTCCAGGATACTAGGACCCAAACGGAGCTTACTAATGTCAAGCCAAGAAGCTAGCTAAACGCAACAAGAGACAGAAGCCACCAGTGCACCAAGCTAGCAGGTGTCCCACCCCCACAGCCGAGGGCAACGGAGTATGCCGTGGGCACATCAATCTGACTTGCTCTGCAAGGTGCAACACAGCCAGGATTAGGGTTGAATCAGTCCTGCAGCCCAGAACTGTAAGCCATCACGAGTGTTCCTTCACTCCCCATCAGCTCCAGTTTCAGCACCCCAACCCCAGAAACAGACGCCCCACGGAAGCAGCGTGGCCCTAATCCTCGCTGGCTGCATGCAGGGCAGCTCCGGCGCATAGAGTTCACAAACTCAGACTCCACGCCATAAAAACAACGCTAATTTTTCCATATGCAAGCAGACCTTAGAACCAGTGCCACGTGAACAATGAAGAAATTCTTTCAGATTTGAACTCCCGTCCCAGCACCATGCCGACATTCGTTTTACAGTCCTGACACTGCTCATCACAGCCAGGCTGAGCTGCCCACCGGTATGAACCACCCAGCTACCCATCACACAGCGCACCCAGTTCTCAGGACCCAGGCAACAACAAAGGCAGTGCTAACAAGCTTTTAGGACCACCAGCAACGGAAAGAGTATCTTAAGTATCCGAAATGAAAAATGAAGCTTGAACAGCTACTCTTGAAAAGCTATTTATTTCTCCAAACAATGCTTAACCCAACTATCACCTTCACCGCACACAACAAAAAGAATAATTAAAAACCGCGACCCAAAGGAGTAAAAATAATTTTTGCAAATGAAGAGACAGCATCTGTGAGAAAGAAGGGTAGGGCTGGCCTTAGACTCAAATAGATGACAAATTAAAGCAGAATGAAGAACCTGTGGGGAGATAGCCCTCGCTGAAGATGCACTGGGGAACAGTCTTTTCACAAGCATAGACAGCAGGTGGAAAAAAACCAACCTAGTCCTGTTCCCTTATAAAACTGAATTTTTTTTGAATCTAATTTAGCCTGCTGCCAGTACAAGGGCTTCTAAGACATCACAACCCTGCAGGGAGGCAGTCACTGCCTGACGAGAAGCAACACCGAAGCCCATCACCCTGCCTGTGCCTGCCGCAGTAGCCAACACCCTGCTCTTCCAGCCACAATTTACACAGCTATTAAGTCTGTAACGTAGAGATAGGTTAGAGTTAAGTGACAATTCAGAAGTACATCATTTTAGTAAGTCTCACATAAAGGCTTGAGAGTACTGCCACTTACTGCAGTTAAAACAGGAGATTTTAACATACAAATTTACAGCGTGAAAGTACAGCAAACTGGAAAGCACGAATCCCACTTTCAAGTCCTTTTCCCTTAACTTCATAATTTAAAGCCACATTCCCCCCAAAGGCCAAGCCTAGGTGGCTGAACAAATTCACCTGTATGGGGATAATCTGATCAACGCTTCAATGCAATACAGCACCCCTGAAATGATTTTGGCCGTCTGCACTACAATGTTCACATCATCGTGACCCAACTGCAGCTGAAGCACAACTGGTTCAACACACATGAGCAACCCTTGTCCAATTTTGTTTTGCTTTGCAGCATACCAAAACGATCCTTAAACCGGTTACAGTGGGGACCTGCTGTCTTCCAAAATGCACCTCCGCAGATCCACTAACTGAATCTCCTCTTTTCAAAACACCCTTTTTGCTTCCACTTACCTGATTTATTTAATAAAAAGAGAAACTGTGACAGGCAAAGAACGGTTTCAGTTGCTACTACACAGAGACCACACTCAGCTCAGGTGGTTCACAATTTGAGAGCTAAACCTCTTTCACAAAGCCAACAAAAATAAACCCACCCTGGAATGAACAATTAGGGCTCACAAACTGCATGACAAACTTGCACTGAAGAAGGGAATAAACAGGACAGACGTTCCCTAAATTGCAACGACAGGGTCATCAGGCAGCTTTACATCTACAGAGTCTTCTGTATGAGGTCTTACCCTCATTTTCCCCCTCCCCCAGGCTTTACATGGTTGTCACCACTGGATAGAAACAGCAGAACAACATTTCAGGAGAGCAACTGCAAGTCAAGAACAGCTGAATTTCTGCAGATGGGGCAGCACGAGCTGGGTGCCATGTGCACTCACTCCCTCATTCTATGAGGGCTGCGCTACTGTTGTATATTTGCGTTAGCACTAAATACACCGTCTCCACTAGGACCTCCTTGCAGAACTGCAAGGCCATTCTTGAAGCGCTCAGACTTACCCAACTCTGTAGTTTTTGACTAAACTAAATGCTTGAGCACAGACTCGATTGAAACTCTTGCCTACATTTTGATTCTTTCTTTCTTTTAATTTACCGCCGCTTGCGATTCTGGTTTATTCCCATTTATTTAGTTTCATATACTGGACTATCCTATCAGTTGATACACTGATTATATTCCCAGCACTGCAGAATCAGTATAGGGCTTAAAGCAGGGAGGGGATCAGTCATTCCTGCCTTCCTCACTCAGCCCTTCTACGGTTGTATTTAATCATAAGCAAAGTTTCACGTGCTCATAACCTCTTTCCACCAGGTCCCTCACCTGACTTCTAGCCTGGGTTTGGTAACAATCCTCCTTCCCATCCACACTTAGGGAGCGAAGGGATTTAGCTATTTCTCAAACTTTGTCTGAAGAGGCTTTAGTAAAAATGTAACAGCCTCCCTTTATTGAATGAAGGTATTTGAGACGATGCTGCACTTAAACCTTTCCGTTCTTGCCTAAAGTAAAACCATTCTAACAATTTGAAAACCTTCCTTTGTAGAAATTAGTCTATAGTGTCTGTCCCTTCTGCTGAATTCAGCAACTTCTCACAACTAACTTCTTGTACTCTGACACAACAACCATGTTCCTTCCCTGAGCTCTACTGCTTCAATTACACCTCTACTAATTCCTCTGCTATAGGGGGAATTATACTTCCATGCCCTTTGGCTAGCAAAATCTACAACAGCAATGCTGCAAAATTAAACCATTTTCACTAGAATCTCGCCTCAAAGAGAAGTTACAAGAACTTAACTGTCTTAAGAAATTGCAACAGTTCTGCCCCCTTAGAGCTTTATAACTTAGAACATATAAAGATATGTAGTTTATATGACTTATATAAACATTTAGCCTGTACAGAAAATTGCCTTTTTTTTCCTCCTAAAGAAAAAAACTAAACCTACCTAGAATTCTAAGTTGCTGAGTCTTTCCCACCCTCTTCTGAAAGCAATTCGGAACAAGGTGAATAATATAAACTCCTATTTACACTTTTATCTTTAGGCTGTGGAAAATAAGCCAGCAGTTCATCAAGGTGATAAACACCTAAGTTTTGTTTGTCAGGAACAGGTACAATGGGTTGAATTGACAGATACACTGTAAAAAATACATGACTACCAATAACTTTGGACTAATTCCCTCCTCTTCCCTTTTTAAAGTTTTCCATTTGTCCCCCAACTGTGCTTCAGGTACCAATGTGCCACACAACAATTCTACCACTGGCTCTATTCACTGCTGCTTGGCATGAAAGAAAAACATTAGCTGAAGGAGAAACCCACAACAAATGAGAAAGGACTATTGGTTCATGGTCTAAAGAGAAAACACTGCATCACAGACCGACCTGACAGCAATTTTTCCACTACTTTATCTATGGCTTTAAGGTCTTAACACCAAGCTTCACAGGAACAGCCATGCATGCAGTCCTACACGTACCTTATTATCCAGAATTATAAAATGGCATGGTAAGTTTTCAGAGAAAAATTAATTGCTTACAAAAATATCTGACATCTGACAATGTAGAATAGTCTGGTTTAGCTCTGCAACTATATTGTTTGTTTCAGTATAACCACTATTGAGAGACTGCTAACCAACCCTGGCTGTGTAATTTTATGCCGAGAGGCCAAAAGTTGTTTAAAGCTTATGGTCACTGAGGAGACTGTACAGTGGCCGAGGAGACTGAGAGAACAGATTTTATACAGTTCTTACACTCTTAGACAAGGCCTGACAGTGATGATTATTGCTTATGTAGAAATGCTAGCAATTCTGGAAAGAAAAATGTTTTTGTTGAATACAGAATCGGCTTGAGATTACTTACAGTGATTCAATAAATACAGGTTAAAAATCAATAGGTCACTAATGAAACAAACTTGGACTCCCCATATAAGGGAAGTAAATTAAGGTTCACTGATGGGTCAGCTGTAACTATAGGATCAGCTATTGTTTGAGACCCCTTAGAAGACTCTAACATACCTGTAATGAGCGTGTGTGATGCTCAATTAACATAGTACCACCTACCAAATGAATATGTATGATTTTTCCAAGAAATGTAATGCCTAAATCTAAGTGTGGACTATATAATTTTGTTTGAATGAAGCGTATGGCATGCATGCTGGGTGGAGCGATCCCCCACGCATCCAGTGCTGCAATAAAGGAATCTTCTCAGTGCTACATTGGTGTTGAGTTTTCTTATTCCCAATTCCAGTGACAACACCACTACTTTTAGTAGTTCTCTGTACTAAAGCAATAACCTCAAGAGGCGTACCACCTGGGGATGTGGCCTTGGCTTGTCAATGAATACAGGGAAAACAAGGCAACTTAACCAAAAGCCAGCATATGAAAACCCTGCAGTGAAGTCAGACCACAGAAAAGGCAAAAACATAATACTCTCAAAATAAGAAAAAAAAAAAAAAAAAAAAAAAAGAAAAACCAACAACAACAATGACTACTTAAAGACAAATTTAAAGCTTTTACTCACAAAGTCATCTTCTCCTTCATTTAAGTTATAATTAGGCAACATAGCTCCTTCCATCGCGGAACTCTTGAATACACCTTTTATTTTGTTGCCTATTCTGCTGATTCCAAATGATTCTCCTCTCTTCTGTGTGGTCCTAGGATTACAGGAGCCAGAGTTCACAACACAAGGCATATTATTACACAGCTGCTAAGCAGGCCACTGCACTTCGTTTGCAGATAAGAGGAACAACTGTATAAACAAGTAGCCAATATATTTACAGTTCCACTTACACAGAAATTAATTCATGGCAAATCTGTTCTCTTATCGATCAGCAAAATTTCTTGATTACACTTCTAAGTGATAAGGGATTCTCATGTGCTTAACCATGAACAAACATTAACACTCTTATAATAGTACCCTAGTAATGCAGGACACAGAATAAACAATTAACTATGCAGAGCACTTCTGTTTTGACAGCAGAAACTGTGGTATTGCTACAGGTTTCATGTGACCAAGAAGGTCAGCAACTCTGTCCTTTTCCATGTACTCATACTTAAGTATTTATCCACTCTTGCCAAGTACTGTAAATGGTGTAGTTAGGTGCATTTTTTTTTAAAAAAAAATAACCATCCCAGAATTTTACAAGCATGTATCATTTAAGATCGGTCTTGACTTTCAAGCATTAAGGACAGACAAGAGGAATGTGCAAGGCGCAAGACTGAGCGTGACAGAAAACAGATGCAACTGCCGAATCTTGGCTTGAAGAGCCAGTCTGACTGAAAGATGAAGACTTTTTAAAGTCTTGCCACTTAGGACGAAGCATCCAAAAAGCAACAAGGTATAGAAAAAGAAAGATAACAGGGCAGGAACCGCACTCCTTACTGAGAGAACAGATTTTATAGAGTTCTTACACCCTTAGACAAGGCCTGACAGTGAAGATTATTGCTTATGTAGAAATGCTAGTAATTCTGGAAAGAAAAATGTTTTTGTTGAATACAGAATCGGCTTGAGATTACTTACAGTGATTCAATAAATACAGTTGATAGGTGGGTTAAAAATCAATACGGTGAACTGCAGAATCAAAGACTCAAAAGAACTTTATAGACTACTGAGATTAAAAGCACAATTAGGATATTTTTTTGTCCTCTAAAGTACCAAGTGTTTCTTTTTCCTTTAAAACAAAGAATTATTAACTACTGAACAGTAGTATCAACAAAACAGCAGAAGAGACCAGCAGGTAAAGCATCTTCAACACCCATAAAAGCAGGCTGACAACATCAACTGCTGACTCAAAATGTGCATGTGCGTGTTACTAACAATCTTCCTGTTTATAATTTTACCCAGACTGTGTACATGACTAAAATTGCATAAGCAATCCACTGTTTCACAAGTGTTTGCTTTTTCCGTCTCATATTACCATCAGCTCCAAAGCAGACAAGCACCATCTATCTTACTTATCTCTGCCAAGCAAAAATAAGGTTGCTTGGCTGTTTGTATCCACATTTGAACAATTTAACCCAATTTTTAAACAACTTTTTCTACATGTTACTGTGCTGAACTGAACTTTTTCATATTGGGGACCTACCTGAATCTTGTTCAGGAGCTTAACACTGGGCTAGCAAAATACAAACCTTATTCAGACAAAAGCAGACAGCTTTTCTAGAAGGTTAATACTTCAGACCTCTGGCTTGACTCAAAGAAGTTTTCATTGCTCCTGTGAAAACTTGTGCAGTTTTCATAATTTTGATTAATTTGCACAAGCTCCAAGATTTGCTGAGTACTCCAGGGTCAGATCCGTTCTTGCCTGCACTGATCACGCTCCAGCTGAAGGCAGAATACAGCTCTGCCTGTAACTGCAGTACTGACAGTACTGAGCAGTACGGGGCCAGGACTCAGCCTCACAAGCTAGGAGCCACCCCTGCCCACCCCCGTGCTGAGCCCAAAGATTATGCCTAAGGAATACAGAGCAATCCTAAACTGGAAAAGGCATAAAGCGACAAACTGTGATGGGATTCTCTTCACAGGAAGACACAAATTCAGAACGCACACTGGTAAATAAGAGGATACAGAGATACATGCTGAACAACATATGGAGAGAACGAAGGAGTGGTTTGGCACAAATCCTTGAGCAAGCATGCAGAGCACAAACCAGATTAGAAAAGCAAAGAAAAAAAATCTGTGGATATTAGAGATGGACAGACAAACAGAATGATAAAAATTTTGACGAAGCTGAGCGAGAGAAAAAGAAATACACAAAAAACCCTAATAGATTCACCAGCTAAGTAAAAATAGGTGAAAGAATATGGGGCAAAGCAGAAGGGAAGAGATGGTAATAGAATATGATCAAGTTCAAGGCATGAGGGAAGAAAGAGGAGAGGACATGGCCAGTTTAGAATAGAGACAAAGTTTTTCAAAGACCTGTCAACAAATATATGCACAAAACGCGCTGGAAAACGTATCCCACTCGCCCTAGTGCCGATTCATGTTACAGCGCTATTAGACTTTTCTTATTGTTAGCATTATTCTATCACTGCTTTCTTGGCAGGGTTTCGAGTGGAGAGTTTACAGGTTCCAATATTCCTGATGAAGGAGGTGACAAGAGGTTGGAATGCATTTTTCCATTTTTCCTTTTTTTCCGCCCCCCCCTCCCTTAAAACACTCCAGAAGTCGCACATACCCAACATTAAAAAATTACAATTATTGTTCACTGTACAGCTGGGAATTGCAGACCAAATATTGCGTTACTGCCACTGTGCCCTGTGGCATTCTGTAATCGTGCATGGTTGTGAAATAAATTTCCTACAGGTTCCCTGCCTCATTCAGTGCACTAAACAGATCTTCACAAGTGATCAGCCACGGACATGCAGCTGAAGAATGCTTTTGTGAACCTCCGCGGGTCAAGAAGTACCAGACAAGTTGTTTCGGCTGACTGAAACCCCTACATCCAATTAGGAGAAATGCTGAGCGCATACAGCTGCACTTAAAAATCAATGAATGGCACTTATGCCTCAAGTACTCCTTGTTGCTCCACAGTCTAGCAAGTTATAACTCAATACACTGAACTGGCACATGAAAGATAAAAAGTGTCTGTATACCTGGATTCCTAACCTGTAAAATGAGGTTGATAAATTTCCCTCAAGACTCAAGAACAGTACAAGTAATATAAGTAATACTGATGCTCTAATAAATTCTAAAGAAAAGTCTATAATCAAAAAATTGTTTTCCAAGTTTGGATATCATGTATCTAAAGAGGCACACCAATAATGAGAAAACAAACCACTGAACAGCTATTAAGGCATTAATGAGTGATCACACACTACCTAGAGCGAATTATAAAAAATAGCACGTTGTAATCAAACTTATAATAGTCAAGAAAAGCTGCAGAGAGAACTAATTTGGGGAGCTGCTGGTTTTGAGTGCTTGATAGTATTCATAAAAAGGTTATATTTGCATGCAATGTTAGGCAACGATCATCCTGGACACAGCTGTGCAAGACAAAAAAAGCGGTTAAGTAGTAAAACCTTAAACTGGATCTGGAAATGTGACATGGTGTAAAGAAAATTTTGGAGCAGCTAGCAGTCACAGAAAAAAACCCCCAAACTTCAAGTTACACAAATCTATTTCAAAACTATTAGCAACAAATCGTTAACAGCAAACAATATTAACATACTGCAAACTTCTGAAGTTAGCAATCAACCAATTTCTAAACACTTGTGAAGAGGACATGAGTAGTAAAGCTTATCATGGGGAGAAATGCAGTTTAGTTCAGAGAAGACATTGACATGTTGTTTACAAATAAAATGGACAGTTATTTGCTGTTACAAAGGCCGTGTGATGCAGTGATGATAGATGCAGCGTAACTAACACACAACATTTATCAAGTGTTAGACAGACTTACCTGAAGTCATCCAAACTCAGGCTACTTCTGCAACAACAGGCACATAAATTACCTCAGAGCCCAGGAGAAAATGATGTTAAACCCGCCCCCCACACCCCACCCAAACAACAAAAACCAACCAAACAAAAAAACCCAACCAAATTTGGCAAGACCTATCCCAACAAAACTGAACAGGCTTCAAGCATCACAACAAGTTAATAAAACACGTGGTGCAATTAGGAGTTCTTGACCTAAAATCCTAGGAAAGTGAAATGCAAACGGTCCCTCCATGTTTCATCATCACAGCCTTGGCCTTTGTATTTAAAACCTCAGTTATTGAAACTTTCAGGTCTTCACTGACGTTCACCACAAGCAGCTACCAATTTACAGAGAACCGACTTTCATTCTTAAAGTTACCTGTAGTGCCAACCAGGCAGCTAACTTTTTCTGTAACCTATGTTCAGAAGTCACGTAGGAATCTAGTTCATTCAGCCAATACAAAGAAAAGGCTGTGGACTTATTTTATGTGATAATACCATTCCCTACCCCCTCATATTAGATATAGTAAAAAACACTTCCCCCCCCGCCCCCCCCTTCTTCCTTTCTCACAGATTTTAAGAACCATCATGCATTTTTACATTCTGCATAAGTTGGTACATGGAACCAATGCCTCAGCCAATGCTCAACAATTCCAACCAAGACATTTAAATAGATGAACTGCAACACAGTCACCGCACACATGATTTTATTTCACTGACGCTCCTGAATTCTGGACAAACTGATAAGGGATTGAAATACTCAAATTTTAGATTTTTGTTTTACAAGATGAACTGATGCTAGGGCATCTTACACTGTCTTTAGTCATGTTAACTGTGCAACTGGAAACATAACCCACCAAGTTGGAACTGATGGTGACAAACAATTACATTGCACACAACAGTTCAGAGACTTTAACTCTGTAGTTTTACTCCTAACCACTCCTCAGAATTGTTAGTATCTTTTCTACTTGGTCCCTTACTTGAAAAATTGTTTTATTTGCATTGCTATCCCAATGATGAGAAATCACGATGTATTTTATTCAGTATGTGGTCATGGTGTACAGAAAAACAAGACAGATGTATAGCTATCCTGAAATCTGGGATTTTACATCGCATAACAGCTTTGCTTTTTTTGTTAAGACTTCCAACACAGAATATCTTTAAGTAATGTAGTAATGTATTATAAATACATAAATATGAGAGAGGGAGAGTGAATTCTTGTCCTCTCTTCTACACACCCAAAATTAAGTTGCTAGAACTGCAACTTAAAACATCAGTTTTCATTGGCCGCACACATTAAACATTAGGTGGAAAATACCAGTTACGGAGTTAAATGTTGACAACCACAGCTAGTTATCAAATTATCAGAATACCCTCAATGTGACTTCTTTACACTCCAGAAATACTTGTAACTTCTGATCTATTACCTTAGCAGTTTTCACAGCACATTACTTGTCCTATCTGTACACAAAAAGCCATGATTATTTTTTACAGTTCAAAGAAGTAATTCAAACCAGAAATTGCACAGACAGACACTTCCTCCTACTTTCCCACTTGTGTTTTCTAGAAACTGCTCTATAATTTTCTTTTCTTACAATAAGTGAAATCTTTCAACACATAACCCACACGTACATTCCACCAGGATTTCATATATATTACTTTATCTGACTTTTTAACCAGTAGTATCTATACGATATACACACAGTACCCCTTGCAAAGCATCAAAGATACGGAAAAAAACCCTAATCTATTTGCATATAAGTTCTCTCAACTGGAACTAATGCTAGAATAGGGAAGAGAAGGCAAGATAAGGTATGTGCATATGGATAACTTCTGGATTAATTCCATATGTAACCGTTTTTAAATTACTTCCCACCCCCCCCACCCCCATCCTCCGGCAGTGACTGACTGTACCATATTCTGCAGAGGGAAACTCCAAAGCAGCAGGCAAAATGCTTGCAGACAGGGCCTCTGATAAGACCTCTGCTTCATGGAAATAATCGCTGAGGCACCACTTCAGGACCATACAGTATCTCATATCGTACACCAGCATATATACTCAAGGCATTCAAACTGTTCTAAAATGTAAACCAGATACATTTTCAGTAATGGTAGGGATACTGTTTGAACTCCAGAGGAATACGTTGTAACAGTTTCCCAAACAAAGTTTATTTTGTAGCCAGAGATACGTTTAAAAATCTCTAGGTAGAGACTGCCTGTAATTTCACCCTGTTTTGAAAAGTCAAGCACCAAGGAGGTGACTTAAATGTTTTTGCACTTTAACTGCATTTAAGAAGTGTATGACAGGATACTTTCAACCCTTGATAAGAATAATTTTAGGAAAGATACCACAAGGCCTATTTAGAGGTCTGGATGAAACCCTGTAGCCATCTTTGACAGCAAGCAGAGTGTGTTGTAAGGTCACCGTTCCTAGCGGAGTATCACGCAGGGGAGAAATGCAGTTTGGTCTAGCTGCCCTCCATGCCTCTTTACTAAGGAAACAGAAGCTTGTCAGCACCAATCTGAGAAAGCACTACACCACAGTGGAGTCCTGGATCTACAAGAACTATGACTACGTAATAGATGTCACCAATGGAGATACTTTCAAGAGAACGATCATGTAGTTTTTGAAGAACATCAGCAGAAGAGAAAGGGATCTCACAATAACACACTTCACAGTCAGCTGCAAATCAAGAGGGTTGCTGCTAGGTGTATCTCTGATGAAAGTAGAAGTTAAATAAATTGTCACTACTCCTCTAGAAAAGTAATCTAAGATGATAAACACCAGCATTTTCTCACCACCATGGATCTTATTTCACACCAAGAAAGAAAGTCTATCTAAATTAAAGACTGTCTCACTGAAGTTTTCCTTCTTTTGGCTAGGCAGTAAGAGTAATTCAGTTGGGCTAGTCTATGACTGAGCCATCTAGCATAAAATGAAAGACAAGAAATTATGAGGCTTCAAGCTTACTCAGCCTAACGCCACCGTGGAAAATCACCCATCCATACCGCAGGAGATGCTCTTCTCCCCCACAGGCCCTAAGAAGCCTGAAGGTGGTCTCTAAGTATATAGCCCAAACCCAGAAACAAGGCTTCTGATGCTACATTTCTGCAATGAATGGGGCGAGCTGGGGGACAGAAAACACATTTGACCTAGGAGAAACAGCAAATCATCTTTGTTACAACAAGGGCAGATTCCCACCGTGTGACTGGATTGGTTAGACACAGGGTACACTGCACCTGCCCCTGTAAGAGCTGAAATCCAAGATGACACAGCTCTGCACCAACAAAATTGTATTTTATATATACAGTCAATTTTCTCACCACTTTATTTCCATGTTATCTTATTCTCACTGTACCTTTATTTTTCCCTTCCCCCTTCTCAAATGTTGAGGTCTATATCACATTTAGAATTCTTTAACGTAAACCACTTGAAAGCAAAAAGACACCGTGTATAATATTGTTTGCCCCTTCAGTAATTTGTCCATTAAAAAAAATAAAAGACCCCAAAATTGAGTCGTTAGTATCAGGCAGTAGCAAAATTCCTAGTTTAATATTTTGATGCTTTTAACTAAAAACTAAACACACTTAAAAGATTCTACCATACTTACCTGTTAAACCTCGAATTGCGTGTTGGTGACTCTGCTCCTCTTAAAAGGTGTCTGAAGTACTACAACAGATAAACAAGGTATCAAAGAAAACACTGGACAAACTGAGGCAAGGGCTACTATGTAACGACATTGCATATTCAGGAAACAAAACAAAAGGCAAGGTGACCATAACCTAGCACTTAGAATATTCATTTGGAAAAGGGCAGACCAAATTTGCAATACATGCTCCCAGGACTACTTACTTTACTTTACGTAGTCTTGAGGTTGACAAATGAAAACCAAAACACAAATAAAACTAAAATCAAGTACCAAAATCCATGTCTTTTCCTTGTTAGAAAAATACAATTAAAAAAAATCAAGCATTTGAAGCCTTATAACTATTTCTTAGAAATACACTTTATTAAGAATAGTGCCAAGTAAGGTTAAGTACCTATTCCCAGGACAAGTCAATGTATTCTGCCCCAAAATAATGCGAGAAGTTTAACATATGCAACCTGATTTACATACACAAACACTAAAACGGACAAGAATTGACTCACTCCTGAGTGTTTCCTATTAGAAGGCCTTAGGCAGCTTAGGCAGTGTGGGGAATTATTTATACATATATATATAGATTTACATAAGAGTGTGTGTGTGTATATATATATATATACATAAAAATACATATATATAATATTTATATGTATTATTTAATTTTTTAAAAAAACTTGCATTCAGTACGCAGTCACAGAGCAATCTTAAAATACCTAGTAAATTGCTTTGAATGACCTTCCTGAAAGCACAGACCTTACTTTTAGCTGCTGGGATGCATAACACTGAAAGTACCTAAATACAACCTTTGTACCTTTCTTTACTTTTAAAAATACAATGATGCTTAAAGAAAGAGATTCCTGATAGTGTTGTATATCCATCACGCAAATTACTTTTGCATTGAATCTGCAATCATAAAAGAAGGGGTGGAGAGGATTTTGTAATAGTAGTAATATACAAAAATTGTTACATCAAAAAATGAAGGGTGTTTTTTCATTCTGTGTTGAACTAAAATACGTTCAATTTTCATACTGAGACTGGTCCCACCCCTGGAATGTTAAATAAAGTGGAAAACAAAGACAGATTTTTAAGTTCCACATGCACATGACTTGTAAATAAGGTATCCTAAAACAAATACAATCTTACTTCTAAGACTACTCTTCACATCTTTCACACTTACCTCATCACTGTGACAGAACATAGGAGTAAAAACATTCTCAAGCAGAGAAAGAACATGCTCATAAGCTTCAAAAAGACACCTCATGGTTTGAAGTTTCACAACGTCCATATAGGGACCTTCAGCAACTATAAAAAAAATTTATAAAGACATATATAGGCATATAAAGTTGAGGGGGGTTTCTGGTCTTAGTTTGTGATTGTTTTGCTAACTGCTGTAAGTCTGACAAAAATAGAAATAAACTGACAAACAAGGCTTAAGCACAATATAACAAGGGGGTAATAATTTTTCAAACTATGGCAAAAGTAAAGGTTGATCATATTTAGATGAATTAGTCTTCACTTTATTAAAGAATGCTGTTTAAATTCCAGTGTAAATTATTCCTTTCAAATTCAAACTTACTTCTTTGAATCTCTTCCACAATAAAAGGATCAAATCTGATTTTGTCAATGCTTTCATCCAAGCAGTAAGTTTTGTAAATTTTCTGTACTTCCTCATGAAGAGACATCTTCTCAGTATCTGATAGTTCTGGTCGCAAAATTCGGTCATTGAATTCCTCTGAGAAGTAAAGAAAATGTAGTTGTTGATCAACTTGGCAAACAAATAGCATCAACCCATTTTCCAGGAGATACAGTAATTTGCAAAACTTTAAAATGAAGAAACATAAGACATCTCAAAATCTCAAGTAATGAGGTAGCTACCTTATTAACTGTAATCCAGATTTGTTCATAAAGTTGTTACTGAAAATCTATTGCAATTAAAACTAAACATCCCTTACCACAGTAAGGATAAATCCATGAAGTTCTTCCTGAATCAGAAGAATGATCTTTTTCTTCCCAAATTACCAAACTGTAAATTGTCGTTTTCTTTTAGCATGATTTCCAGTTCATGCTAAACACACATGGAGCCCCAGCAGCCCTTTATACCAGTCATCTGCCCATACTATTTCATTCCTAAGACCCAATCCATCATAATATTTTTAATATCTTTAGTATCAGACTAACTTGAAAATGAACTTCCCCTGGCAAAATAAAAATTCTATTCAGCACAATTATTGTGCAATCCTACTCGATTTATTGGGCCATCCTGTTAACAGCGTGATTACTGGCCGGAAAGAGGGAAAATCAGGTCGTGTTCGAGCATTTGATTAATTTTTCAAGTAATAGACAAAAATAAACTTAACCTAGAGAAAATCTACCTAGATCATTCTGGATTTTTCTGGTGGGATTTTTTTGGGGTTTTTTTTTGGGGGGGGGGGGTTATTTTCCTCAGTAAGTGATTCTTAGCCAAAATATTTCTATCAAGTGAAGAACGAACTACAGTAGACAGTTTGAGACAGCGTAACTTGAGAGACCTAAATGACATTCATTGTTTTATAAGCTAATACACAGGTTTGCCACTTATGAGAATGCAGGAGAAGTTTAGAAGAAAGAAAATTTTCATGTCTACCCCCAAAAAACCATTGATCATGGGCAACAGCCACATTCCGAGTAGCCCTCCTGCTGGAGGGAAGCAGCTCTAGAGAACTCTGGAAGGGTCAGTGTAGAACCCCCCTGAAAGTACCACCAGCACTGAACAGGCCGTTGCTTTGTTGGATTTTTGGTGAGGATAGGAGCTTTCTGACAAAAAGCCAACATGTTTGGAAGGATTATTAATGCATAAAAAGCACAGAGATTATTTATATTTCTCTTATGTAATGACTAATGATTTCTACAGTATTTTAGGAGATGAAAGTTTGTTGAACGTATTTGACATCTTTCTGGTGTATGTAGGGGCTTGGAAATGAAGACAAACCCATTATTTCCTACGCAACATGGAAATACTTGCTTACTAAAAGCAAAAACCAACATTATTTTGGTAAGCCAGCTGACAAAAAAAACCTTGAGATGAACCATTCTAACTTACAGAACTTTCACAGAAAACCTTACTATTATAAAGTAGAAAGCTTTTAAAACATTTGTGTAATGGTAAATCCAATTACACGCTTCATAAGCAAGATACAAGTTACTGAATAGAAGGTTTTAACACCTTTAATGTTTCTGTTCTTTACAGAAATCAGACTTTAAAAGCTAGAAGAACACGAGAAGCATTTCATGATGAACAGATAATTTCAGAAATAACCACCATAACTACATATTAAAAAGAATCATTTGTACTTTATATCAGTGGCCAGAATTCTTTTCTTTTCTATTTTCTAATATTCTGTTCTAATATTTAGAATATTTCTAAAATATTCTGCTTTAAAACAAACGGCTTCTACCAAAACCCAGAAATATAAATAAGACCTACAGTCCACACCAGCATTAGCATTGCCAAGATTAGTATTCAAGAATCAGGACATATTAAAGTAAAGCGAACGCAGATTTGAAAAGGTTAACATTGCTTAACAATGCTGCCTAGTTCTGAGACTGAATATTCACTTCAACATGCAAATGCTTAAAGCTTTTAAAGATCATGAAATACACCTCAGCACACGTACGCAATCTTACCTACAGTCAGGCAGAACTGCAGCACATGGACTGCCCCTTCCTGTTTCAGGAAGTTCATAAACCGAAATAAAAGGTCTTGCTGATCTCTGATCTCCTTTAGCTCCAGTTTCAGTACCTTAGTAAGTCAAAAAATGCAGTCAGCCAATTTTCAAAGTTTCAGTGAGTACATAAATAATGCAAAGAGTTTTAGAACAAAAACATTTATCCAAAGAAGGAAAGGAAATAAATGTTGCCTTTGCTTACAGATGGCTTTTTATTTCTTGGTTCTGCAAATTTCTGAAGGAATGGAACCAATGAAGAAGTAGGTTCAGTTGCTTTCTCAGGCTGCAGAAAAAAACGTCAAGAGACAATTGGGCAAGAAAGCTTCCTTAAAGGGGGAACAAATTACTACTGTTTTAACTTTGTCAATACTCACTGGACTATCATCAATGAAGATCAGCAGCAAATGGTTGACAGTGTCCTGCAGGAAAACAATACAAAATTTAATATTAAAGAAACTCAACAAATCAGATGAAAATCATTTCACCACTACATTATGCCTAAGTATAAACCTGTGAGTTTATTAATGCTTTAAAAAACCAAAGCCTGGCAACGCATGTTTCAGAATTGAGCTTTCACAGTCTCCCTAAATATTTACAAGTCAGGGAATTTCTGAAGAGATCTGCACAGAAACATCCTTTACCCAGTGGAGGAAAGCTCTAGTAAGTATTTTTACTATTAGTGCAGATCTAATGAATTACTAATACTTTCACAGATACAGTACTTTCTGTTTACAGCTAGGCAATACCTTCAAAAAGTATTGGAATTTGCCTATTAAAATACATGCATAAATAAAATCAAAGATGGCAGCGTTCTCCCTTTAGAAATAAATGCCATCTTATTTGCAGAATTAAGGACAAAAGAATTTATTTCAATAAAGCTGCAAAAAAGGCTGGTTTACTTAGACTGCTATAAAGCTACATACAGCTAGAGTTCAAGTAATTGAGTTCTTGTTTAAATGTAGCTATAGCAATTTGAAGGTGCTTATACTAGCACAGCATTTTCCCATTTGACAGGAATTATAGTCCTTCATTAAAAATGCATTCTTAAGAGATCATTCCAATACTGTATTTTAAGTTAGTTCAGCCAGTTAAGCACTCAAACTGGTTATAATGAACAAACAAAAAAGTTGGCCGCAAGATTTTTTCCTTTTACCCAGTAAGAATGCACAGCACTAAAGTCATCGTGCATCATTTGCTTTACCACAACATACTTAGTAGGAAAACAGTAATACTGAATAAATTAAGATTATTCCTGCGCTCTGAAGTCTTACAGGATCAGCTAAAAAATCCATTGAGGGAAGGAAAACAGAACCAGGCAGAATCTCTCTTATCAGAAGAGCCAGGGATCTGAAAAGAAAAAAAAAAAAAAAAAAAAGAAGAAAAAAATCAGAACCAATGCTAGATTACATAATTTTCTAAGACAAGTTTCCAATGTTGTTACATTTGACTGGGAAATATTTTAGTATTTAATAATAGCTTAAGCGTGCTATTTTTAAGACCAATCAAAAACTCATAAGCAAAGGGATAAGAAGGGATGAGGAGGATAACTTTGGAGTTCATTCTTTCACTCCCCAAAATTACTGTATTACATAGTGTACAGATACTTTAAAGAATAAAATTTAAATAATTTCTATACCTGCACTCTGTTGACTTTGGGGGCAAAATATAAGGAAACAGAAGTTCAGTAAGTTTTCTTAAGTAGTGAAGCTCATCTCTTCGGCTTCTCAAAGCAACATGGAGTTCTGGTCCATATTCTTCTAAAGCAGCTTGCTGCAAAAATTCTGCATTTTTTACTGCAAGTAAAAGAAGTAGTATTACAAGTTGTTTCAGCTTTTTTCTCATTGTGACATAAGAGACGATTGCTCTTCATTTGAGCTAAAAAGTTAATACTTTTAGTACATATACAACTGCCAAAAAGGGATACAATGTCTTTGAAGCCTGGCTATGTAAAAATAAAACCTCACATTGAAATAAGAATTCCTTCACCAAACAATTGCAGTTTGCATGGTTTCCAGAATGTTTTCTCATTTACAATTACTGAAGAACTCAACATCTTGATTTTTCTAAAAAACTGCTTTGCCCAAAGTCTGCCTCTATTTGCTTTTTCCCTGACCTCCTTCACAGTCCCCCTTTCATTTGGCTTCTACATAACTGACCAGCCTACAACACAATTTGAAACCAACTGCAACTTTTACTCCATCCTGTTACATATCTGTTCCCTGCTTAGAACATTTAGAAACAGATGTGAATGAACATGTTTTAAACACAGTGTAAATCAAACCAAAACCAGTACAAGGATCTCCAAGAGTGCTGCTTACAAGTAGCTGTAAGGAGTTGAAAGAATACCTGCTTTATCACATTAAAAACTATACATATTAATTAGAAGCAACAACATTGTATTCCTTCAAGTCACTTCAAAGGCAAGAACTGAGCTGTAATAAATCACACCTAGCTGCAATCCGGCACAGCCTCGTGCCAAGAGCCACACTAAGCACTGGTCAGACACAAAATACATACCTGTTACCTAGAAGGTTAAAGCTTGTTTCCAGCATATTGAATTTAGTGCAGAAGCCTGCTAGCTTGTCCTTCACAGCCAAGAACAAGTGGTATCAGCTGATACGGGGGATGCAGGGATGTATATTGCCTGATAAATCTGCCTAGTTGGTGCCACTAACAGCAGAGAGGAGGAATGTGTTCTCTGGCCAGAACAGGTAATGAATCATGGAGGTGTCTGTGCAAACAGCGAGGAATTACTAAAAGACGTACGGGTACCAAGAGTAGGATAAAAGGAAATGCCCCCTAAAGCAATCATTTGAAAAAGGATTGAGAAAAACAAACAGAAAAGGTGAGGCTCAACTGGCAACCAAAGCAAGGTCTGAAAGCTGCCTCGGAACGATGTATTATGGTGGCTGGTTTCGCAACCTTTACTAGAAAGAACCACTAAAAGTTACTTTCAGCTGCTACTTCACCTATCTGCCCTCGGGGAACAAGCCTATTCCTTTAGAACACTGAAGAAAATGGCTATATTTTCAACGCTGTACATTTAAGATACAGTTCTTTGCTGCTACAGAGAAGTGTTTCCAACTCCTCAGTAGAAATCAAAGGAAATACGAAATCTGGCATCTTCAGCACTGCAAGATAATCTATTATCTTGAAATTGCTGTTGCGCCACCGAAGACATCTAACATGATCACACTATGTCTCATAATTCATGTTATTCATTACCACAGAACCAATGGCTTATATTTATGGATATCAAGCAGACATTTTGAGGGAATGGAAGAAAGTTCATGACTCCAGTTAAAGTAAACATCTATGCTTAAAACGAAACCACATTTAGTGGATACAGCCATTTAGTGGAACACAGCCAGTGAAAAAAAAATAAAGGTAACTAATTTCCAACAGGAAGCATTGGAAGTATTCTTTTATAAGCAAATATTTTCCAAATATTCCTTCAGTGTGAAGTTTTAATATAATTTTTACATTAGGCTTGTGAAGATATTTTGGGGGGGATAATAATTAAACATGCTACTGCTCAAAGTCTCTCTGTGACTTATAAACCTAACTTTTCAATGTACTGAAGAACTCCACTGTTCATGTTAGCGTACAGATGGCAAAATCATTGTAGCTATGGAGTTACAGTTACAATACAGTTCATGGACATGCAGATCCTTTCATCTATAATTGCTCATCTGGAATATAGAGGAAAAACTTCAAGAAGCTTTGTTAAATGATCTTGATCACCCTGAATAAACAAAAAACACATTCCTGTTTACTATACAGAGAAAGAAATTTAGTATTTTCAACGTGGGGAAATGAAAATCAAAACTGAGAGATTTATTTGTAGTGTAACGTTTTCCCTATTTGTCTTTGCAACCTCCAGAAGAAAAATGCAAAAAGATCACTTTTTTTAAAAAAAAAAAAAAGACAAGGCAGCGAGGATGCAAAGATTTAGCAAATATAGTAACAAACACGCGTAAAGAAACATTTACACTTACCCTTTGAAACTGACAAGATATTAAGTCTTTACATTACCTTTCTGCCTGGCTTTGGCTATCACTTCAATGTGTTTCATCGCTGCCTTGAGCATTTTCTTTGTCACAACAGTTGGAATATCCACCTAAAGAATAGTTTTAAAATAAACCCAGAATTGTTCTAGGGTTTTTTGCTCAAATTTATTACAGACAACTATCAAACATATTAATTTGCTTATATGTCCCCATTCTAACCATAAAATGAACCCTTAAGAAACAACACATTAATTCTCTCATGAACTGACAGTAGTTCATTCTTCTGGGCAAAGCATATAACATCATGTAGAACTAAATGCCATAAATAATAGTGTTAACACATTTATTGTCAGCTTGTTCCCATTATGATTCTTCCATTGCAATAATTATAGTAATGCAGCTTGATTTCCAAGTCACAGTATACGAAACTTTGCTCCACATGAAGATCTGACCACCAACAAAAGCAAGTTAACAATGTTCTGCTTCTAGTACTTGTATACCTTAACCCTCAGCAATCCCTCAGCAATCATGTCCACAAGGAATAAAAGCTAAGTGAAACCTTCCTCTCTATGATAAGCAGAAAAAAAGTCACAGCTCAGGTAATGACAGAACCAAAAGAAAATTTGAGTTACTGAATCAAGGTGACTGTTAATGTCAATGACACCACGTGAATCAAAAAAAAAGCACGTATGATTTAATCAAGGATTGTATTAGAGTCCTGCATTTATGCTTTCCTTGATGGCTATGAAAATGAAAGGAAAATCACAGAACAATTTAGGCACAAATGGACCTCAGGACCTCCACAGGTCAAACGTTCCAGCCCCAACCATCTTGGTGGCCCCTTGGTTGAACTTGCTCCACTCTACTAATGTCTCTTTTGTAATGGGGAGCCCAAAACTGGGCTCCTAGATGCTGTCCAAAGACCATCAACTAAAGGCAGATAATCACTTTCCCTGATCAGTTGGCTCTGCTCCTGTTAATACAGCCCAGGGTGCTCTATTAACAGTACACACTGCTGGCTCGTACTCAGCTTACTGTCTACCATGGGGCCACGTCCTTTGCAGCAGAGCTTCTCTCCACAGCCACCCAGTCCCCAGGCTTTACAGTTTCAAGGGATTCTGCTTTATCAGTTGCCGTAGTTTCCACAGAAACTTATCTAGAAACTGACTCAACACTTTGCACGCCCTTTATTTCAAGCAAGAGCCAAAGAGGTTTCAGAGAAGCAGAAACATAGTTGCAAATGCTCAAAATTTAAGATTTCCAAACAAGTTTCTTTCCTAATGGGTTTGTCTCTCCCCAATATTAAGTCAAACAAAGACCTGAAGTAATGAAACAGAAGCATAAAAGTGCTTTTTCCCAGTCGAGGACAGAACTGTAATTGCCAAGGCCCCACCAGAGCCGACAGAAAAGTTGGTTGTTTATTCAGTTGTGCAAGGAGAATAGCACACTGCCCTGTAACGCTGCAGTTGCACAGCTATGACCTGACCTGGCCAGCCCAGCCAAGCTAGTACAAGCAGCTAGAACTCCTGTAACTAAATTAAGGTCAGCTCCTATTTACAAGCAAGAAAGTCGGAGCTTCTGCTCATCAGTGGAAAACCCTGTCCTTTTAGACTCGCATTTCAACAGTAATTTCAATCAATCAGGAGTTTCCTACAGAACATAGGGACAGGGGAGTGTTTATTCCTGCAGAGGCGAGTCAAAAAGCACAGCAAGCAAACTGTTACCGACACTTTTAGTAGATAAAACCAACTTTTGACAAAAATTTCAACCAGATGCAGGTCTACCCACATCATACAAAGGGACACCTTCACTTCCCTTCAAAACCTATAACCAACCCAGAAATGGCCACAATAAGGAAATTCCACATTGAGGCAGGGGGGGTATTTCAAGAGCTAACTAGTCTGAAGTGCTGGTCACTTTGTTCAGCAACCGTGTCCCGACAAACCCACCTAAGCAGCCCTAAACAGAAAACAAAGAAAACAAAGGAATTCATAGAAGATTATTTGTCGAAAAGATCCAAGCTATAACTGAAAAAAAAAAAAAAAAAAGGAAATAAGTCTGGTTTTCCTTACACATAGTAGTTCCTGAATTTACAAATTTTGTCTATTAGCTAGAACTATCGCTTTCAAGCACTTAATAACAAATCCAAATTGAAAGAGTGCTATTTGGCAAAGGTATAAGACTATTTTATTGTGCAATCGGTGATTAATTTCTTCTCAGGTGAGGCTATAAAGGACATTGTATCAGAGCTAGAAGGCTACAAAGCATTCTATCTTTTCAGTTAACTACTGAAATTTTAAACTAGGATTCCTAAAACGACAAAAAATTAGTATTTTATTTGCAATGTGTGTATCAACTCTGACTTCTACACACATTTTCAGTAGTACATGCTTCACAGCTATTAAGGCTGTCGGAATCTGTATGTGGGCATGTGTACACACAGAAACACTTGTTCAGCAGGAAAAAAAAAAAGGTATGAGCTGAAAAATATAGCATAGCATAAGCAACCATGCTCCCCTAAATGGCTGAGCATGCCAAGTTTCAATTTTGTTCCAAAACACAAAGTTAATATGAGTATCTTTTTGCCTGAGATACTTGTATCACTTCACACAAAGAGACAGAATTAATTATATTATTCTGTAGGATATATACAAATAAATCCAAACATTTGTAGAGAGAAATGCATTTCTGTGATAATCTTTATTTTGTAGTTCCTCTGACTGTGCTTAATATGTGTATATGTTTTAAGGTTTTTTGCACATATTGTCTACCCAGATACATAGAACTGAAGACATTACATTTAATTAATTACTGTCCAAGGCAAATATGGTAAATTAACACTACTTAAAGATGCTATAGCTGATCTGAGATAACACCAGTAATATCTTATTACCTGATCAATAGAGGAGACATCATAATTTTCTGAATCAACAATGGATCTACTAACAATGCAACTAATACCCACACGTATTAAAACTCAAAATTAAATTTCAAGACCTTGCTCTAGATTTTCACTTTGAAAGATTTACTCCACTTTCATACCTCCATATAATGTCTGTGTTACACGGACATTTCCTAACCTTCTCCCATATTCACTTTAGAAAAGCAACATGCTTGAGTTAGAGTAAACAAGAAAGTCATCTGGATTTGATATACAACAAGGACAGAATCAGGCTGTTAATCAGTTATGACAGAGTTCATGTACAACTTGTAGGTCAGGAAACATTGCTGTTACTAAGGAGGGGGGGTGGGGAAAAAAAAAAAAAAAGACATATTTATGGTAGTTGCTCCAACAATGGAGCCAGCACTGAATAAATCTGGAAACTGAGTAACTCTTCTGGCTTAGAACAGCCAGAAAGCTGGCTTGAAGCACTCTACCAGAAAAGAGAGTACATATGTTAATATATTAAACACAGTGAATAAAAAAGTTGAATCTTTTAGTCTTCAGAATGTTTTTTACGAACTACATTAATAACAGAATGATACCTGTTTTAATTCTGATACTCTTTATAGACAATGTAAGGACCTTGTCTGCATTTAAACAAGTCAAGCAAGCAGAAGCTATGAGATGGGTACACTGCTAACCATTTTCTAACAGTTCTTTTTCAATAATTGTCAAAATCTTTTCCACTTTGATTAAGTCATTAGAAGACAGCTAAAAGATCATTCCAAGGTTTTAACAATGCCTTACACTGGTGTAAAAAAATATATCCATTTGCTAGAATCACATAATGGTTTGGGTTGCAAGGGTCCTTCAAAGATCACCTAGTCCAACCCCCCCGCCGTGGGCAAGGACATCTTTCATTAGATCAGGCTGCGCAAAGCCCCATCCAACCAGATATTAAACACTTCCACTGATGAACCTTCAAAGATGGTTAAATAACCAAGAATGGGATAAGCTCCAGAATGAGGTAATGAAGACCGCAAAAAAGACAATTCAGTGGAAACTGCCTATACTCTCTGTAAGACTGACTTTGGAATCAGCATTTAAAAAAAAATTGAAGAACTCTCTACATATGGACATCAGTTATTTCTCATGGAAAACCAACATTAATACCTTTAAGTCACCTTACCTTGTGAATTCTCCGAACTAACACAGATGCAAAAAACCGCAGCGTGCCTCTCAGTTCATCCACTGAGGATTCATCATCAGTAATATTTCTGCAGTGTTGTAAGAAAGCAGAATAAAATACATATAATCCAACTACAGCACATTTGGCACTACTTAAGGCTAGAATAAAAACATCGACTGTTCTCAGAGTGTTCAATGGGCATTAACTGAAATGAAAGCTACAAAGTGTGGACAGAGAGTGAGCAGTCCTCTGAGTAAAATACACAGCAATCCCATCATGCTTGGGCACATAACAATGGCTTAAGAAATACATCAGTAAACTGGAATTATATAGCAATTCCTGCTCTACTATACTGTCTGCATGATTTTGACTGAGTAAAATCTAACTTATTTTCCGCACATGCGATTGTTTCCTAGTTCAGTAACACAAAGTGAAACTGAATTAGTATCAACAAAGCTTTTGGAATAAGAGTACTGCAAGCACTTACCCCAGTCAAGGCAGTCAAAATTAGATTTTCCATATTGCATACTACAAGACCTTCTGTACTCTGAGATTTCAAATAATTTTCCTTTGTTTAAGTAGAAATCCGGCTTTGTTAACTTCTTTTAAATTTTACTATAAAATTGGTAATTTCTCATGTAGCTTTTAATGAAATAGGTACATCCCTCATGTTTCAACTCTGCCTCTTCCAATAAAAAACTTGCATTGCTATTTTTTCAACAAGTTCTAATACTTAGATGCTATTTAATACAATAATATTCTCTCTTCTAAATATAAAATTGGGCCTATTTCTGGTCTAAACAGAGACTGCCATTTTTTAGAAAAGAAAAGAAAGCACAGCGCAGGAAACCAACAAATGACAGACTTTTTTTTTTTTTTTTTTAGTTGATCTACTTTTGATATAGCATGATATGTGAAACCATCAATTACAAAGAAAACAAAACAAAAACCTCAACCTATAGCTGCTTGGAACAGAATTGTAATTACTTAACATGGTTGCTGCTTGGAAACAAAGTAATAAAGAAGAATTGAAACAGATTCCCAAACACCTAAGTCAAAATATCATCTAAACTTTTCATCTGGCTTGCCAGTTTCCATCTGCTGCAACAGTCTGCTTAGTGGAAAATCATAGCAAAAATACTTAAAAGTTGATTCAGGAATAAAAATACCTAACTCCTCATCTTTTTTGGAAAACTGAATGAAAATGGGAAACACACTAAGTCTTAGATGCAGAAACTGCAACTAAACCGAGTGGAAAAAAGAGACTGTGATAACAGCATTCCACAAATGCAACCAGAAGAGTAAAAATCTACCAGCATTTAAGCATATATGGACATTAGAGTACGACTATCAGTAAAACTGCAGCATAACAGCTGCGTAATAACACAACAAAGAAACTTACATCCTGCTTTCACAGTTTTAGTAATAAAATTTTGCATGTTTAGTAAACGCAAATATCTGCTTTAAAAAAATATCATTACAAGCAACAACAGTACATTTGAAAAATAAAAATGTTATGCCTGTAACATCATGTGATATTACTCATAATCTGATTTTTTAAAGCAATATTAGCCTGGGTTATATAGCATTTCAACCAGTGACCTGACGATCAAAGTATACAACTAATTGCATGAAAAAGCACCTCAAAGAAAGCAGTCTGGCGTAAGGAATACAACCATCCTCCAACAGCTAATCACATGCAGATAAGAATACTGTAGGGGAAGGTTTGCTTTAAGATCAGCAGCTGACATTTTGTAAGCAATATGCTTCACAAATACCCACATTGTCAAAGGAAGCCAAGGGATTAGCAAACAGATTGTATGATTGTGTTACTAGTATTTGACAGACAACAAGATATACAAAGTAATTTGGATCAAGAAGTTGTTATTTTCTTGGCCCTTGGATAACCAGTATCTTGGCTAATTCTACTTGGACATGACTTGATGCCACGTACTTTCACAATGTGCCGTAGGTTTGCAGAGACATTCTTTTAATCATCAGCAGACTGATGACTGGTGAAAAAAAAATAAAGAACCTGAAAAATCTCAAATCCCTAGTGACACAGTGGGAGGTCCAAAGTACTCACTTGGAAACATTGTAAAAATTAACTGCATTTTCCCAAAAATTGAGGAAAAACTTAAAAACATAACTGTCAGTGTAACGGAGAGATTTGCTAAAATAAAAAGTCTCAGTCTGTTAATTGTAAACAGTTACGGAGTCCGATGTCTGAAAAGAGATACACCCAGCTGCTATTGCATACAAAATCTTATGGGATCTACTGATAAATGAAAGCCATGCACAAATAGCAAAGGGATTTTTTCCCCTCTGTGTGTCAAGTATTTCTTAGAAAATTTGGCCAACTCCTATCAAAAAGATGAAGAAAATAAGTTGCAAGCCGATAAAACTGTAAAGCTATGGTTTGTAACTCAACAAAAATCCTGATTTTTTGTTGCATTTAAAATAGAAGCAGCTCCATATGTGAAAACACTGGTTTCAGTCACTATCAAAGAAAAAATGTTTTCATAGTAACGTATTACAAAAACGTGGTAATCACTGGATTCTAACCTAGTCTGAGAGAACTGGAGTCACAGTAGCATCAATGACCAAAAAAATGCACTAAAGCACAGAGCAACTCATTCAAACTTCAAACTCTCCTATTCAAAATGAGCTTGGTATAAGCAAGGTATATACAGCATAAGCAGCAGTCTCAGACCAGTGTTTTGTAACTCTACAAACTTGCATTACTTACAATTATGCTCTATTCTTCTCACATAGTTGAAAAAAAATCTTAACACAAATATTTCAACATAACCAGTATAAATACTTTGAAAAATACCAAACAAAAAAATGCACATAGGTCTACCTATTTCAGTGGATTTCAAGTACTAATCTTCACTCCCCTAAACTGATCCAAGTTTAGGGACGTTTGCCTCTAAATTTTAACCAGCTAATAAAATATTACAAATTCTTACACAGTTTATTAATGGAAAAAAAAAAAAACCAGACCACAGCTTTCCCCTGCTTGCAGCACTTTATTTCCCAAGCAACAAATCCATGATTTTATCTTGTAATATACACGTCTGGTAAGTGTTACACTTCCTGGGGTTCCAAGTGACATACATCATGTTACCTCTCTAACGTCCAGAGTGTGCAAGGTGCTGCAAGACAGCATCAGCTGGCAGGGCACAATAAAAAAAAGAGAGAGGGGTAGCTTCTGCACAAATGCCTTCACTTGAAAGGGAGGCAGCTAGCATGAGGATTTATGCCCAGACTTTTCTGCAAGTGAAAGCAGCAAACTGTTTTACCAGCCTAGTCTGGCAAGTCTGAATTGCCTGCCGGTGGTTACCCACACTGATACGTAAGGGTAGTCTGGATGCAAAGGCTTCTGATTTGGCTCTGTGAAAAGTTATCTAAAGTCAGTAAGGTTTGTTAGCTCAGGAGAAACATTCCATGAATGCAAGAGTTCTTTCTCCAGGGTGAGCTGAGCTATGCAAACAGTGTAGGTACACCTAAGCAGAAGACATCAGAACTCACATGCTCTACGAGACAGACCTCAAACGGCCACACACAAACAGTTCAAGCCTCCCTGCACGACTGTCGCTGGAAATACAGGAAAGCACAGAAACACCTAAATGTCTAGAGGGAGTGAAACCAGATCTGACACTACTACTGTTACACTGAAACCAGCAAGCCTTCCAGGACCAAGTTGTGTCCTGCAGAACTGCATTATAGCTCGCTGAACTCCCAATACTTCAGGTTCATGGAAAGCTTATTAGATCTGATCAGCACGGTGTGAATTTATGGAGCCAGTTCAAAATCCAGAGGTACAGCCACGTAAAACTAGAGATAGTGTAGGAGCATCTATACAGCTCACCTGAGGGCAAAACAAAGCAGAACCTAGGCTGGCTAGCTGCATAACAATGATGTTTTGCACTGCCTATTACTGTCCCCACCATACAATGTATTCCAGACTTCCACTGTCTTGAGCATCAGAGATGTAAGTAATATGTGGAATTCAAGTTTCCTTGTCAGTCCAAAACAAAGACACTGAAGACACCTTCCACCAGCCAAAACCACCTAATGTCAAATTATGAAATACAAAAGTTGGTTCCCTTACATTTGTTACTTTATCAAACAGCTCAACGGAACACACTCTAGTCTTCTCTATTTGAAAGCTAAAAACCTTGAATTTTTCAACTTGATCATTCACAATACACGGTGCTAAAGCTCCCTCTGCTGTTTGCGTAGGCAGTTAAGTTTTATACTTCGGAGTATTAATCATATAAAGGTAGACACGAGAGATGCAGTTATCAGCCACAATTAAAAACCAATCAGGCAAAATCATCTGCCCAGAAAGTTTTAGATCCCAGAGAGACAGAAAAAAACAGCGTAAAAGAAAAAAAAAAAGTTGCAATTTCTTTTAGCACAAAACTAAACGTTTCCATCCAATGAAAAAAGTCAAAGTCAGAATTAAGGCAAAATTGTGTTTTAACACATTAATGCCAAGCACAATCAAGTAAAAATATTTTTTGTATCTTCTTGCAAAGCATTCTGAAACACTAATTAATATTAAAGGAACAAGGCAAAAAAACCAAAAAAGAATTAGCACAAGTTTTCCTTTATACACTGTTTTAAAGTTATTTACACAGTACTACTCTATTCAGCTCAGCGTAACCACTCACATCAGATGTTCTGCAAGAAGATGGCCACAACGTGTTCAAAACACCTTCTCTGTATTAATCAAAAGTGGAATTTTTGTTTTCAAAAAATTGTAAAGTGATTTTTATTTTTTTTTTAAGCAATATGAAAGATCAGTATGCTTCTATCTGGAAATAAATTTGGGGGGGGGGTGTCTGAGCTTTTACACAAATTTTAATAAAGCCATATGTACTTCTGAGTTATCAGAAAATTAACATATAAAAATGAATAATCTAAAAGTGGTTTCAGGATGAAATAAAATTTCAGAACCACCTCTACCATGCCCAAATTATTACAAGACCTGTTGTTCTACTCTGCTAAGAGACAATAAAATGGTGAAACTGTAGCACTTAAAAGTATGCTTTATATATGCACTTTTACTAAAGAAACAGAAATGTTTATTTTCAGGTGACTATTTCTTAAACAGTTTGACAAATATTTGAGAGTCAAAACCAGTTAACTTTTAGGTAAAGCTCATACCTGTACCATGGATAAATAAAGTTTTCCAGCACCAACTCAAGCACCTGTGCAGAACAAAGACAACCACATTACAAAACAAATTACCATAAATCCTTGTTAGAAGAGGCAAAAGCACACCTTCCAAAACTCAAAGAACATAATTCATACATCATAAAACTTTAACATACAAACGTGTACATTGCAATCCTATTGCGAGATCAATAATTTTGCATAATAATCAGTACTTTGGGCAAATTGCAACAAAGTGGTGGTTTAACCTGCTATCAATGTGAAACAGCTGCCACTCTTACTACCGACAACACGAAGCACAGTGCCGTGGCCACTCTGTGAGGCAAATGCTATGAAAAATGTCATCTTACCTCAAACAGCCCTTTCCCACTTTTTCCAATCAGTCCTTGTTCTTTTCTGACGTAGTGTGGAGTGTCCCACAGGCACAGCTACCCATCCTACCACTTATACACATCTCCACCTGTTTTTATCCAACCACACCTACCTTTTCCAGCTCTCTCCCACCCTCAAAGTGGGACAGTCAATCCTGTACGCTCACCGCTCACGAAAAAGCAAAGGAAGAATCCTAAAAAGCAATTCCTAGGAAAGCCATTCTTCTTTCTCCACATCCTGCACCACAGCTTTCAACAAAGCCTGCTTTATGGTCCAGCCATCTCCTGAAGTCCCAGCTGGAGCACTTCCCAAAGTTCTTGTCCTACATGTATCCTCACGGCCTTCTCCCTCCTGTTCCTAGCCCCTGTATACGCCACCTACGTGCATGTCTGTAGGAGAAGCTTTTCCATCCTTCCCGTCAAATCTATTCTTCATAGGTCAAGACTGTAGTTGCCTTTCCCATGCCAGAAAACCTGGTTTAATCAGGAAGAACCGGTGCTGTTGCAGCCATGTCACAGGCACACCCTGGTCCATCACAGAAGGGAGGGAGGCAGAGGAGGCGACAGTCCCTGTTCAATCGATGGGGCACAAGGTGTACTGCTAGCGAGACTGCAGCTCTGACATCTCTCCTTACACCAACACAAAGTTTCAAGTAACTGTCACAGTCCTTGCACCGCGATTAGCAAAAAGAAAACTTCTGAAGGGGAAACATCAGGCAGTGCTGAGGAAAAAAAAAACAAAACACAAAGAAGGAACAGGAAGGAGGATCTCTCCTCCTTCACTAGAAGCCCAAGATACAGTCCATACTACCTTCTCCTGTCACAAGGTATCCCTTAATTTGAGTGACTGCTTTAGAGATCACTTTGTTCCCAGCAGCATCAAGGCTGATCAGGGTAGTAAGAGAGAATACGTATGTTGCTACGTGAGGCTGCTGTGCCATATTCTACAGAAGGAAAGTTTTGCAAAAGAAGCTACCGCGTTCAAAGAAAAATGTAAAATCTGTTTGGAAGGAAAGCAGTTGATGTACAAGTGTCATTTATGAAAATAAGTATTATTCTTCTTAAGAGATTTGCTGCTACACTCATTCACAGTGTAACGCACGGCAAGAATTCAAGACTTACTAAATATATACTGCCTTTAGGGCACTACATGCCATTGTTCTACCCATTATTATAAAAGCACACCCAATAAAATGCACACTATGGCCTTTTAAATTCCTCTCAATTCCTCAGACTTGAGCATCTGATGAAAAGTCTTTTTCCTCTCTTCATTACAAAGAATATCACCTACTCAAATTTGGTAAGATACTCTCTCTTTTCCAATTTATCCATTTCAGTTATTTTCCTCCCTTTGTTTTTAAGGCTGAAAGAGAAATACTGAGCCCTCCCCTCACCCTCTCTCTACAAGGATGTTTCCCAGTTTGGGATAACTTTAGATGTCTGTGTTGTGCACCAAACAAAAGCCAACAATTACTTTTCTCCTACCCTTACGTGCCATAGCAGTATTAGATCTTGAAAATGTAATATGATCATGTGTTGATGATGGATGGATAGGCTAAGTATTGTGTGTTCCCTCAAAATCTCGTATTTCCATTAAAAGTGGAGTGGAGGGGTGGGGGGAGATCACAACACATGCTTTACTTCCCAGTCCAGAAAAGATCAAGAAATCCCAGAGAATCTAGTTTGGAAGTTAATCTTCAGACAACAGGAGGGAGATGGCATCCAGCTCCAGTCAGCAAACACAGACCATTGACCTTAAGAGCAACAGATCAGACTACTCAGAACAATTCCCCTGATGCCTTCCACAGCACTGCCACTACATAACCCACCGATTTATTCCATAGAAATGTCACTCTTGCATGTACTGACTGCAACATTATTTTTGTTCATGCAGAGTTTCTACCAAAACAAACCTCTTTCAGGGCCCAAACTGCAGACTCTTCCAAAAAAGTGCCTTTCAAAAGCAAAGGCCTGCAGAAAAATCCATACTGTGCATCACATTGGAACAGGCTGTCCAGGGAAGTGGTGGAGTCGCCATCCCTGGAGGTATTCAAAAGACATGTAGATGTGGTGCTTGGGGACATGGTTTAGTGGTGGACTGGGCAGCGCAAGGTTAACAGCTGGACTTGATGATCTTAAAGGTCTTTTCCAATATAAATGATTCTGTGATCTATTAAAGGATCCCTTTTCTTTCTTCCTCCACTTTTACAATGTGCCTCCTCATCAAGAGCAATGACATCTTCCGCTTGGACAGCCTTCGAGCACAAGACCATGTACTCAAAGGGAGCACAGCGCACTCCTCTTGAAAGAGCTTTCTTTAACCATGACTACTACTTTGGAACCAACAGCCTGTCCATCAGGCTTTCAGCGCGTGTTGCTGCAGTTCCAGGTCCTCAGATGCTAACATAACTTGTTTGCCTACAGTCCAGAGGCTTCTAAAGCCACTAGAATTGTTTCCAACAGTGAGAAATCTCATTCTTTCTGCTAGCTATGCCAAACACACACCGTTCAGAGAATCATCCTCCTGTGGTTATTACATCAGCAAGGAAGGCAGGGAAGACACAAGACCTGATGACCCATCGCACTCTGGATAAGGTTTCTTCAAGATTTACCCCATGAACATTTGCCAGTGTTTCTCTTGTTATCTTCCACTTCCACAGTCACACTGCAAGTAAGGGGTTTATGGTAATGTTTCCACAGGACAATGCCATACAGATAAACCCACTAGCGGAAGACCCAGAAGCAGCGCGCACAGAGACAGAAATGCAGTTGAAGTCCACATATCACTGGTCCTGATATCGCAGGCCAAGGCACATTCTACTAGAACTCAAGTTATCTACACAGTCTCCATCACACCAAGGTGCTGTACAGAAGCTAAAAGAGTGCTCCAGTGTGAAATCATCCACACTGCAAAACACAAGCACTCAAGTAATAACAGGTCATTGACTGCCAGTAACTGGAGTTCAGAGCATACAGCCTTCCCATGAACCCTATGAGCCTTCCAGACTGCATCAGTGTGCTTCTGCAAGTCAGAAATAAACCTGTCACACCATCCACTGAATAAAGCACTACAAAAGCAGGGTATGTGTATCCACTTCCATTCTAGCAACACCAACAATATTATTCAAGCTCAACTACTCATGCTACGAACACATGCCAACAGAGTAGATCAGACACCTCAAAGAATGGCAGCTAACGATAAGCAATTTCCTTGTCTGTAAAGTATTATTCTCTGGTTTTAAATACAAACTATGAGTCATTTCAGGTAAAGCCTACCTACTTTTCAAGTATTTTACAAAATTACTGGTTCTACTATGCGTAAGCAGTTTTGAATTGGTAAGAGATTGCAAGTGTAAAACCAAAGGCAGCAGGTAGCACTGTAAGCAGCAGCTGAAGAAAAAACAAAGAGAAATTATGTTCTAGCATGCACTACGACACTGCGCGCTTGTCATTCTTCGCTGCTGAACAAGCTTTCTCTGGACTGCCATAGAACAGACCCCAGTTGTCAGGAGGAGGAACTACAAAGCTGAGTAATGAACAATTCAGTAACAGGTCAGAACTACCAGGCTCAGGTAGACTGGAAAGGAGCAAGGATATGATAAGTAAACCACAAAAGCAATCTTAAAAGCCTTAGAAGACAGCACAACTAGATAGCTGAGGCAACTTTCTGAGGGTAGAACAAGAGATTCCTAATAAAAAAGCATGCAGGCCACTACGCTGCTGCAAGAGTTTAAGACTGGCAAAGAGCACGTTCAGACAATAACTGATGTCTTGTCACGCATTTGTCTGTATCTTACTTTTAGAAAATAAATTTAAAAAAAAAAAATAAAGACAAGAGATAAAATTCTGGTCCCATAACCAAGTCAAACTAAAGAAAGGTTTGTGAGATCAACAGACAGCACCTTGATCCAGTAAGGCATTTCTTTCATGACGCTGATCAAGAGTAGCAGAGCAGCTTTCCAGATTTGACTTGCAATCATCCCTCACACAGCAAAAGTGAGATGGTAGGGAAAGAGCTGAGTTCATTAACTGAATAATAGAATTCAATTCTCCCTTATACAATCTGTAGCACCCGAAATCATACACAACATAAAACTGGCCAACAGATATCACATCCTAACTCACAAAGAAAGGAAACGCTGGGGAAACTAACATAGAGCCCAATGGATTAGAAATAGGAAATAAAATTACACTTAGGTCACTGCACTATTCTCACACAGGATACAGCCCAAACTATCAAATACTGATAGATGCATGGTTGAGGCAGTTTAGAGCTCAACTATAATAATAAACATAAATGAGTGGGGGAAGAAAGTCCAAGCACAGGCTTTTCTTACTGTTTTAAACCATGTGCAGCAGCTAGATAACCAAAACAAGGTTGTAAAACATTAAGAATTTGCAAAGTGAGACAAATTGTCATCAGAATCCAAGAGAAAAATCCGTACTTGTGAGAACAACTCACATTCCTCCTGATTTCAATGTGTATTAAATTGTTCTGCAAGCACTTGAAAACACAAGCTTAAAGACTATACAACTGATTCAAATTAGAAACACTTGGAAATGAGAACATTGCCAAAATTCTTCAACCTGAAAAGGAAGAACTAGAAAAACTAATCCAGAATAAAAAAATCCCAGAATTATTCCAAGTACTTGAAGAATCTGCTTTTCAGAAGCAGGTTGCACTCTGCACTTCTTTAGAATCTCATTAGTCTTAATTCTCACCGTATCAGCTTCCCTCTAACGTATGACCAACCCACAAAAGAAAGTAAGAGCAGTCTCTCCTTCCAACCTAAAGCAGGCTATCCAATTCCAGACACACATTACACACTGCATCCCCAGAGCAGATGGTCAAGAGGAATAATCCAGTGTCGGTAGAACTCCCGCTACCCTTTTAACCAGTACGCAATAGCTACAAGAGGGAACAAGGCAATGAGATTTTTCACTCCAAACAGTATCCTACACAGGTGAAAATGGTGGCTCAAACAGACGGCTTGTTTGGGTCCATCAAAGATGATTACCCTGGCTCACTGCCCCAGCAAGGCACAGAACCTGGGTCTGGCACTTCCCTCTAGTTAAGCACCCAAAGAAAAGAATGAGAAACACGGCACAGATGTACAAAAGCTGTCTGTATCACTAAATAAAGCGGGGCCAGGGACCTGTCACTGAAGTAAAAAAAAAAAACCAAAACAGCAAAGAACAGTCCACACCACTTTGGTAAAAGCAGAACTACAGCAACAACAATCAAATACGAAACGCCAATGTGTAGCAACACATTTTAACGATCAGTCTGAGAAGATAGTTATGGTATCTACTAGTATCTCTTATGAATGACATAATACAAAGAACTTTTTTAGCATTAAATTCCCATTTAAGCTAAACAGGAAAATTTCTGGTTCTTCAGCATTTACCACACCCTTTGGTAAAATGTGTCAGCTATTTGCTGCCCAAACTTCCAAAAATACTACATGCATAAAGCGTTTATTTTCCATTCTATTACTAAAACAGGAGGTTAAAACAATAAACCTATTAAAATTATATATTCAGCAATATTAATATTTTAATACACTTAAGCCAAAACTTATTTAAAAAAAAATAGATTTAAGTAAGTTTAAAAGAATAAATGCTAGCTTCCGAAATTGCAGAGGAAGTTACTGCGCTAAACCAAAGGAAGTCAACAAGTTGTTATCTGTGTTTTTTTTAAAAACATTCTCAACTGTCCAACCCTCCCTTCCCTTAAGGTTTTCACTCTTTTGCTACTCTTGCTGTGGGCTGTGCCCAGGAGACCATCACGCACAGCTGAATTGAAGTGTTAGCTTATACCATAACTGCACGCAGCTTTTTACTTCACACACCACGTTGTTAATTGCAAGAGCTGACATGCAAGAATCTTCTCACTTCTGACAGGCCAATTGTTCATCCTCCTACCACAGAACCTCAAAGTTCTAATTCTAAATAAATGGACATTAAGCTACAGATGTGCTTGCATATTTTCCTAGCTTTAAAAAAGGAGAAAATATTATTTATTTAGCTGCCAATATATTTCATCAATTACCAATCAAGGGGAAAAAAACCAAACCCAAAGAACAATGGCTCTTTGGATAGTTCTTCTTAAAGAGAAAAGAACAAAACAAAACTCCTGATTTACAGCCATCTTAAAAAACAGGTGTTTATGCTATTCTTTCAGTAAATCTACTATTTTCTTTTTTAGACAGATTTTGTTACAGCTTTGTCTGATGATGTGAAATCAGCTACCATGAAATTACCATCTTCATTACAAAAATTTTGTAGCTGGAGCAAATAATCCCTTAACCTCCACTTCAAAATACTAGGCAGACTGAAATCCTTAACTTTCTCAGAATTGGACACATCCAGTTATAAATGTTCTTTCCCGTGTACTTCCCAGTTTACATAGATGTTTCTTCTATGCATGCTACTACAGAACAGTCATGACTGCATTAACAAGCAGGCCATCTCGCCTCTCTGCTCCCAGTGTATGTTCTTCTGCTTTGAATTTTACAGAAACAAGCTAACATACACAGGAAGCACATCTGAACTATCTATTGAACCAGAATTAATAGGTCTAAGACATACATAATAAAAACGCAATGAATTTCAAGGCACTAAGAAAACGACACAGCAATTACCTCTGAGAGTGATGCATCCACCTTGGAAGGCACTTTCAGATCCAGCCATGGCTGATAATTTTCCAGAAGCAAAGTAGGTCTGCAGGAAAGAATGGAAAAGTTGATGCAACAGTATTTCATAGAAAGCTTCCTACAGCTACGTACAAAATATAAGAAATACCAAGCTTACCGGTGCCACGTATTTAATTTACCTGTGCCTCTTGCATTTCACCTTGCCACATACAGCACAACTATGGCCGTGGGGAAATAGCTCCGGCAATTCTAATTGCTAAGAGAAGATATTTGGACAAGTTTACATTCTTTAAAATGATTACTCTCTTAATATGTTGATACATTCATGAATTTCATCTTATACAGCTACAGAAAACTGAACAGCATAAAGACAAAGTTGTTCCTCCAGCAAGAAAACAAGATAACGAGGCATGGTATGAGAAAAAACAACCAAACAGAAAAACTGCTTCCACTAAAATCAAGTTTGAGCAGGTAGATACCCTTTCACATCTCCAGTCATGTCTCCATAAATCTGCTGGTCTAGTAACAGACCAGCTGGCTTCTCTGCAAAATTACCTTACTCGCAGACTTGAGCTATTACAACTATAACATTCTTAGTCCTATAAAATTCTACATTAAAACATTTTAAGTTAGAAAACAGTTATCTCCTTTGGGAATGTTTTATTGGTTTGGGTTTTTTTTTTCTTCGAAACACAGCACTACTTTCTGGTTTGATTACAATCAGCAAAGAGGACTTGGCACTGGCTTGCCATAGTTAAAGGATCGCTAGGGAAAAAAACCCCAAACTTGATAAAAGAGAATACAACTATGTAATTTCTCAACTACTTGCTACTCAGGTGCCAACACTGAAAAATGAGTGAAACATCAAACAGCATCCATGAACGCCCTGCCCAGCGGGCTTCACAGCTATACAGAGATCTGATGGGACTATGCAGAAACGTATGAAGAATCCAAAGTCTCAATCATTGTGGTTTTGCTTCTAAATAGCCATGTCAGTGAATACCAGCTGTACTGACAGGTGCACTTGTGAAAGCAGCCAGAGTTACACAGGAATTGCAGCCCAGTATAAATTCGTACCAAATTCAAAGAACGTTAACAGACATATTTACCTTGGGTTTATACTTTATTGTAAAAAGAATGTTGGGCAACAGGGAATCCGGTCCAAGCGAGCAGTAGAAGGTGACGACGCCAGCCACGAACGACCAGAAGATCATGAGGACATGCAGGTACCTTACAGACAAACAGAAGGCGACATCACGGCCCGGCACGGTGCGGCGGCGCCACCCCAGCCCGCCCCGCCCCAGCCCGCCCGGCCGGTTACCGGTTGAGGAGGAGAGTGGCGGCGCCCAGCCCCAGCAGCAGGCAGCAGAAGAGCGGGTACTGCCGGCAGACCTCCCGCAGCACCTCGGCGCCCCGCGCCCGCTGCCGCAGCCGCTGCCCGGCCGCCCGCAGCCAGCCCATGGCGGCCGCTGCCCCGCGCGGGGCCGGCCGGGCCGCAGGGGATGCCGGGCCGCGCCGCTTCCGGGCCGCGCCGCTTCCGGCCCCCGCGGCACGTGACGGCGGGCACGTGACGGCAGCGCCGGCGCCAGGCGGGCCGGCGGCCGCCATGTTGTTGGCGGGGGGCAGCCCGACGTGGCGGCGGCGGGAGGTGGGTGAGGCGCCCCGGCCCGCGGGCCAAGAGCGCGGTGCGGCTGCCGGGCCGGGCGCTCCCGCCCCGCCTTCCCCCCCCCGTCCGGCGCCGCAGCTCGGGGGAGGCGGGTGTCGCCGAGGCGGCAGGGGCGGGGCGGGGGCGGGCGGCCGCGGCGAGCCGCCGCCTCGCTGGAGCCGGAGCGCCCCGAGGCCTGCGGGGGGCCTCAGCCTTGCGGGGGGCGCGGGGCGGGCCCGGCGGCGGCTGGCGGGGAGGAGCGGCGCTCCGAGGGGCGCGGGGGAGCGGAGGAGGGCCGAGCCCGGCCGGAGCCGGGGCAGCGCCGGGCTCCCCGAGAGCCGCCCCGCAGCCCGCCGGTGACGCGCTCGGGTGGCATTTGGAGCTCTGCTGTGTCACATACTGTGCTAAGCCCTGTAAATAGAAGATCTCTGATGACAGAAAGCGTACCTAGTTATAAATACCTAGGTTGCGGGCAACAGGGGCTCCCTGGGCCGAGCAGCCAGAAAGTGCTCCATCTGATTAAACGCTCTATATTTAGATGATGACCAAACTAAACCGTCCAGTTGACTGGGACACTAAAACCATATAAACCTGTCGCAAAACTTACTAATTGCTTGTAAAGAAAAGGAACGGGGTAGGCAATTTTAACAGAGCCCTCCATAACATCAGTACACCTACGAAGTTAAGACATTGGAACTATACTAACCCTGGAACGCAGTTTATTGCTAGTGAGAAGAATTCAAAGCTAACTTCACACGAGTAACTCCTTCAGGTACAGCACGAGCCACAACCTTTCAAACTGTCTGAATGCTTTCAGTGACTGTAGTTACTCAGTCTTGGCAAGCTCAAAAGTTAGTTAATATGACACTACCGGGTATGGGAAGTTTACCCCAACGGACAAAATAAAAGTGCTTACAACAGCTTCTGGGAAATCTCCTAGAGGGGATTCTGAGCTGCAAATAACAAAAAGACCTGCTCAAAGAGAAGTGCCTGCTTTTACTTTGGAGAAGTATTTTGCATTAGCCCCACACAGGCACATTTGGGCAAAGGGCACCTAAACGCACATGAAATACTTCTGTTCAGAAAAGTTGGGTTTACAAATCTTCAGTGAAAACCCCACAACAATGCTGCTAAGGAAAACTCAGTATTTGGAAGGTAAGTCAGTATCTAGAAACCAAAAGCTGAAAATAGCTTTCATAATCTTTGCTCAGATGTTTTGTCATTTTATGCAACACTTCCCTTAACCTCTACAGCAGGTGGAATGCTGCAGTTTGTCTTCAGTATGTTGACCTTTCTCAGAGAGCTTGGCAAAAGCCCAGAGTCAGCTTGAATTTCTTTAAGAGCATCTGCACAGTATTATTTCATGTCAATCCACATTTTCTGCTAGAAAAAAATAAGATGCATACACACAGAAAATCTTTGTGCAGTCTGCTCAGAGGAAATTTTTTTTGCTACTTGCTTACTTCATCCTCAGCTTTACTGCTTGTGATTTTTAGTAATTCAGTTTGCAATGTTTTTGCTAAGCAGTAACTGTTAAAATAATTCTTAAAATATTTCATAAAGATCTCGCAGCATCACGTATCTGTAACACAGGAAGTGACTTGCACAGCAAACCAGCAGCAACAGTTTAACTCCTGCTTCTATTTGTGTTCTCTACTCTGGTTTAAGTTTTTTTGATCTGTAGCTTCACTCTTCAGGATTATGTTTATGTAGTGTAGAATCTCCACAGTCACATTTAGCACTAAGTGTACCTTACCATTTGAGAAACTGTAATTTCCTTCAATTCAGACTTTACGACGCTACAACCACCTGCTTCATCCCATCCTGCTCTGCTTCAAACAGTATTAGCACTGCCCGTCACCCTCTGTAACCCTTGCCCCTGTGACTACTCAGATTGTTCTGCTACACTGAAAGACACAGTGCAGGGTTTTTTTCCAACACAAAGCATGCAAGAACAAAGGTGAAATATTGACAACAGCAAGCTTTTCAAGATTCTGTTCATTTTATGTGAGAAACTTCATCCATTCCCCAACAACAGCAAGTCTTTCTTCTTTTGTAGAACTTAAGGTTCTCGTGTTAACTGGAGGACTGAAGGGGAAAACATTCATCTGCAGATGGGCTCTCAAGCAACATGGTCAGGACCGAGTTATTCTGGAAAGCTGAATTTTATTCTAATACTTAAAATGTGAAAGGATCTTTTACTGATCGTACAAGTCATCTTACGGAGTCCGTTCTCCATATTTTTAATTTAAGAGCAACAGAGGATTGCATATTCTAGCATTCAAAAAAATGTATTAGTGTAGATCTTCAACATAACTCAAAATATAAAGCTACATTTGTTAGCTGATTAGTATCAGTTACAAGGCAGAGATTATATTTACCAAAGTGCCTTTTTTTTTTTTTTTTTTTGCTTAAGAAACATGTTTGTTTTAACTAGGCAGCAGACTGTAAGACACAGATTCTCACCAGCTGACTGCATTTCATTTACTCTGCAAGTATGCTTTTGCTCTTCTCAAGGCATTACACATTTTTCAGGGATAGCTGTCCCAGGATTACATAATGTAATCCTTCACATTTAGCCAAGGAATTAGTTTTCCTTTATGAATTATTTCCCACAAGTCCCTCATTTTTGCAGGCCCCTTCCATAAGTTTAAATATAAGGCTTCTTCATATTAACCTTTATCTTCAGCCATTTAGAAGAAAACTTTAAAATATTTAGCAAATAGCTAAGCTTAAGTAAAGAAGTGAAACTGAAGCTGGTAACTCAGATCCCAAGAAAATTAAGCATTACTAGGCACTTCTGAATTCTCTTACAGACAAGTAAGTTTTGAACGTGAAAATCAAGTCTGTTGTATGCAAAAACAAACTAAGGTGAAAATTGGTATTTAACAGCACTTCTTGGCCCTTCTGGATTAAAGGAACACTGAAACTTTGGGGAAAAAGTAGAATCTATTTGATACAGATTTCTGGTTTGTTTTGGGTAGAAGGGTAATTATTAGCACTTAGGTAGACAAAATTAGCTTGACGGTTATAAAAAGTGTCACATTCATTTGTCTTATTAAGTTAATATACTGCTAATAGTCCGACTTATGGCAATGGCAGTCAGCTCCCTGTAGCACCCACAGAGACCTGTACTGGTCAGCTGTATGGGGATGTGTGCTGCCAGTGGCTGGTGCAGGTTCTTAAAATTGCCTCCTGGACTGCCACATTATGGACCATACGCTGACTCAGTATTGTACGATGAAAGCAGACTGGATGAGGAAATAATAACCTGGGGCCAAATACCTGCTGGATACAGCAACAGGGGCTTGGATTCCTGGATAAAGTCCCACACAAGTTGTCTTCTAGAAGAATGGGGGAGCTCAGCTGCTCCAGAACAGGAAGCAGCAAAGTGGCAAGTGGAAGGAAGGAATAGTTTTAAAAAAAAATAAAAAAAAAAAATCAAAAATGCACAACATACTTCTCAAAAGATCACTGATCTCCACAATTGTGGAAGAATTAATTGCCAACTGCCATAAGTTTTAAATCTGTGTAATGCAGTTTGTTTAGAAACAGATTCAGTAGGCAACTGAAGCTGAAGGGGAAGGGCTAAGGGGTTTCAATTCTAAAAGGCGACTCAAAATTCATCATTACTTCTGCTGGGCAAACCAGAGGGGTGCTGAGGAGTGCTGAACGTACTAGAATTTCACTGGGACAAGCAAAGTCCATTTGGGAAAATGTACCACTGGGAAGAAGAAGAAGAAAAAAAAACCAACCCAGCGTGTCAGAGGCAGTTTTGCCTTGAGGAACTTGTAATTCTCAAGAGAAAGTAAAAAGGGTCAGAGCAACACTAGTATATATACAGAGCTTTTCTTCACATTGTTTATGTGAAAAGAAATCTTCTGAATTCATTCCTCATGGACTAGCTACTGGAGAGAATTCAGGTATTAGAGATGAAAATAATTTGTCCTGTCATGAACTAGTTCACGGGACATTAAAAGAGAAGCATATAGAGCAGAAAGTTGCAAGATGAGTGTAGAAGATGACTACCAACAGTAAGAAACAAAAGTCTGCAAAATTAAAAACAAACAAAAGACCAAAACCAACACAGCAAAACACACCATTAGAGAATATACATGAAGGGAGGCATGAGACCTATACAGCAGATATTTGAAAAATGCTTAAAAGAAATTAGTATTAGGTTTGTGGCAACATGTAGCAAAGGTGTAGTCTATGGAAATTTTATATTAGTTCACCTGAGCAAAGGATATGCACCTTAATCGAGTATTAAATGAGGTAGCTGAATTGGTTGGTATGTGCAGGGGAAAGATCTAGAAAACAATCTCTTTCAGAAACCTAGGCTGATCAGGGAGGGAGGGCTGGGAAAGCTGGCTGAATGTTAAGAATTTGTAAGAAAACGTCAGTGAAAGAAATCAGGAGCCGTACCATAGTTAATGCCATAGGACATACTTAAGAGCTCCATCTAAATTAAAAATTAAGCTGTCTACTTACTATGGGGATATCGAAAACCCTGCCCTAAGATACACACTTTGTGAAAACAGCTACATTGGGTCCTGAAGGGAATTTCCCCTGACCAACTCTGAGGTCAATAAGGGAAATTTTCAGGTAGGGAGTTTGAGGAGGAACTTGAGCCACGTTCCTTTGTTTCAGCTGAATTAAAAGTGTCAAGAAAATCCTTGTAAGATGACATGCGTTTCTGTTAAATCATTGTGAAGTGTTGTAGCACCTTACACCTCATAACTATGATGAGACCTGTAGAATTTAAAGCTAGTGTAGTTTTTAACATGGATACTTGATGGATTTGTAGAAGAGCTGTACTGAATCACCAAAGGTTCATCTAGGTGAGCTTTCTGTTTGTGATGATGGCCATCAGGGTACACCTACCTAGGAAGAAGTCATAAAAGCATAGCAAGGATACTTTCCTGTAATTCTTTTACTCCGATTCACAACCTTGGGGATATCCTGAGAAATGATTTTTTATCCTAAGCTGCAAGTTCCTTTTTGAGCAGCCATGAACTTCCACAAAATCATGCAGCAGGGAGTTCCACCACTTATGCTTGTGTGTGAAACTAGAGCTCTCCAAACACACGTTTCATTTACTATTTTATAAGACATGGTGAAAAATCATTCCCTACTCAGCACAATTGCTCCTTATCAGTTTATCAAAAATACTCTGGCTACCTGAGCAAACTGTCTTTTCCAAAATGAAGATTCCTGCTCCAGTGAGTTTTCTTCACGAAAGCACTTTGGTACCTTTTACCATCTTTGTTGTTCTCCCTATCCTTTTCCAATTTTACTATCTTCTGTTTTGCAGTGCTGAAGTAAGGACAGGATGCAACAGGGGGAACAAAACTGTTCAACAAAATGGCATTCAAAATTATGTTTATTCGTAGAACTAGTGTCTTCCTGAATTGTTGCTTAACTATTTGTTGCCCCACCTCAGTATTACTATTTTAACATTGTGGCCTATGAAGACTTATGATCCTTTTTTCCTCATTTGAACACAGCTCAAGTTTTTGATGGATTGGTTTTCTCCACCTTAGAAGTGAAAAAAATCCTAACCTGAATCTTCACATACTCAAGAAGTTCTAATCAACACACAGAACTCCAACTAACTGTAACTATAAACGGCTGCTGTTGTAAGCCAGCCTGTATCAAAGAAAGCTTTCTACTGATGCTAGAATGTCCATTGTTATGTCCTGATAACAATCAGGTAAACCCAGAAATAGTAATGAGATCTGTTAGGAGGTATTTTTGGTGACTAGTGAGCTGGTATCCTGAAGCCCGTTGCTTTAGCTTCTGTGGATACAGCAGTAAATGCCTCGAGTATTTTTGTCGGGTCAGAATTCCAGGGAGGTATTTTTAGTTCAAGCAGCCCGTTTCTCTGACATGAAGTATGTAAAAGCAGTGCAGGGTAAGAGTTAAACAACATTAATTATCACCCTCAAAAAGTTACTTGTGCTTCAGTTAAAAGTGTTTCATCGAACACTTACGGGAATTGTTACAGAACCAGCTGCGTAACCAGGATATTGTTTTGTTTACCATTTGTTGGCAGAGGATGTATGGAATCAATCTGACATTTTCCTCCATTTAAATGATGTACAGCAAAATTTCAGGCATTTTCAGAAAGGTTAAAGAAAAAAGAAAGCAACAGGACATAAATGCTACGTTCCCCTAGCAAGAATACTGAATATATGACAAAAGCAAAAAAATAATCTGATTTATTCTAACAGGTAGAATGCAGTGAATGACACAGCCTGAACAGAGGGCTATTCCTCCTCATACATTAAGGACAAGATTTGGGGTTTTTTTTAAAGCACACGGGCAGCTTGCCTGTATTACTTATTTAGTGGTATAATCAGAGCATATAGCTGCATGGTAAAGCTCCACTACAAGAGGAATATGACAGTTTTAATGAGAGAATTTAAGAAGTGGGACTCGGTAACAAGATCTGCAACCTTCTTTACAGCTCACAACTGATCAATGCTATCTATCTTTATCAGACAGCTGCCCAAGTTCCTGAAGGTACATGGAAAGTACACCAAACCTCCCCACCACCACCACCCACCCCAAATGCTGACACATTTTCACAGGAAAGTCATGTATTATTATATACTTCACCTCTAGCACTGCCATTAATGGTGCTTCTGTAAAAGCAGACGATCGCTCCGTGGGCCTATCAGCAGACGTACCTTGGCAGGACAGAAAGCCATGGTCTCTCTTCCAGAGTAGTGAAGAACAGTTACTTGTGATTCCTCCAGATGTTCTGCAAATGCAGTTCCCGGTTATGGTGCGGACTTGCCACTTGCACAGTGGTTTACCCTAAAGTGTCCTTTGAGGAAGGAGAGTGCATGTTTAGGCAGGTAAGAGGACTTTGAGCTGTCTGGAAAAGGCAGAAATTGTGAAATCAAGAAACAAGGACTATTTGGAAGACTTAGCTAATTTAAGCAAAACTCCATTACTTACAAGTTTTGCTTTGCTTTTTATGTTCCATTTAAGTAACTAGTATTCTAGCTAGGAAAGGCACTGGAGCTAGTAAGGTCTGATATCGTACGGGGGACTATTATTAACACCCGCTATTCTGAAGCTTCCTAAATCAGTTTCTGATTTGCGACTGAACGACTTGCTACTGTATAAGGTACCTGGCTTACCTTTGTTGTTCTACAGAAGTACAAAAGAAACTTTAAAATGCTAGACATGAAGTTTTTCCTCTTTCACAGATACGTAAGTATTTTAAAGTATATATTGATAAAGGGGCATTTTGAGTATCAGCTTACCATCTTTCATATCAATCTGTAAGGAATAACATTTTCTTCCCCTTAAGAATCCGAGTCCTCTAGTCTAATCTCAAGTACGTCCAGTATGTAGTGTTCCTTCTCCAATCTGCCCCTGGCCAAAGTTCCAAGGCAAGACTGAGGTCTTTGGGATTTCAACAGATGCACATAGGCTAGCTCACGGCACAACACACAGAACTGGGGGTCCTCAGATAAACCTGAAGACCTCAAGGTGGGTTCAGTACAGTTCAGATACAAGTGGGAAGAAAAAGGTTTTTTCCTTGAAAAAGCAGATTTCGCTTCAGAAGATATCAAAATGGAGAGAGGATTCTCTAGTGTCATCCAGCTTCCTAGCAGCCCGTGTAGGAATCCCAAAACCTAGGACAAGTAGTTAGCTCTCCACTGATCACCATTCAGCTTGAATATGGTAAACTAACCTATCGCCATACTGTGGTGTACTGTCTACATCCAGTGTGTTTCTGGGATGTATCACCACAGAATCTGAAATACGGTCAGGAAACTTGGAATACCAGTCAGTCTCTGTTCTGAAAAGCCTGTGTATCTGGCGTTCTCCTGGACCACAGCAGTGGGGACCAATGCCCAGCTGTGCTTCTCCTCTGCATTTTCTCCTTCAGTTGTTTGTTGGGTCTGGAGAAGTCAAGCTACCTATACAGTAATGACTCTCTTCTTCCCTGAAGCCCAAGGGAAATAGTTAAAAGCCAGGAAAAGAAAACCAGAAAACCAAAGTCATGTTATTATCTAGAAGAGCAGTTTTGGCAGGAGGAAGACATGGAGTTAGTGCATTTAGTCCAAGGTGTTAATTCAAAGCTGCTCACCTGAGTTTCACCAAGAACTTAGAACATGCACCGATCTCCACTGGATGCTCACTTCACATTACTTCTAGAGTCTGGAACGTTCCCATCTCCCACTGGGTCTTCAGAGATGCTGCACACCGTGCTCACCTGCAGAGAAAATGACAACTTTTCCCCACTGAAAGCTGTCTATAAAAACAAATACTCCTGTGTATCCTCAGTGCTGATGAACAAGATACAAAGCCTTACCAATGCTTAACTCGGTAAAGAGAGACCATCCCAGCAAACTAAACTTTGGCAAGTATATTCTACCTTCCCACATTCCTTCTTCAGCCTTCTCATACCTTATGGTCTGACACAGGCTTTTAAATTTGACAGCCCTGGAATAAAATTCCTTTTGTTCATTAAGGGAAGTGTATTTTCTTCTATTAAGACACGCAAGCTCTAGCCTAGACTTGAGGAAACTGAACATCTTCAAAATTCAGCAGCCTTCATACAGGCTCCTACCTCCTTCTCATCTCTTGAGGTCCCAGATGTCCGCTTCCAAACACATACTGTTCATTGTAAATACCTTCATTTCTAAGCATACGAAGGCCACCTCCCGTGTAGGATACATGTATTCAGGCAACCTGCACAACCAGGTCTTTGAGAAAAAGTCCCGGCCTAGTCCCAGGAAGTGATCAGCCACTTCTCCCTCTCAGGATGCTGGGCTTGTATTGCACACTCTTCCAGATAAATATGCAACTCTGTACAAGAAGCTGGTGTACTCCGGAGCTCTTTGGGCCCATCCCAAATTTGAAATCTGCCAAGGGGCTGCTAGGCTGGCATTGATTCACCCCAGCTTTACATGTGGAACGCCTATTCTCACTTTGTCCCCTGCATTAAGCAGCACTCAAATCAAGACTTCACATGCAAGCTTTGCTAGGAACACATTCCCTCAAGCATCACTCAATTAGGAGGTATCATCAAGCCCTATTAAAAAGTTTTTCTCAATTATGCTACTTCTGTCAACCCTTTAAGGGATTATTAAGGGCAGTGAGTGGCAAATGTTATACCAGTAGCGAGATGCAAGAACTCCTCACGTACACTGAAAAAAAGATCCATCTTTGGAACATGTATCAGACAATCAAGACTGGCTTTCGCCGCCCTGGGGCTGAGACTATTAGTGCATCATTTCTGAACAGCAGGTTTACAAAGAGCAGCTCTAAGGTATCACTTGCCTCTCAGAACAGGATGTTTAGGCATAGTAACGGGGTTTCTTCACCATTTTTGTACTTTGCTGTTTTCAAAACTTCCTCCCTTTCAGGGATACTTCCAGACACTTCTATTCTGGAATTTCTACCAAGTAGGTAAGCTGCCCCAGTGATTACGACAGCCAGGACAGGATCTTCTTACCTTTTCACATGTAATCCAAGGACCCTGTGTCTGCTTTCCACCTGATGTTTGAATCTGGGCAAGATCCATCACCTGACATTCCCTTCACATCGTGCTGTGGCTGCTAGATGGTGCCTGGCTTAAAGTATACCCACCTTTCACAGGAAAAGGACAGACCGATTAATAGCAGGTAAGATCCTACAAAGCTGTAGCACAGCTAAATTAAGTTGTCAGAAGTTGTGGTTTGCCAGGTTCTTTCTCTGGCTATTTCGCCTTTAACCCCAGACTACAAACTTGCCAGCACATCTAATGGCCATCTTGTGCTCACAGGCAAGCAATTTCTTTTCCCAGCTGTTCCATCACCTTATGTTTTGTCAGGGAGCAAACAAGATTACGCTTTGTTAAGAGGTTTCCCAAGCAGCAGTGTTTGTGATTCTATCACTCCTATGTTAATCTTTTAAATACAAGACAAATACACTCCCTTTGTGTTCCTCTGAGAAGGAACTTCCCTGGTTGTCATCAGTGCTTTAAAAAAAAAGAAATAGAAGATATTTACAGAAGACCCTTTAAGTTTTTCTTTTCACAGGGAGACGTTTTGCCTTTCAAGATGTCCAAGTCAAGACAGATCTATCCTTTTTTAAACTAAACATCAAACACCATTTTAGTTTGTGAAACCTGAGATGCCTCTACATCATTTTAAACATGTGACATAGGCAGAAGTTAAAAGATTATCACATCCATCTCACTTGCCCCATATCTAAGAATTCAACACCTATCTCTATTTAACCTGCATGCCCTTAGAAAGTGTGCTGCATATGCAAGTCCTCTCCTAAACACCTTCTGGAGATAAGGGGGGGGAAGTAGTGTTGGGTTTCTTTACAATATATGCGTTTTTGCTAGATACAAGGATTCTAAAATCAATTTGGCCTTTCTTCACAGAATCAAGAAATCACCATGATTCTAAAATACATGCCTTGATTACTGGGCTCTACGCTCAGCCACCTGATCTTAAAAATCAGAATTGCTAAGTTAATGGGTCCTTGTACCTTTAAGCTGCATATCGGATTGAACCTTACAGTTTTTCATCTTCTTGTATAAAAGCAGAAAAAGTTTTTTCTTCAAAAGGATTTAGAAGATTAAGAGAAGGCTTAAAATGCACTATATATGATTGTCTCCTGTTCTTCCAGAGACCACAAAAATCAGAGTGGATTGTCATCTACCTGCAGATGCATTGCAGTTACTATCCTAGTAGTTCTTTACTAACTCCACATTAAAAGTACAGAAGCCCTTTAGCATACTTCGCTATGAAATAATCTGCTTTAGTATAGGCCATCACTGAAGGCAGTTTGAGCTAACTCTGCTGAGATGTGATCACTACCCGATTTACCTCAGTGCCGTTTGTACCTGTGTGGCGATACACTTCAAAGCACACTGCAAACCGGGAGCCTTCACTATCCAAAAATTTAGTTGGCAATGCTTTTTCACCATTAATCTGTATACTCCTCCTCACTCATTACTCAATGCAACCTGTACTTTTTTGAAGTGTTACACTGAGCACAACGAACTGTGAAAGTTTAGATACTGCTATGAAGAAAACAAAACCCTGTACTTCCTATTGGAAATCCACACAGATCTCCACAGTTAACCTAAAAAAACACCAACTACTTCCAAGAAGCAATTGTTGGGTCTGAGACTTACTGATCAGTTCATGCCATACAGATATTAAGACTGCTTTCTTGGACAGAAACACGACCACCTGAATGGCTCAGAACATCAACAAACCAAACTGTGTATTTCAGACCCTTACACCATTTAAAAAAAATACACTGCCATTTATTACACCATTCCCATTGTAAGATCCTGTCTATGCAAAACCAAGTTGCAAACACCACATACGTGCAAGGACGTTACTTTAAATCCAATGGATTTAAGTACTTCCAGATCCTTGTAATTTTAACTGAAAAATCAATCTCACAAGTTAATCCCATAATGGGATCTTTTTAAATTTGCTGAGAGGCTGTTAGCATTATGAAAACGTAGTGGAACAGGCAGCAGAGATTACTCCACTACATTAATCCAGCTTCCACTGTACTCACTGTTACAAATTAAAAGCCACCTGAAGCTCGTGGTACCTTCAGAATTTCCACTGACAGAAGTTACCGTGTTTCCCCCTGCCTTTATACACAAGTCTAGGCTTCCATCAGCAAGAAAGCTCCAGCACATTTCTTCATTTGCAAGTTCTGACAGATTTTAAACGATCTACATGCTGTGGTTTTCTTCAAAGTAGCTTTTAAGCATCCCATTCATTCAAAAGTTAGTGTCAACTAACATACTTCTGTAGAAGTGTAAGTAATATAAATAAAGGACAGATTCACTACACTAGATTAGGTCGAAGTTACATATTGGTCACTTCTTGGTGAAAATACTACTCACATACAGACCAGTGATTGTCACTGGAGGTTTGTATTCTGCTAAAAACACCAACATAAACACACATACAAAACTCACAAATTCTGTTAAAAACTGTGGATTGGAAACAGGTGAACTTGTTAGAACAACTGTTGGCACTGGAAGAAAAAAAGGCGTCACTGCACTATCCAAAAGAAGCCTTTGACCACAACCTGAAACAAGAACAGCCCTTTAATAGCCACTTCAGCTTTTTCAGATGCAGGGACTACGTATTTTTTATGTGTCATCTTAAATGCTTAATATTAAAGATTAAAATCACCTTCCAACTGTGATAATTTGCATTATTAAAAGATTAATTATGATTTATTTTAGGCTAGCTCTCGCTAGTGTTTCGTAATACAGAGCTTGGTTCTTAAGTATGCTGAAATTGCACCTTAAGAAAAGCCCTAATTTACTAATGGGATTATTTATAAAATTGCCTTTGTTGAATTCTCACAGAAGCAGCTTTTTAGTCCTGAATTAGCTGTGCTTAGTAATACAGTTTTTTCAACAACCCCTACTAGTGACAACATCAGGTGCATTCTTTATCCCACTAAAGAGGGGGGGAAAAAAAAAAAAAACCAAAAAAAAAAAAACCCAACTGAAAAAATGTTACTCTAGATGGCAGAATACCAGAAATGCTACAGCTGGAACCAGGAATTCAGGACCGGATATATTCAGTTCCTGGCTTTCAGTGAGTGGCTGTGTTCATGGAAAATCCCTTAAACTACTATGACTGCTAACCCATCAGTTTAAAAACACATACCGAGTTATCTATTAAACATTTTAGAGATTTTTAGATCTAAAGTATTTAACATTAAACAGAGCCAGATTATACTCAACATTCACTTAGCACTGAAGCGGACACTAAAACCGCAGAGTTAAAACCTATAATCTCGCTAATAACTGCAGATAAAGAGTTATTGAAACAGTCTACTGAAGTTGGATTTTAGGTACTGCAAGTCATTTAAGTACTAGAACATCTATTTTTACTTACCATTATCTTCTGTGCAGTCAAATGGCATAGGCTATTCTACTGGCTGTGTAGCAGAACTAAGAACGCATTTCGAAACTTCCTTAGTGCAAAGAAAATAAGCGGTAAGATTCAATGTCTTTTCTACATGTTAGCGACCAGAACAAGTAAAACTGTATTGTCACACTAACTGTGCAAACAAAGATAATGAACTGTCACCATTAATCAGCCAAATGTACCATTCTCAGACTAGAGAGAATCCAGATTCTGACACTGCAAGTTTTACCCAAATGACTGTCAGGAAATTAAGTGTTGCGTTTGGAGTAAACACTAAGTGTCATGAACATTCAGGAATGAAACAGCTCTTTGAACTGAGGTGTAGCTTGTGATTCAAACATTAAACATCCAAGACGAGTTTAATTGCCTATTACCTACATACTATGATTGTGTCTTTTCTAGACGGTCACAGATGCTTTTATTTTTTTAAAATGCTTTTACCAGGTACCTGCAAGCCTGACCATCTAAAGAAGCTTTCATGAAGACAGCTGTAAATCATCAATGTAACCCAATAGATGAGCTCAGCTGTGCAACAGCCACTTAAGAACTAGCCATTTAAAAATACAAGTTTGTGAAAAGAACTAGTAACCAGTTATATGTTGCCAAGACAAAAGATATCATTACATGAGACAATCACCTCTCTCTCCAAATTCCAAGTAAACTAACAAGCTAGTCCTAGTGGCATGTTTCAACAAATCTATCTATGGTAACAGTCAAGGCAAAGGAGCACCACAGAAAAGTCACTCTTTTGTCCTGTGGATTTTTTAACACAAGTATAACTAAACACTTCCAAAGTGCTGGCCAGATGACTATATGAAAAATCAGTCTCCCAGAAAAAGTTTACCATCAGAGTTCCTAGGAGCTTTATCTTTGTTTGCACTAGATGGCTGTGAAGTAACAATCATTTATTCCTCCCCCTCCCCCTATAAAGGATCAAGGAATCTTCAGCTCGACTTCCTTTCCTGTTGCCACATACCATTTTTCTCTGACAGAGCAAATGACAAAACACAATCTGGTGTTTCCTCTGCCCAACTAATGCAACTAGCTAGCCGCAGCCAACAGATGTCATGTGCTGGTGCTGGAGTTAATTCAGCAAGACACTCGGCCAAGAACAACTTTTAAGTCCACCATAGCCAGTCATAACGTTGGGATTCATATGCTTCAGGCTGTGAACACAAACTCAAGCTCCAATCTTGCTGGTTTCAATTCTCAGAACACTGCATTGTCAAGTTTATTGCCTCATTGCCTACTTCCAAAACTTGCTATTCCATTTTAAACAATTCACATTTTCCACTGTTTTCACTAAAGCAAGTGAGCCAGTAACAGCCTTTGTGGAATGTATCAATTTGAACATACTAATCTCAGAAAGTGTTACCTGTGTTTATATGTCCATGTTGCCTTTCAGTTTCATTTCTTTAAAAAGAAAAAGTCTCCCCTCACTGATGTATGGAAGCATCCAAATAACTGCTAGGCTGAACAGAAAAGCTAAGCCTGTGAAGAATTATCATAGGCACAAGGGAAAAAAAGTTGCAGCCATATATATGTTTCTATCCTGAAATATTACATTGGGAATCCTACCTTCAGAGGAGGCTAAGTTTATTTTAGACTATGTCATATCCCTCACCCCCAAGAGGAGCGGAATATTCCTTATTTTAGGTTATAAAACAGTATTTAGGCAAGAGTTGTAAAACACAGAAATTCAGAAACTGGTCTTGGTATCTGTAATAACAGCCTTCCTCCAACAGTAAACACACAAACTTAAGTTCTGGGTCATAACAAATCTCCTCTTTAGAAATGAAAAAAAAAAAAAAAAAAAAAAAAGAAAAAAATAGTACAGTTTTATGTCCTATATATGAAACCCTTCAAAGAAAAATGAATATTAAACCAAGAGTATAATTTAAAAAGCTGTGTATTGGAGTGTTTATAAACCAGAAGTGTTAAGCAGCAGCAGTTTCCGATTTCTCATTAAATTCAACTAGACTTAAAATTTAGGAACACATTACAAACCAATGAGGAACTACACTAGCTTACACTCAAGCCTTTGCAGGTGTTTCAGTAAAGAAAAGCCTCCTATGAGAATAAACAGAGGCAGCGTAACACATGAAGCCAAGACTTGCTTTCAACGTGCCAAAAAGAACTTAGATGTCCATTTGTCACCAAAGCACCCCGTAAGAGATGCATTATTGCTGTAGAACATTTCAAGTTTACCAACACCCAAGTGCAACCAGACTGATGTTGTATATATGCACTTGCCCATTCTCACCAGTATTTCCACTTAATAATGAATGGTTTTTCTTTACACAATCAAATTTAAAGCTTTGAAAATAACATTTTTTTGATTTTTTCCACAATATTCATCACCACATGCAATTTAGTTTTCTGATCATTTTGCTAAAAAACTGCACCAATATCAGAACAGTGCAAATCATATTTAATTTTTAAAGTTATAATGGCTTGAGTTCATAATTAGAGGGAACACTGTCAAGATTCAATATTTTGCTTACTCACCATTGCTCGCACTCCATTAAAACACTTTCCTGTCAATTTTGCTCCCCCTCTTTTTTAAAAAAACAGTAGTCCCCCCATGCTTTTATCAGAGTTGAAATTAAGGATATGATCCACAATTTCAACACACATGGTGCCTTAACAGCAATGTTTTTATGCACTTCCATCAACTGTTGCAATTCCATAAATATATTATCCCACACCCCCCCCGCCCACCCACCCACCCCCCCACCCCCCGACATTTCCAGACCAAGAACTAGTCTCTAGCACTTGTGATCCCACAAGTGTTTTAAGTTTTTTAGCAATGGAGAGATTTCAAGATTAAGAAATCTGAGGACCTGCCTTCTCCTACAGCCCCCAGTGTTTTTATTTTATAGCAAGTTCAAAATTGGTTTCCACATCTTGACAGTGTTCCTTATAAAACCGTATGACAGTAAAAGTGCCAGTAGGCATGGCAACCTCTTTGAAGGGAGCATTTAAACTCCTTGGCACTGGGAATACCAGCACCAAGGATTACATTGAAATTCAAAATTATACTTTTAAGGCTACAATTAGCAAACCCACTTTCCATAAGCCTAATGTTCTATCACTAGATTTGAAAATTCAGAAGCTAATGCAACTGTATACTTTTATGCTCAAATTTGAGGAAAAAAGTTACTTTTCTTTAGCAAGGGCAGTACACGAAACTGTGGTAGCAAATGTCTCTTAAGCATTGACTACTCATTTCACCATCATTCACTTACTTTGTCTTAAAAGTTCAAAACTGGCAAGGCACATTTACATATTCCAATGAATACTTGACAATTTTAAATTACACTTCATGTCCCAGCTATCCCAGTAATTGACATACAACATACTAAAATGGTTTATTAAGATAACAAAAAAAAAAATCAATTAATGTGAAACATACAGGCTATTGGCAACCACTATTCTAAAAATTATGTAAATACAAGTAAACATACTGAAATGTGTGCGATTCTAAGTTTTTAACCAGAAGATCTCTGTACTAACACACATTTATATTAATGACACATAAAAAAAATAAAAACTTTATTACAAAAATAAGTTACACTCGCCTCCAGCTTACAGTATAAAACAATTTTATTTGCAGGAATGCAAAATGATTGTTTGCCATGAGCATTTTCAACATATGACATGTCTAATTTTGTTAGAATTTGCATTTACTGGGGGAACTGGTGTGTATAAAACCTTAATTAGGTATAAGCTTCAATTTTCATTGTGGTGCCTATGGGTATGTGGTATAACTGCAGTATCCCTTTGGGCAGGGGGTTAAGGGAAGCTCTTTATGCCAAGTCCAAAGTAAGTCATAATTCCATCTGTCTTTTACCTATATGAAGTTGGACTTGGCAAAGTTCTTTGTTTTGTCTTTTTTAAGGGTGGTTCAATAGAGGATGCTTCACCACTGAACACTCACTGTCATCAAGGTGCTTTAGAAAATTAAAAACATAGCACAAATGATTGTACTCTACTCTACTCTACAGGTTATCATGATCTGCGTAAGAGAAATGGAAAGCTGATCCACATGTTTTTACAGTGATCAGCAGTAAGAAATGCACTAATGAAAACATACCTTTTACCTAAAAAGCTAAACTACAGCCATATACTATTCTATGATTTATGAAAAACTTCAAAATATCCAAACGTCAGGCTTCACTGTACAGTTGTCAGTTTTAGTCTGACCTTTTATAAAGGGACACTGCAGTATTTAGTACAAGTTGCTGATGCACTTTTTTTGAACATCTGATGTCTTACAAAAGTAACATCTTGCTAAACTATTATACATCCAAATAACTACAATATCTGAAGAAGCAAGGCTGCTTTTTCAGCCACAAAATACGACAAAAGCAAGGCCTGTTATGATGGTCATGAGGAAGTCTTACAAAGCCTCTGGAACTAAAGGCAACTAAGAATGTTACATTTGGTATATTATAATCTTACCCTCATATCATATTAAACAAGCCTTGCTTTTATCTACAAAGATTTTCTATGTACAGTACAGACAGGGTATAGTTCAATCCTCTGCTACTGAGGTAGTTAACCAACCCTTTAAAAAAGGTTCTGAAAAGAACCACTATCTGGAATGCCTGACTAACCAGCTCTGATGATTACACCTGAAACTGCTGTATCTGAACACAATTCGTAAGTGATTACTATATAGACAATCATGATTAACCTTCATGAGCAGAAATAAAATTTAAGGATACCAATGATGGTATTCATCTATACCACTGCAATAAAAATTTAAATGCAAGAATTTGTGAATACCACTTTTGGAATCCTTAACTAAGAAAACTTGGGGGAAAAATCTACTTAGAGCAGATTTTTTAAAGAACGACTTTATTCTTTATTAAGATACCATGCTAGACGTTAAGGATTTTGTTGAACACATTGGGGAAATAGAGTAGCTTTAGTTTAATAACTTGCACTGCAGAGAAAACTGTTAAAGAAATTAATTTCAAAGTCCAAGTATTAGTTCAAATGTCCCATATTTGAATCCATGATCTTCGCAGGAAGGTCTTTTGCAACAGAATATGCTCCTATACAGCTGAGATACTTAAGGTTGCTTGATATCCTTACCATTACTCCACTGCAAGCTTCTGGTGTAATCCCACATAGCAAGTCAGTCTTCATTGTAACAGGTCAGGACCGGCCTCGACCCCTTTTCCCTGCTAGCCAGGTAACAAAAGGAATCAATTAGATAAATCATTTTAAACTCTGGTCTGTACATTTGTTAACATAAAAACTTAGCAAAATGAATTATTTAAAAATAAAACTATCAGACAAGAACATTTTGCCTTCTGATTTCCACTAACTTTGGAATTTTGCTATGGGTGTTTTACCACTTTGTCACCAACTGGTATTATTTAAAAAGTTAAGATTAAAACCTTGTATCACCAGCTAAGGTTCTGCGCACTGAGTCACAAACATCTTTACATTATAGAAAATTCCCAGTAACAGTAATATAAAAATTGGTGGTTATAGTCATCATGAAAACATGTTGAAAATTGAATCAAGTCTAAGCGTAATGTGACTTGTGATCTAGTTTGAATTTCAATGACCTAACTGCTTTAGGCACAACTTCTTTTTAAAAAGATCACATCTTTTAAGGTGCAATCCTTACTTTTTTTTTTTTTTTAAATGCTGTTCAAACTCTTAAGACAGTAGCGCCAAAATGAAACAGAAAAAAAATACCTAGCAACCATTTTCAAGGCAGTTTTCAAGACGACTCATTTAGCTGAAAAGCACCACTGAAGAAAACAGACTAAAAAAGTCTATAT